>NW_027223753.1:214372253-214720182 GCF_028538775.1 Myotis yumanensis | reverse complement strand
TATCATGGAGATCACACCCGGAAGGGAGTCCTCCTTTCCTTAACTAGAAAAGAGGCCCACGGCCTCAATAACACGCCGCGGGAGGTGTGGTCCGATCCCCGTGAACACGGGAAAGGGCAGCCCCACGTGTGTGCTGCACGGCCCCTGGAGCACGGGCAGCTGGCGGCGGCGGCGGCGGCCGCGGTGGCGGCTCCACGAGAGGCCGCGTGTGAGGGACCGAGCTGTGAGGCGCCTGGAAAGGCGTCATGGCACCTGGGCGGGCGGCCTGCGTGTGGGTAAGGACGCCTGCCCACACGGAGTGAGACTAGGGCGGCCGCCACCCCGAGTGGGGAGTGACCACCGGTGCGGCCAGTGGCCACGGGCAGGGGGGAAGCCAGGACCTGAGGGCTTGGACAAGGGAGAAAACAAGTCCTAGCTTTCTCCCCCGCGTCCCCCTTCGCTGAATGTCAACAATGCAGTTCACTCAGGGAGCTTTCCTACCGTCCCCTGAACTCGCAGTGCATGTGGCTCCAGCCACGGGCAGGGAACACGGCACCGGAGCCGCAGGCCCGCCCCAAGGGGTCCTCGTCTCTCAGTGGCACCGGTCCGCCTGCTGGGAGGGGGGCGGGGCAGGACCCAGCTGCGGCATGGGGGGGCCTACCCCCGACCCCCGCTCCGCGTCCCTTCCTCTGCTTCTCCTTCCCTCCCTCCCCCGTCCCCCTCCCTCCTTCTTACACGCACTGATTTACCTTCATTTATTCATGGAACACACTGGCTCAGGCTTGCTTTCAGGGTAAGGATTCCGATGCTGACCTTGAAAGGCCCTTGACCTTGCACCCCAGGTAAGTTATTTTTTACATCGTCCACGTGGCCTGTTCACAGCCCGGCTCAGAGAAAGACGTCTGGCACTCGGAAGACTTGGCTCTGGGTCACCGCCAAGTGGCCATCCATAGACTACGTGTGAGGGGTCATGTGCTGGGTCACAGGGTGACAGCCTCTGCTTCCTTGGCAACCAGCAGCCCCCACCCTGGTTTGCTTTTGAACTTTTAGAATTGCTGGGGGGTGGGAGGGAGAGAGAAAGGGGAAGGGAAGGAGAGGGGGAGAGAGGGAGAGAGTGAGGAGGGGGAGGGAGAAGAGGAGGGGGAGGGGGAGGAGGAGGGAGAGGAGGAGGGGGAGGAGGAGGAGGGAGAGGAGGAGGGGGAGGAGGAGGAGGAGGGGGATGGGGAGGAGGAGGGGGAGGGAGAGGAGGAGGGGAAGGAGGAGGAGGAGGGGAGGAGGAGGGGGAGGGAGAGGAGGAGGGGGAGGGAGGAGGGGAGGAGGAGGAGGAGGGAGAGGAGGAGGGGAAGGAGGACGAGGGGGACGGGGAGGAGGAGGGGGAGGGAGAGGAGGAGGAGGAGGAGGAGGGGGAGGGAGAGGAGGAGGGGGAGGAGAGGAGGAGGAGGGGGAGGAGGAGGAGGAGGAGGGGTGCCATGCAGTTTGATGTTTCCCTGCCAAGCCTGGAAGGGGTTTGGTGGCTCCTCTGTGGGAGAGGGGAAGCCCTACTTCCTCCGGTGGACCCAGCGGATGCAGGTGATACACGCAGCCCCGTGTGGCTGAGGCACAAAGTCGACCCCCACCTCACAGAGCTCACAAAGGACACGGTGTCTGGTGTCTCCAAAGCAACTTTCCCTTTTGGGGAGAATCGCTGCCCACACAGAAGTCCCTGGGGAGACTGAGTATCGGGCAATGGCTGGGAAGGCAGGGTCCCCGCCCGCCCCTGGGACTGCCAGAGCCCCCAGGCCGAGCGATGCTGCCCCGGGGGTGGGGGGGCGGGCCGGGGGGTGAAGGAGGCTCTGGTCCGATGGCCCCCGAGGGAGGCCCGTCCACGTGGGAGGCCGGGCGGGGGGGCCCGACACGGTGCGCACACACAGCCTGTGCCTCGCCCGCCCCTCTCCTCCTTCCGTCGCTCCTGCGGGGAGTGAGTTACGTTTGCTTTGCTCGCCGCCTCCGGAAACAAACGCTCAGGGCCCAGAGGGGACATTTATTGCGTGTCCGCCCCGGAGCCTGGCCCACAGTTACGAAGAGCATCGTGACATCTAACGATCACAGAACACACTCACTGCAGGACCTCGAGACGGACAGGCAGCCCGGCCGCTCACCCACCGCCGCTGTCCACGGGACGCGCCTGGACACGGCTGGCCCTGCGTCTTGTCCGTCCTGGATCCGAGTGTGAGCCCAGGGGGACCCGCCAGCCCGTTGGGACCGGCCTGTCGCCAGGAGGGTCTGGGCGTAAGGCTGCGTGTCACCGCCGGTCCTGGAGACACTGGGCAGTGGTTAACCTCAAGTTCCGATGGCCTGTCTGCCAACCACACCGCGGGCCTGTGGCGAGGATGGCGTGATGGACAGAAAGCCCGACCCGGGGGATGCGTCCCAACCGGCCAATGAGAGAGCCAGACCCCGTGCTGTGGGGCTTCGGGCAACACACACGGGAACATTCGCCGCCTCTTGGTTTCTGTGGTTTTGACCGTCTGTCCCTGCAGGTCTGTCCCATCCCGTTTCCCGACAGGAAGGGGTTACGCAGCCGCAGGGCGGATCCCCGTGAGCGGCAGGTCAGGAGTCGAATTCTTAGTCACTCACTTTGGCTGCCTGGAGCCGCCTGGGGGGGCAGAGGGGCTGTGTGTGCTAGACGTGGGACTCGGTGCCTTATCGTCCCAGGACCTGCCCCATCTCAGCCTTGAAAAGGGCACCCCTTCCCTTCCGGCGGCTGCCGACGAGCGCTGAAACTCACGGACCATCCTGACGCTCGTGAACGCGCGGCCGTGGCAGCACGGCTGTCTGAGAGCTCAATATCAGACCTGGTAACCGAGGAAGCCGAACGTAACCTCAGCCCTTTTATAGTCCCCACCTCAAGGCACACAGGGTGGTCTGGCGGCATGGCAACCCACCCCTCCTGCACCTCGTTACGATGGTGCGAGGTGTCTGTTCTGAGTGATTCTCAGGCACATCGATTCTAGATAAAGGGGTGTCCCAAAATTCACGCAAGATTTGAATTTTGCGTGAGCACTAACAACAACAACAACAAAAATAAAAGCCTAATTTTACTTGGTTTATTGAATCAGATTCTAATATCTGTTGCCCTTTGATTTCAATCCCTTCAATTTGATAAGCACTACCAAGTACCAATGATGGCCCAGGAGCAGGGACAATGAAGACCAATGAAGGCCACAGCTTTGCGTATGTGCCAGCAAAGCCGTGGAGGCCATTTACCTGATGTGCTATTCCATACATAACCCTATACTGTATACTTTATGCATCAATAAAAAATTTACAATTTTTAATTATAAGCTTGTGTTTTCTATCACAATTACTTCTTGCGTGAATTTTGGGACACCCTTTAAATCTCGGCGTGGCTGTGTCTCCAAGAGACTTCCTACCGACAGAGTCCAAGGGACAGGGGTGCCCCTCCCGGCAAAGTCCCAGCAGAGCCGGGGTCCCCAGCCTCTCGTCAACCCGTGACCTCTCCGCGCCCCATGGCTGACACGTCCACGTGCTGGAAACACGTACGTGTGGACAGTCACGGCCACACCGGCTGCCCCGACCACTGGGGCCGGGTCAGGGAGAGCCACGCCCACGCCGATTATCACGTAAAGGATCTTCTGAAACAGTACAGACGCCCGGGAGCTGAGCTGGGAAAAGAACCCTTTCCCACCTGTTGAGAGCAGAACGGAGGTCGGGGAAGAGACGTCACTGCGAGGACCCTGTCAACTTCCTGATTCAGTGGGGAAGCCCAGGGGGCCTATTCCCAACACGACGGGGCATAAGAGCATTTTCTTAAAGGAAAACACAACAGGAAGGAAAGGCGTCTCAGGGAAATAGCAGGGGTTCTTGTTTTTAGACGTTGTCCCTACAGGGTCCGTGCAGCACTGGGTGGCTAAGCATCATTTGGAAAGAAAGCGCGTGGGCGATCTAGTTCCACCTGCAGAGGAGCGCTGCGCCCCTGGGGCCGCCAGCGGCGCGTTCCTCGTGCTCAGACGCTGCTGAAGGGAGGAAGCTTTTGCGAAGGAACAAGGACGGGTCAGGGTCCGGGGAGCCAACGAAAGCCCGTCCGCAGGGCTGCTGCTGGATTCACCCGTCTCACCCCGACCCCTTTCCTTTCTGGTCAAAGGGTCCGTCTGGTGGGGAGGGACGTCAGATAGGGTCGCTCCTCACCACACCCCTGTCAGCAACGCTGGCTGCGTGGGGACGATTTCTGCTCGCCCCCGTGGCTGAATCCCGTCGCCTTTCAAAATGCTGGCAGGGTCGGCAGGGAAGGCCAACCCCGCGGTGCACGTGGCCAGCGATGCCACGAGAGAACAAGAAGACGAGGTGACAGAGGGAGTCCCGAGGAGGACAGGAGCAGGTTTAAATGGCCCTACATGCAGACCCAGGGATCACCCCGAGAAGGTCATGCTACTTAGAAGGAAAGTATCATTTCCCACGAGCCCATCCTCTCGCCCTGGATGAGCCGTCCACCGAATGCACCGCACACCGCGTCCTGGCGTTGGAAGAAATCAAGATGCACATTTTGGACGAGTGTCCATCACTAGGAAGCACCGGGAAAGCCACGGCACCAGGGGCCGCTTCCGAAACACGCCTGGGACACACCTGTGGCTGAGGCGGTCCCGCAGAGTCACGCTTGTGGTTTCTGTCCGTCCACAAGGGGCTGCTGGACAGACAGGCCACCCAGCAGCCCTGAGCGTGGACACTTCCGGGAAACATCTGGGAATTTGACACTCAAAGGAAAGAGCCTCCTCCGGAGACACAAGTGTGAGAGCTAATGGCACGCCCCCCCTCCCCACCTGGCTCTGTGCACAACGGCCACAAGCCTCCTGGGAGTGCATGTGCTAACCCCGAAAGGAAGAGCATCACCCCGAAAACCCTACAGATCTCCGCGCGACCGACACAGAGGAGACGCCGGGAAGTGGCTCTGCTGCAGGAGGACGAGCTGCCGTCCCCGCTGGTCGCCGCCCTTCCCACAGGCGCGGCCTCTCTCCCTTATGGGCGGACAGGTGGACGAGCCTGCAGGTTGGGAAGGGCTCTCCCTGGGCCTGCTCCGGCCGGGAAACGGTATCGCAGAGCAAACACTCGCTGACGTCAGTGGTCCCGCAGCGCCAGCGAGCTGGGTGCGCTATCTCACCTGGCAGGGTGGGCGCTGGGCAGTTGTTGTGTTCCAGTGCTGTTGCCATTGCCAGCTCACTAGCCCTGCGGGGTGCGGGCAACCGGCCTGCTTTATTGATTGCAAATTCACTGATTGCAAATAACACCTCTGCCGTGACGGCATCCGAACAGTCCTCCTATTTATTTACATTTTCCGAAAAGCGGATCTCAGAAACAAACCCCCAACGGACGCTGGAGACAGTATGCACTTGAGACAGCCTGGCCTGCACCTGGCTTGGTGTGTATGCACATGTGTGTGTATGTGTGTGCACATGCGTGTGTCTTCCAGCCTAAAGGGCAGGTAAGGAAACAGCACAGCTAATCAAACTAGCATCATCTGCATGTGTCTCTCCACAGTCCACCTCCCAGGGAGCAGTGCCCTCGACCTGGGGCCTTGTGACCATGTCGTCGGACTCCGCAGGCCTGGGCAGTCTGGGACCGCGTGTCCAACCAGCGCCCGGGCTGCTGGCCTGCGGACCCCCTCTGAGCACAGAAGCGAAGCCAGGATGGGTGGGGCTGGGTGCTGCCGGGGGCGAGGTGGGCAGGGGGCGGCCCAGGTACTTACCCTGCATCTGACTCTGAGGCTGAGGGTTAAAGGCAGTGGAGTGGCTCAAGGAGGCGCGCGGGTTGGGTGTGGGGGCGGGGTGGTGTGGGCTGACCCGCATGGCCGTGCGCCGCAGCTGCTCCAGTTCACTGAGCCGCTCGGAAAAGGACAAGCTCCCCGGCTTGGTCTGATCGTCTAGTTTCTGACGATGTCCTATTGTGGGGGGGGGGGGGGGGGGGGGGGGGAGGGGGAGGCAGGGAAGGAGGGAGGGAAGAGATCAGAACATGTATTGTGGATCTTCTGAAATTGGGGATTTTCTTGTCCTTCCCCTCCCTCTCCCCTCACCCCCGTGGGGCAATTCGGGAACACTGTCCCCACAGCAGCCTGGGGCCCCCTCTGTCACGCGGCCACTAGGTGCTCCCCCAGCCTGGGCTCCAGGGCCTGGACCCCCTGTCTCCGCAGGGAGGGGAAGGGGCCTCAGGGCAGGTGGTGGTGGTGAGGGCAGGAGGGAGACACAGTGATTGCTGGCTCTGGGCCACCTGCTGGGGCTCAGTGATGGTGGGGGGAGCAGTGCCTCCCGGGCGAGCTCAGCGGCTCCTCGCTGCGCACCACCCACCGGCTTTTCAGCAGCAGTGGAAGCCCTGGAGCCCGGGCACGCCCCTTCCAACAGGAAGCAAGGTGTGGCGAACCCACAGCCCAGGGAGGCCAGGCTTCCTGGTAAGGGCACCGCCCCGCAGCCCCCCTCGCGAGCCTCCTGGGAACCTTTCCTTCCCGAAACTGCTGCCCAGGTGCGGCTCCCAGAAGGAACCTACCGGAAGGTGCAGCTGGGGCCTGCGCCAGCCCAGCACTCCCCCAGGCCGGGCCCTGGAGCCCAGAGGTGCCACCGGCAGCCGGGACCAGCTTCCCAGGGGGCCCAGGAACCCCAGGGGGATGGCCCTCAGTGTCGGTAGGGACAGTACGTGTCCTTGCTGGCCCCTGGTCTAAATCACTGCCCCCAGGACGCAGGGAGCAGAGGCCACTCACGCAGGACAGGCCAGGAGGGTGGGACCTCCTGTTCCCCCCTAGAGGCCCCTCAAAATGCGTTAAAGTGGACACTCAGGCCTGGAGGCCGACGATGCTCCTATGTGCGCCCCGGCCCTGTGGTCCCATAGACTCGCTGCCGGTTGGTTTCACAGCCCCTGGCTGTCCAGTGGCCTGAAGAGAAGCCCGAAGGAGCAGCTTGCTTGTGGCCACACCCATGTTCTCATTCACCTGCCCGATCCTCGGTGAGAAAGGGGGGTCCCTGAGCCCGCACTCCCCGTGGCCCAGCCGGGAGAGGCAGAGGGGTGGGGCGGGGGGGGAGGTGAGGGGATGGGGAGAGAAGGGCATTTCAGCCTGGCTCCCGATCGCTACAATTACAAAGTTAAATTTCATGGCGCCCTAGCTGGTGTGGCTCAGTGGACAGAGCATCAGCCTGCGGTGGACTGAAGGGTCCCGGGTTCAGTTTTGGTCAAGAGCACAAGCCGGGTTGTGGGCTCCGTCCCCAGTGGGGGGCGTGCAGGAGGCAGCCGATCCATGATTCTCTCTCGTCACTGATGCTTCTATCTCGCTCTCCAGCTCCCTTCCTCTCTGAAATCAATCTGAGAAAACATTTCACGGCTGGTGTAATGGTCCCGAACGCCCGTGGCCTCGCTTCCGCCCGCCACCGGGACCCTTGGCACAGCTGCCGCGGCTCAGATTCCAGGGCGGAGAAAGGCCCACTCTCTGCGGAGACTGCCCCTGCCCCGGGCCGCCCGGCCGGAGGAGGGAAAACACGCCAGCACCGTGTTTGTGCGGCTCCCGCGAACGCCCCCTCTTCACGTGTCACCAGGCAAATCCGGACGCTGATTCAGCCCCACAGCCCACAGCGCCCGCCCCACACCAACAGCCGAGACACCCAGCCTGGCCCACGGGGGCGAGGCCTGACCAGCCGGGTATTTCAGGCCCTGGCCTTGTGGGCGAACGGTTGTGGGGCCGGGCCCCGGAACAACCTGTCATCCCCTCTGAAGCACAGAAATGTCTTTTTGTGGAACGTTCTATTCCCGTCAATCGCGGACGGAGTCATTCAGCATCTCTGGAGTTCCCTGACTCCTCCCTCCCCGTATCTTCGCAACACATTCTTGGCTCCCTGGTGATCACCCTGGAGAATCTAACGTTTTCTTCAGAAAAACCGACAGTTCCAGCTCCAGGGCTGCTCGGAGCATCACAATCTGGCCCTTTTAAAGCCTGAGCGGGACCTGGTGCCTGGGGGGTCAGGGGGGACAGAGGGCTACCTCGGGGTCAGGGGGGACAGAGGGCCACCTAGGGGTCAAGGGGGGCAGAGGGCTGCCTGTGGGTCAGGGGGGGAAAGCAGGGGGCAGGGGGCAGAGGGGGGTCAGGGTCAGCAGAAGGCCTGGGGGTCAGGAGAAGCAGAGGACCTGAGGGCCAGGGGGGCAGAGCGGGGTCAGAGGGGCATAGGCGGGCAGGGGGGCAGAAGGCCTGGAGGTCAGGGGGCAGAGGGCCTGGGGGTCAGGGGGCAGAGGGCTTGGGGGTCAGGGGGCAGAGGGGGCACCAGGATCGGGAGGATTCTGCCTCAGAAAGAGCGCCAGCTGGTAGCGAAGGCACAGAGCTTTGCAGCAGGTTTGGTGCGAGTTCCCATGGCCCGTCCTCGGCGCCTAGGGGTGTTGTTGAAGAACCCGTGTCGGGGTCCGGGGGTGGCCCGGGGGCATGTGTGTGCTGAATACACGGCTCGAGGCATTTTGAAGAAAGGCCATGCATCGTGCCTGCCGCCGCCACACGCTTGGGGACCAGGTGCCACCAAGAAACCAAACACAAACACGTCACTTCAGCTCAGTGCCCTGGCCAGGCCCAGCGGGCACTCCTGTCCCATGTGACACACGGTGGGTACGTTACACAGTCACATATAATGCGACATGGAGGCCATAATGAGGATGTTAGCAGGACACACATGATCTATACGTGTTCACATGTCACCCAACGTGCTGTAAACGTAAGGACTTAACTTCCCTCCCCAGTCTCTTCCTATATCTTTAAGCCAAGAGCACAGCCCGAGGTTGGGGTTTTTCAGGACTGGGTGTGGGGGGGGAAGGGCCAGGAAGTCAGCCTTCTGTTTGAACGCACGGGTGGGAGGAGCAGTGCCCAGAAGTTATGTCATTTACCCGCTGTCACCCAGCCACCGAGAAAGAGGGCAGGTCTGAAAACACACCCTCTCCCTCACCCTCTCCCACCGCATGCTCAGCGCATGTAGTCACCCCAAATTCTGCGAACCCCAAGTGCACAGAGGGAGAGGCCCACGTGGTGCATAGCAGATGCGGGGACATTGGGGTGCTCCCCGCCCCCAGGTCCCGCTCTGTCCCCTCCTGCTCAGAGGACAGGAGCCAGAGCCCACTGCATAGGCAGCGAGCTAGTCCCCCTCCTGAGTGGCAGGTGCGGGGCGCGGCCGAGAATTTGGATTCTGCTCAGGGGCAGGGGCTGCGCTGGCCCAGGAGCATCCTGGGAGCCTGGGAGTGAGGGGGCCACTCCTCCCTATGGCCCTGCGCCTTCAAGGTGCTTCTCATTTGCTCTGGGGTGGAAACGAATGCACCAAATACACCAGCGCTGTGCCCAGACCCAGGCCCACAGCACCGGGGGCTGAGCGTGAGGTGATGACTCCTGGTCTTTCTCCTAATTTCCTGATCCTTCGATGCACGCTGGCCACTGAGAATGCCAAGGTCAGGCCGGGCGGGGACTGTCACTCCCACCCTCACTGTGAGGAACCGGGAGCCACAGTCACAATGCTCAGGCTGAGCTCCCAGGTGAACCCGGGACTCTCAGGGGCAGGCCTCTGAGCCCACAGGATGGGGTGCACGCTGAGGCCCTGGGGAGCCAGGCTGCCGGCCTGGAGGTTGACTCTGTTTCTAAACCTGCTTTTCCACCGCGAGTCTCTCCACCCGGAGCCTCCTTATCTGGCGGCCTGGGGTTAGGGGCTACGGGGCTACTCTCCGAGCATCGCACAACTGCACCTGCAGATCAGCCACTTGGCTGGTTCCCACCGACGACTCTCAGCACAGGCTTCTCGGACAGGACAGCGTTGTATGGCATTAGGGCTCTCAGAGCTCCCTCCCTCCCTCCCTCCCTCCCTCCCTCCCTCCCTCCCTCCCCCTTTCTTTCTCTCTTTCTGTTTTTCCTTCCTTTTTTTCAGGCAAATGCCTGGCCTTTGGGAGCCAGTCCCAAGCTGCATCAGCCAGGTCTTCAGCTCCGGGACTCCACCCGCACCCCCTCCCCACTGGTGACCCCCTGCTGAGGGCTGGGACGCCCCCTGGTGGACCCTGAGAGCACCCTCTCCCCCCTCCCCACTGGTGACCCCCTGCTGTGGGCCGGGACTCCCCCCAGTGCACCCTGAGAGCACCCTCTCTCCTCTCCCCGCTGGTGACCCCCCGCTGTGGGCCAGGACGCGCCCCCCTCGGTGCACCCTGAGAGTGCCCTCCCCCCCTCCTGCTCTTCCCTTCAGACAGTCACTCGTGGCCTGGGACACGGGGATCCCGGAGCTGCTCCCCCCCCAAGCCTGCTGAGCAGACCTGCTGCCTGCGCGACTGGGACAGCCCTTCTGTGTGTGCCCCTTCCCACCGCCTCCCGTGGCGGCATCCAGGCCGAGCGGCCCTTCGCGCTCCTTCAGACCAGCTGGGCAGCAGCCGGAGAGAAAGCCACGCTGCCGAACCTAATCCAGGGCGCATGTCCCTGCTCCTCTTACCGGTTAGAAAATAATGGCACTTTCGGTCCCCCTACGCCCCTCCCATCAGTGGCCAGAGGCCTGCAAGCATGAGGTCCCATCAGCCACCCGTGAACTTCAGCCCCACCCACGCGCCTGCGCAGGGCACTGTCCCTGCGCTCACGCCCTCCCGCCTCCCACAGGCAGGTAAGTCACAGTGAGCGGTGGGGTGAACCCACTGGGATGCGCTCCTTCCAGGCAGCGTGCTTCCACTTAGGGATCTTAGACACGAAGCTTCACCCCCGAGGACCAGGCACACCAGGGGTGGGATGAGCTTTGGCTCCTCTGGCAGGTGGCGACAGGCCACCATGTGACCACCAAGTCTGCCTGTACACAGGGCCTCTCTATCCCGAGTCCCCCCAAACCTCGGCCAGCAGTGGCCCCTCACGAGGCATGAAGGGCACGTTTTAGAGGTCAGGCTGGCATTTGGCTGAACCTGTTTCTCAGGTGGATCCCCTCCTTGAAACCAGAAGGCAGCTGCTTGGCGTTCCCCACTCTGCTCCAGCCACACGTCTGGTTGCTGTTGCTGCTGCATGCCTGCCTCAGGGCCTTTGCACGTGCTGTTGGCCCTGAATAATCTCTCCTCAGATGCCGGGTCCTTCTACCCTTCATGCCTTTGCCTACATGTCATCTTGTCCCTGATGAGACTTGACTCCTAATCCAAGTGACACACTGTCCCCAAGCTGCCCAATCCCCTTTGCTCAGGTTTCCTGCGTAGCACTAATAAACGTTACTTCTGGTCTGTCTGTGCCCAGTGGACTGTGAACCCCAGGAGGGTGGGATCCTGTCTCCCTTTTCACAGCTGGGTCCCTAGCACCCGTAAGAGTACCTGCCACAAAGCAGGCTCACTCAGCGGTGACGGAACAACCAAGACTGACGCAGAGGGTGCTCAGGTCTGCGGTGACCGGTGCCACCCACCTGTCCTCATCAAACCGCCGGAGAGGAGACCGCGTTCAGGGCCAAAGAAGTATGAGCGAAAGGTTTCGGCTGAAATGAAACTACAAGACTCAGAAAAAACACTTGTAGAGGGGGAAAAAAAACCGGTAACCAAACATACGGAGTTTCATGAATTGTCTGGAGTCTGCGAAACACACAGGCATGACCAGAGTGTCCTCGGCCACAGGCTACGGCCACTGCTGGACACGCAGGAAGGGGAGGTGGAGAAGGCCACAGCCACGTCGCGAGGAAAGCCCGCTGGGCCAGGGCCAGGGCCAGTCCCCGCTCACACGGACTCCAAGTGAAGCCCACACAGGGCTGCCCCGGGCCCTGCCCTCCCTGAACACGTCCCCAAAGCTCAGGGACAAAAACAGAAGCACAACTGAGCTCCGGCAGCTCACGCCGCAGTCACAGACAGCGGAGCCTTCGCTCACGCACGTGAGCTCCCTGAGCCGAAGCTCCCTGAAGCCAGAGACGAACCGGTGTCAGGGTCACCCCGGTGACCTCCTGTTGGTGCCCTGACTAAGCAGGTAATTGCGCTGAGGGTGAGAACCACGGGTGGCCCTCTGGGGACTCGGGGCAGCCTCCACAGATGGTGTGGACTGCGCAGACGGCTCCCAAGTTCAAGGCTCTTTCTCCTCTCCCGGCCTCCGGTTCCCGCGACCATCACCCTCCCTGGGAAGGGGCTGTGGGGAAATCCCTGCTGGAGAGTAAACGAAAGAGTAGCCGAGAGTGGTAGCGGCCGGCACTGTGCATTCACTTCCCGGCACCTCCTGTCCCCACGGAGGGACGGACGGAGGGACGGACTGCAGGAGGGGTTGATGGAGGGTGACTTCGAGGGTGGGTTTTGGAGGAGGTGGAGAGTGTGGCCTGGGGATGCTGCCTCTGACCTGCCTTCTATTTATTTATTTACTTACTTTTATTTTTTTTAAAATATATTTTATTGATTTTTCAGAGAGAGGAAGGGAGAGGGATAGAGATCGATCAGCTGCCTCCTGCACATCCCCTACTGGGGATGTGCCCGCAACCAAGGTACATGCCCTGGACCGGAATCGAACCCGGGACCCTTCAGTCCATAGGCCGACCCTCTATCCACTGAGCCAAACCGGTTAGGGCTACTTACTTATTTTTTAAAAATTTATTTATAAAATTGATTGGGATGACACTGCTCAACATGTTCATGTAGGTTTCATGTGTGGGTTTCTATGTTACAAGATCTGTCTGTGGCCCCGTGTGCCCGCCACCCAGAGCCAGAGCTCCTGTCCCCTCACAGCAGGACCCCCCCTCCCCACCCCCCCCGTCGGCGGCCACCGCTCTGCTCGGTCAGCTCAGCTCCGGCTCAGCTCCGGTCGAGCCCCAGGGCAAGTGCTGAGGAAAAGGAGAGAATGACTCCGAGCCCCCAGGCTGCACCCGGGCCTCCTGCTGCCCGCACAGGCCCGACCCCTGGGGGTCTCCCCTTGCCCGCCCGCCTGCCCGCGCAGGGCACATGCCACGCATTCCTGGCCGAGGCGCAGGGCGTGCTCAGACAGGCCGGGGAAACTGAGAGTCCCTTCCCGGCTGGTGGCGGTACAGCAACCGGGCAGATGCGCGGATGAGCGAAGGAGGGCGCGAGCGAGTGAATGAGTCCCCTTTCCCGGGCACTTCTCCCTGAGCACCTCGGCTGACCTCGGATGACCGGAATGACCTCTACCCGCTGCTGACAGAGGTCAGAAGAGCCCCGCCCACCCCTAGGAGCCCTGCCCAGTGCCCATCCCGGCAGCAGGGCCGGGGCCTCTGGTTCCCCCACTCTCTGGTGTCGCGGGTGCCAGCTGGATGCCGGGCGGGCCTGTGGGAGCAGAGAGCCAGGGCAGCCAGGCCCTGTGAGACGGCCGAGCGGGCCCCGCCGGTGCGAAGGGACCGGGCGTCCCGAGCACTCGGCCCCTGAGCACCGACGTGTCCGGAAGCCAACGGCAGCCGGGGGTTGTTTCTAACAGGCCCTGGCCCTACCTCACGCCCCCACCTCACACGCCCACTACACGCCCCCACTGCACATCCCCATCCCACCCCCCTCACCACACGACCCCGATCGCACGCCGTCTAGAGAATGCTCTTCGCCTCCTCGCCAGGCTGACTCCCGGCCCCTGTGGTCAGCACCCACCTCTGAAGGAGCCTCTGGGGGGGGCCCGGGGGAGCCTTGTCCCCAGGTCCCTACCCTTGGCGAGTGGCTATCTGCCCGGGACTCCTAAAGGCCACAGTCGGGTGATGAAAACACAGGAGCCACCGCCTGCTGGGCTTGGGGGGTGCCTAGCGGGGAAAGTGCTATTTAGCCTAAGACACAAGCACCCGCTCACCCTGGTGACCCCTGAGCCAGCGAGCACCGAAGGACGAGGAGGCTGCCCACACTTCCCTGGCCAGCTCGGCCACTGTCCTGTCCCAACCTCTCCAGGTGGAGAAGAGACAGCCCTGTCCTCGCCCCCGCAGGGACCCTGCCTGGGCCCAGCACCCCGCTCCTCTCCACCAGGGAAGCCCAGGAGCCGCCTTTCCAAGGGCCGTCTTGCACTGGACCTCTCTCCTTTTCGCTCCTTGAACAGCCCTCCTCTGTGTGGACACCCTGGTGTGTAAAGGCTGCATCTCAGCTCCGAGAGCCCTGGTCGTGGCTTGAAGATGACGGAGCCTCTGCCAGGCCCGAGGGCCCCCCACGCCTTGCTCAGCTCTGGCCCCCGCCTCCCCGTCTCCCCCTGCCCCCCACCTTTTTTAACCACTTCTGCTTCCTCCCTTTTCTCTGCAGCTGCAGCCGCGAGACATAGTAAGGCTCCTGTGCAGGGTGTGCCAGCGGGGCCCGGAGCCTCCCGAGGCCGCACAAGCGGGTTATTCTCCGCGTGTTTCCCTTGGCGCAGGCCCGAGCGCAGTGAGTCAAACGGTATTAACTTTCAATAGGGAAGTGGTGTGGTCAACCAGAGCTGCTTGCGGCGAGATGGGGAGATAGCGGGCAGGTACCGCGGAGGCCCAGGGCCGAGGAGGCCCAGGAGGGGCGGCTGGGAGGCAGGGCCCACGCCATCCCTCCTCGCTGGCTGAGCAATCAGCCCGGGCCTCTGGGGCCTGCACAGTTGAGCACCTTGTGGCTCTAAGGGAGGCTTCCTTTTTAAAAGGCCGCCGACGCCATTGGCAGCCTTGTGAGGCGACTCCCCCACGCACGGCCTGGCACTCTGGAGGGGACCTGCATTTCTCTCTCTGGCCGGCTTGGGGAGCGAGCGGATGCACCCCCTGCCCACCTCTTCCCCTGGCTGCCCCCCACCCCCCGTCCCGGATCCCTGTCTCCCCAGGCTGGCAGTGGCTCCAGGCCCTGGGCTCTCGCTCCTCCTTTGCCAGGTGAGCAAATGATGTGGGAACCGGCAGTCACTCCCATAGATACCGAGTCCTACTGTTAGAAGCTGAAAAGGGTGGTGAAATCATCAAATCCCCGCCCCCCCATCCTGCAGATGGGGAAACAGGTTCTGAGAAGGGCTGAGGGCCACTGGGCCCCGGAGAGCCAGCCTGGGCCAGAACCCAGGTTCCCAGGCCGCAGGCCCTCCACCGCGGCCGCACCCTAGCCCGGGGCTCAGGATTCTTTCCAGTTCACAGAGCGGCCTGGGAGCCCAGCCCCCGAGCCTCAAATTTCAGCCTTTTCCAGTTCCTCCTCCCGGCCTGGCTCCTGTTTATTTTCAGACGCTGAATCACCCAGGACATGGCAGGGTTTCTCAGACCTGCTCCCCGGCGTCCGCGTCCGCCCGGCGCTGCCCGGAGCTGCCTCGGGGCCTCGGGCACCGTCACCCCCAGCAGCTGCACTGGCTGCCCTGGGAACCCTGGGAACCTGGCACCGAGGCCCAGGGGTGTCACATTTCACCCCCAAAATCTAACCCAGAAATCGCAGGCCAGCAGCGTATATAAAAAGCCACGGGCGGAAAAAAAAGCAAGTGAGGACGAACGAAGCAAGGGGCACTAAGATGTTCCACGCTGCGCAAACCTCTCATGGAAAGAAAACGGAATCAGAGTCACGCAGAGATGGCGTTTGGTTTTGGAAGAGAAATCGTGTGAAAAGAGGACGCGGCTGTCCCCACTGTCCACGCTGCTCCCTGCCTCCCTCTGTCTGAGCGGGCGCAGCGGGAGGGAAAGAAGAAGCTAAGCTGTCCTAGGCAAAGGGGAGGCTGCGAGAGCTCGGGCTACGCTGGGGGTTGACCGGATGCCTTCATTTCTTTTTCTTCCATTTTCTTCTCATCAATCCCCGCGGCCACAATGAGATGAAACCTACCTTCGAGAAACCAATAACATGTTGTTTGAGACCCCTCAGATTTTCATACAACTCATCCAATAATAAATGGTCCCATTATTTTCCTGTCATCGAGTTATATAACTATTGTCTAATGGGCAGACTGTCTACTGGGTGGCACAAGTAGGTTTACTGTTGTGCCTATGGGGAACATAGTTTATTTTTCTATTATTATTTATCGATTATTGTATTATTGTGATGCGACCATAGCCGACTATTGCCCACCCCTATAGATGACCTCAGTCCCTTCAAACAACCCTCTGCACAGGCACAGCTCGGATCACCACCCCGCCCTCGAGGATGGCACGGTGGAAGCTTCTAGATGCTAAGAGCCTTGCCAGGTCCCACAGCAGCAAGAGTGCGAACGCTCGGCTAAGACACAACTACGTTTGGACAGAAACCTTTGTTTGAAAGAACACCTTTCTGCAAGGACGCAGGGGCCCCAGCGAGGAATGAGTTGTCGGCTCGGGGCTTCAGTGTTTGGGTTAAGAACAGGGAGGGAGGAAGGAAAGGAGAGAAACAAGCCCTTATTGTATTGTATTCTGAGCCCAGCGTTTTTAAAGTTGGCACCGGCAGCTCTCTGGCCCCCACCTGGGCAGAGTCCCAGGAGTTTCGGGGGAGGGCTGGCCTGCAGGGGGGCGGGGGTGGGTGGGAGGGGGGCCGGCCTGGTCCCGGGCATGTGCTTTCCCAGCAGCTGATGTGTAAGGGCCCCTGTGTGCCAGGTGCCGTGGCCCTTCATGCCGTCTGCACGAGCCGCTCCCCAGTAAGGGTGCCATCTTCCTGGTTTTACCCGAGGACGCTGAGCTGGGCGGGAGGCGGGGGGGGGGGGGGGCGCTCTGGTCACGGAAGAGAGGAAGGCTGAATCCGGCAGCCAGCTTCCTACCTGAGGTGACCATTCCCCCTCCCCCTGCCCCCCCCCCCCCCCCCCCCCCCCCGTAGGTTGCCTCTAAGGCTATCGCATTCAGCCCTCACACCCCGTGAGGGAGGCATCTCCAAGCCCACACTGCAGACGGGGACACGGACACACAGGCAGGGAGAAGCAGGGGCTGGCTGGTCTGGCTCCAAACAGGGCCTCGCGGCCTCGGGCCGGGGCCCTGCCTCGTGTCTGGAACTGGGGCTCCGCCCTGCTGGCGATATCGGAAATGACCGCCACCATGTCGCTACACTTACTCCTCAGCTCTTCAAGATGGGTGAGTTAGAAAGATCATAAAACCATCGTCAAGTCAAACAAAAACAAGGTGATGTCAGGGGCAAATCCAAAAAGGACCATCCACGTACTGAGCACGGAGGATCTTACTTATTTCAGATATTTACTTTCTATCCACAACCAGAGGACAGATCACCCCCAAGCCACGGGGAACCAAACCAAACCAAACCAAACCAGACAAACCAGACCAGACCAGACCAGACCAACAAACATGGCCTCAGGTGCTCGGCGTTTGGTCCAGAACAGGACGCCTTCACTGGCAGCCTCCGTTTACGCCGATGCCTGCTCTCTGGGGCCGGCGTCTACATAAGTCACAGGAGTAAAACCGAGGCCTGGCCATTCCCCTGCCAACGGGGTGGAGGGAGCAGGCAGACCCACCTGATTGCACTCCTTAAAACAGAAAAAGGCAGATAGAAAAAACCTTTGCTTTCGGAACTTAAATTTCTTTTTACCTTGTCTTTCAATTTATTAATGTACCTCCAGAATGTATAGCTGCTGGCTGGAGTGAATTATTTTTAATCCTCACCCTAGGGCAGCGGTTCTCAACCCGTGGGTCGCGACCCCTTTGGGGGTCGAACGACCCTTTCACAGGGGTCGCCTAAGACCATCGGAAAACACATAAATAATTACATATCGCTTTTGTGATTAATCACTATGCTTTAATTATGTTCAATTTGTAACAATGAAAGTACATCCTGCATAGCAGATATTTACATGACGATTCATAACAGTAGCAAAATTACAGTTATGAAGTAGCAACGACAATAATCTTATGGTTGGGGGTCACCACAACATGAGGAACTGTATGAAAGGGTCGCAGCATTAGGAAGGTTGAGAACCACCACCCTAGGGTATGTTTTTCCATTGATTTCTAGAGAGAGTGAAAAGAAGGGAGAAGCGGGGAGAGAGAGAGACGTCAATGTGAGAGAGATGGGTCGGTTGCCTCCCACACCCGTCCCCAGTGGGGACGTGCACTTGACTGGGAATCGAACCCACGACCCTTCTGTCCGAAGGCCGATGCTCTAACCAAGAGCCAACCGACCGGCGAGAGTGGCCTTTCCTAGGAGCACCGCAGGCTCAGGTGGAACAGGATGGACAGAAATAAAACCAGGCGCAGCTGCGCTGTGAAAAGCCACTTCACATCTGACCGCGCCCGCGTCGCCCTCGGTGCCGGTAGCTCAGCAATGATGCCCGGCAGCAGGTTCCGCCCAATTACCGCCTCTTTATTGCCAACCCCTCTCGGCAGCAAAGCGAACCTGGGAAGCAAACTGCGCAGCAGGAGACGCGGGGGCGGGAACACGCGTGTGCAGCTCGCGCCCATGAGCCCAGCGTCCGAGCCTGAGCTCCTGAACGGATTTAAACGGCCCCGGACACGGTGCTCCGCGAGTGGCCTGCGGCGCCCGGGGCCTCCCCGAGGCAGTTCTCTCGGCGACACGGCTGCACGGGGAAGAACCCAGGCCTCCGGCAAATCCCAGGAAGGTTTTGTTGTTTTTTCAAAGTGAAACCCAGGAAGGTTTTGTTGTTTTTTCAGTGCTCACGTGTGGGCACAGTCCCGAGTCTGCCCCACGCCGGAGGCCGGCGCGCTGCGAAGCGCCAGGGCTGCCAGGCGCCGTCAGCGATCCATCCGGCATCCGCCCAACCGTGGGCGCCCACTCGCGTGGAGCTGCACGTGGAACCCGGCCCCTGTTCCTGCAGCTGCCAGGCCCCCAAGGCCGCGCTTAACTGCTCCCCTAACGCAACCAGATGGCAGCGTGGGCCTCACTTAGGGGGCGGGGGTGGGGCTGCTCCTCAGGCCACAGGTGGGGGGGCCGCAGAACACGAGAGCAGCGCCGGCGCCGAAGGATCCCCAACGCTGTGCGCTGATCCCCGGGCCACCGAGTGTCTGTGAGGGGACAGGAGAAGGGCCTCCCAGACACCCCCCACATGTGCAAAAAACAAACAAAAACCCCAACCAACCAACCAACCAACCAGAACCCACCCTGAGCAGCTGTGGGCACGTGGCTTCAGAAACCCCGAGGGTGGCCGAGCGCCTGTCTATGCTCCAAAGCCTGGAGGTGGCTGGTGGCCCCGGCTCCCCCGGCTCCCCCGGCCCCTGCAGGTGAGCTGCACTTGTCTGAACCCCAGGAGACCGGCATGTCTTGTGTCTGTGTTCTAGAACTTGTGGAAGCGCCTCACCCTCAGCCACACGCATATTTTGGAAAAGGCCTACTTGGTGGATGGCAAGTACCACCGACATCCAATGCTGCTCACACAGACCCCCCCCTCCCGCCCCCGCTCCCGCCCCCGGGTCACCTTCAACGTTGGCAGGCAAGGCCATGGGCACACAAGGGACCCCCAGAAAAGAAACTGCACCACTGAACTGGGGCTAAATACAAAAGAAAACTGGAAAAAATCAAAACACATAAATGTTTAAACAAACATCTAAAAGGCTATGTTATGAATTTTTAAACTTCGGCTTCACAAATCTTTTCTCTTTAGAGTCGCCTTACGGCCAAGGGTTTCGGGCCTCTGCCCATCTCCCCGAGGCTCCTGTGTCCCAGGCGTGGTTCCCACCATCCACGGGGTGGCCCCACTCAGCCTCCCACCCCGCCCGACAGCCACCGTCCCTGTGGAGGCACCGCCAGGCCCGCACCCCCGGGTGGGTCACCCACACAGTTAGCAGGTGCCCCAATGGGGACCCCAACCCCTGAGATTACGAGTGGATGGCCAGGAGCCAGGGCCGCGGGAAATGAAGTGCGTTACTCAGAGCCGTAACTTAAAAAGCAAACGACAAAAGCCCTTTAAAAACTGGCAGCGAAGCAAGTGACTCCTCCAGTGCGGCCGGGGTGACGTGGACAGGCTAATGCGCCAGGTCGGCGAGGCCCACGGGGCCCAGACTCCCAGGCCCTGTGGGTGGGAACCGAGGGTTTGTCTGACGTTTCCTGTTACCCTTCGGGTGGGAACTCGCGAGAGGCGACCTCTCTGTGTTGCCGAGTTTGACTGCAGAGGAAAGTGGGGTGAGAGCACTGACTGCCCGCGTGCACACCACGGCCGAGGTGCCGGCGTGAAACCCACGTCCCAGTTCAGGGCCCAGAGACCTTTTCATGTTTCAAAATTGATAAACGAAAGCCTAAATGCAGGTGGGAGCTTTTTCCTTTAGCCCTTCATATAGTAAGTTGTAGCAAGGGCTGCGATAGAGTAACTTAGTTCTCGACCTCAGTCGGGTGGCACGGGGCAGTGTGGCACTGGGTGGTGTGGCTCTGGGTGGTGTGGCACTGGGTGGTGTGGCACTGGGTGGTGTGGCACTGGGTGGTGTGACACTGGGTGGTGTGGCTCTCAGTGGCATGGCTCTCGGTGGTGTGGCACTGGGTGGTGTGGCTCTGGGTGGTGTGGCACTGGGTGGTGTGGCTCTGGGTGGTGTGGCTCTGCGTGGTGTGGCCCTCGGTGGTGTGGCTCTGGGTGGTGTGGCACTGGGTGATGTGGCACTGGGTGGTGTGGCTCTGGGTGGTGTGGCTCTCGGTGATGTGGCACTGGGTGATGTGGCACTGGGTGGTGTGGCTCTGGGTGGTGTGGCTCTGGGTGGTGTGGCACTGGGTGGTGTGGCTCTGCGTGGTGTGGCTCTCGGTGGTGTGGCTCTGGGTGGTGTGGCACTGGGTGATGTGGCACTGGGTGGTGTGGCTCTGGGTGGTGTGGCTCTCGGTGATGTGGCACTGGGTGATGTGGCACTGGGTGGTGTGGCTCTGGGTGGTGTGGCACTGGGTGGTGTGGCTCTGCGTGGTGTGGCTCTGGGTGGTGTGGCTCTGGGTGGTGTGGCTCTGGGTGGTGTGGCACTGGGTGGTGTGGCTCTGGGTGGTGTGGCTCTTGGTAATGTGGCACTGGGTGGTGTGGCTCTGGGTGGTGTGGCTCTGGGTGGTGTGGCACTGGGTGGTGTGGCTCTGGGTGGTTGGGCATCGACCTATGAACCAGGAGGTCATGGTTCGATTCCCCGTCAGGGCACATCCCCGGGTTGTGGGCTTGATCCCCAGTGTGGGGCGTGCAGGAGGCAGCTGATCAACGAGTCTCTCTCATCATTGATGTTTCTCTCTCCCTCTCCCTTCCTCTCTGAAATTAATAAAAATATATTTAAAAAAAAGATACACTTCAAGCAAAGTGACAAAGTGACAATGCCCGATCATTAAATCCGAGATGACAGACCCATGACGCTGCCTGGCATTCCACTGGCCGTTCAGGAACACGCGTGACTCAAACATCCCTCACACGGCCTCTGGGGACTCGCCAAAGGGGACTGGACTGCTCACCTGGTGGCCACCTGTCGCACGACTCCTGCAGCCGGCACGGGCGGAAGGGGTGAAGGGGTGTGTGCTATGCACCCCCCGCTCAGGTCCCCACGGATGCCCGGCCCCCCACGTGGACCCCGCAGGGACAGACACGGAACCGCATCGAACGTGTGACAGCGTGGCTGCCTCCTGCCCCAGGGAACACGCGATCCCTTCCCATCAGCACAAATGCGACCACTGCCAAGGCTGCGAGGCCCTGCTTCTCCGAGGAAACGGCGCTTGAAGCAGAACCGTATTGACAAACTCTCTGCATGAGACATTTCTGAGATGAACTTCAATCCAGGAGCTCAGGGAGTAGCTGGTGCGGTTCCCAAAGGCAGACGGCGCCTGCGGGTCCCGCGTCCGGCTGCCGTGGCAGTGCCGCTGCCTGACCCCGGGACCTTGGCAAAGGCCTCCATCCCCTGGCTCAGCCTCCCCCGCCTGCTCTGACGAAGACTGCATCAGCGCCTGTGCCAGCGCGGCGAGCGGTGCTGGGCAAACAGCACAGGGGCTGTCATTATTATCAGGAGTTTTCATGATTAAGAGAAAATAACTCTCCGTCGACCACAGGAGCAGCCTGCGGACACGTCTCATCCGCCTCTCCCTGGGTCGGCCTGGGTTTAGTATTTCAGGTGCATCACACCCGAGGGTTACAGGGACCCTCACACCGTCCTCTCTTCACTTGAGACAAACTTGCCCTCTGCCTTATACAGGTCCCGTGTCCCCTCCGAGCATCGATGATGGGCTTGCTATTTGCACTCAGAAGCACAGAAGAAAATGGCCTTCGCTGCTGATGAATCTCAACACAGCCCTTCGCAAAGCGAGTGAGCGACGGCACCAGGCCTTCAGTCGAATGATTTGGACTGTAACTCCCTATTTAAAAACAAGGTTCGCTGGCCTGACACCAGTGCCGCCGGAAACAGCATATCCCAGAGCCCCCGCCGTCACCCGGCCCCGGACTCCCAGCGCCGTGACTGTGACCGACTCCTTCCACCCCAGGGCAGACGTCACCCCAGAAGTGGCCAATGTTTGTTTTATTAACCTTTTCCGTTCTTAATTGGGTTACTCAGTGTTCCAGATGCAACAGACTCCTGGCTAGACAGGTGACGGCTCATGACATCAGCATGACCGTCTAAACCCCACAGCACGGGGACGCCCCCCACCCCCCGCCACGGGGTCAGAGAGGCACCAACGGCTCATCCTCCTCACCCTCTGCTCAGCAAAACATCCTCCCGCCCAGCACCGAGCTGAGGCGCACATTCAAGTCCTCTCGCGGAGCATCTGCCCATCAACACGACTGTATTACAGACACACGGACTAAACGACAGACGCATGGACCAAGCCCGAGGTTTTAATTAGGTCCTACAAATGTAAGAAATAAGCCCGGCCGGCGTGGCTCAGTGGTTGAGCGTTGACCTATGAACCAGGAGGTCACAGTTCAATTCCCGGTCAGGGCACATGCCCGGGTTGCAGGCTCGATCCCAGTAGGGGGCGTGCAGGAGGCAGCCAATCAATGATCCTGTCTCATCACTGATATTTCTCTCTCTCCCCCTCTCCCTGCCTCTCTGAAATCAATAAAAAAAATATACTAAAAAACCAAAACACCAAAAAACTATTTGACTTGGCCATGCCAGGCCATTCTACAAGAATTACCCAGAACCCCCAGCACCATATGAGAAGGGCATTGGGGGTCTTGTGATCATAGATGTGACGTTGTCCGGGCTCCTGATCTACATGCAGGGACCTCTCACACCACATCCGAGGTGACTGTGAATCAGCCACAGTGTCCCAGACACAGAGCAACCTACGTGCTATCGATGGGCGGATGGGCGGAGGGGCGGATGGATGAATAAAAGGCAATGATGAGTGTGTGTGTGTGTGTGTGTGTGTGTGTGTATGAGTGAGTGTGTGTGAGTGTGTGAGAGTGCATGTATGTGAGTGTGTGTGTGAGTGTATGTGTGTTAGCGTGTGTGAGTGTATGAGTGAGTGTGTGAATGCATGTGTGTGTGAGTGTATGTGTGTGTGTGTGTGTGTGAGAGAGAGTGTGTGTGTGTATGAGTGTGTGTTTGTGTATGTGAGTCTGTATGAGTGAGTGTGTATGTGCGAATGTGTGTGTGTGAATGTGAGTGTGTATGAGTGTGTGAGTATATGTGTGAGTGTGTGTGAGTGTGTGAGTGTGTGAGAGTGTGTGTGAGTGTATGAGTGTATGTGTGTGAGTGTGTGTATCGCACACAGTGGGGTATTACTCAGCCGTGAGAAAGAAGGGAATCCTGCTATTTGCCAGGGCACGGACGGACCTCGAGGGCATTATGCTGAGTGAGTTGAGTCAGACAGGCAGAGAAGCGCTGTGTGACCTCACTGCGGAACCTAAAGAACGGAACTCAGAGGCACAGGGAAGACCCGTGGCTGCCGGGGAGGGAGGGGGGGAGAATGAGTGAAATTGGTCACAGGGCACACACTTCCGGTAGAAGAGGACTAAGCCCTGGGATGGGATGTACGGGTGTGACTCTCGTGAACAGCATGTGTTTAGTGTACACGTGACAGCGGCCAAAGAGTGGCTCTGAGAGTTCTCACACACACACACACGCACACACACGTGGATGCACACACGCTCGTACACA
The DNA here is from genome assembly GCF_028538775.1 of Myotis yumanensis. Taxonomy (NCBI): domain Eukaryota; kingdom Metazoa; phylum Chordata; class Mammalia; order Chiroptera; family Vespertilionidae; genus Myotis; species Myotis yumanensis. The sequence goes on along the minus strand of NW_027223753.1, from coordinate 214,696,375 downwards.
CATGTACACACCCGCACATGCACACACACACGGATGCACACACTCGTACACTCAGATGCACACACACATGCACGTGGATGCACACACACTCGTACACGCATGTACACACCCACACATGCACACACACACACGGATGCACACACTCGTACACTCATATGCACACACACGCACACACACACGTGGATGCACACACGCTCGTACACACATGTACACACCCACACATGCACACACACGGATGCATACTCGTACACTCATATGCACACACACGCACGCACGCACACATACACACAAGTGGATGCACACACGCTCGTAAACACATGCGCACATACATGCACACGTGTACACACCCACACATGCGCGCACACACGCATGCACACACACCCACACATACACACTCACTGAGCTGTGTGAGGCGATGGTGTGCTGGCCGACCTCCTGTGATAAGCATGTCACAACATAAACGTGTACGCGGATCCTTTTGGAGACTTTAAACTTACACACCATGTCGCTGACATCCCAATAAAGCTGGAAAAACTTGTGAACTTTCTCTTTAAAAAAAAAAATGTAGCGGTGAGCAGAGCTTCATCAAAAGGAAGAGCTTCCCACCGTGGCCCAAGGCGGGCAGACACAGCAGGAAAACCGCACGCGACGATGAGCCACGGCCCCGCTCACAGCTGAGAGGACAGCAGTGTCCGGCCCCGGGGCTGCCTCTGCCTTTTCCCAGAACCGCTGGGGAAACCGAGGCTGTGTCCCTGCACCGAGGACACCTCTTTATGTCAGGCACATACGTGTTCATTTAACTTTCACTTCCAGGAAAGACGCCACACACAGGCACCTCTCCGGGGGTCCCTTCGGCCAGCCCCCGCCCTCGGCCACACTGGGCTGCTCCTGGAGGGAGAGGCCAGGGCAGGCGAGTGGACGGCAGACCCCGGCCACCACCACCCGCTTCCCCCACGGCGGGCTCTGAGGAGGCCCCTCACCATCCGTCTCCAACCACCTCTCAGGGCCTTGGAGGTGACAGCAGACACCAGCGAGGGGCCCCCCGCCCGGGGCCCCCCCGCCCTTGGTGACGGGCATGAGGGCAGAGGGCGGGGTCTGTCGAGGGGCCATGTGGTGTGAGCTCCCTCCTCCAGGCAGGCCGCCATTGGGCTGCTCGCGTCTGTCCATAGAGACAGAGACTCGACAGCCCCCGAGTGAGCCCCCCAGGAGCGCATTGCCCTCAGCGTCCAGTCCTCCCTGCCCACCTGCCCCCGGGCCCTCTGCCCCCGGGCCTTGCTGTCAGGTAGCCTGGCTTCTCTCTGCTCCCCGGGGAGAGCCCCCGGCCCCGCTCCGTGTAAAGCAGGTCACTGCTCGTCCTCGCTTCCCCATTCCCACTTGGGAACCCTCCAGCGCTCCCGGGCTCTGGGGTTTGGTGGTCACTGGCAGGCGGTCCCTGCTTTTCACGCAGGAATTGGAATAGGATGTCACCGAGCCCGGGTTTCCTGGGTCTGGGCGGGGCCAGAGAAAGCGGGGAGAGAAGCTCAGATGGGAGGGAGCCCGGGAGGGTGGCACGTGGAACCGAGGGGGCCGTGGACGAACACCGTGTCCCGGGGGCCGTCCTGGTGGGGGCCGTTTTCTGAGGGGCTCTTCTCGCTCGGGGCACCGGGGAAGCTGAGGCAGGCCCTGGATGGATCTAGCAGGGGACCAGCCGGCCAGGAGGCTGTGGCCGGAACCACAGGACAGACTAGACTGCCACAGGTGCTCTGAGCAAGGGTGACACGCAGAGAGCCACGCCCAGGGCGGCCTCACGGCTCCCCCACAACGAAAGTCCTCAGAGGGCCTGGCCGGAGCGACACCAGGGAGATGCAGGGGGGTGGGGGGCTCTCCAGGGCTCCCTGACCCCCCCCCCGTTCCTTCCCTGCCAGGTGCTCACGATCCCGTTCAACCTCACACAGAAGCGCTCAGTAGAATCCCTGTTCTGCAGACGAGGAACCCGAGGGTCAGGGGCTCCGTGACCTGCTGGAGGTGGAAGTGCCTGAACCAGACCCCCCTGTTTGCCCCTCGAGCCCAGATTCCTTATCTCCGTGTCTCAGAGCCCAGCCTCCCTGCAGCTCAGCCTCCAGGACCAGCAGGAAGCCCTGGTGCTGAATGTCCCCCCTGAGCAGAGAGTATGAGTTTCCGCCGGGGACCCCGATACTGTGAGGCACCCGGACGGGGCGGGGCCCCAGGCAGCGCCACAGATCTGGACGGGGAGTCCGGCCTCCACCCGGGAAGGGCGCGGCTTGGAAAAGAGTGTTACTCCCGTGTTTACCCAAAGATAGTCATTAAGTCACCAGCAAGACATCCCTCTGCAGACTAAACAACCCACTCCTTTTAAAAGCTCTCCTCATAGGAGCTGTTTTTTCGGTGCCATCTTTCTATATTTACTGCCCCCCCCCCCCCCCCGCCCACCAACCCCAAAGCATCCTCCTACCCTCCCTTTCTCTATTTTAAACAATCCTGTAATAAGATTTCCATCTGCGCCACCCAAAGAAAACGGCCATTTTCATGGTTTCCACCTCCAGCCTTCACAAACGAATAAAACAGCCAGCACGGATGGGATCAGGCCCTTGTGGTCCACTCTGACCCCCAGGCCTTTTCTCGGCCGCCCCTGTGCCTGCCCACGTCCATTCACTGCTTGTCGCTGATCCTGTTGGACTCCATGTATTTGAGGGACGCGTGCTTCCTCTCCCGCAGCCCGGCATGGTTCTGACATGTGTGTGAGTCGGCCTCACGCCCTCTGCCCTCTGAGGACGTTTCGGAAAGAGCTCAGAGGCTGCCTCGGAGAGAGACAGCGTCACAGTACAATTCCTCTCCCCGCAGGGGCCCGGCACGCTTCCCCGCTGGCAGAGGTTGTAGCCACATCTGAGCGACGCCAGCGGGACCCAAGGACTGTAGGACACTGTCCCTGGCACCCGAGCGTGCCCGCCGGGGGCGTGCCAGCCCGAGGGGTCCACTTACTTCGAGGTTCCCGGGGGCCGTCCACGGTGATCTTGATGGCGCGGTGGTAAGTGGCGACCTGCGGTGGGTTTGTGAAGACGGTGATCGTCAGCGTGAAGCTCTTCCCTGTGGACAGAGAGCAGGAGAATGAGCGGCGGCCGGCACGCACCTGCCGCGGACTGACCGCGGACGTACCCGCCCTCGAACCCCAAGGTGCACGGCTTCAGCGCCGCCATGGCTTTCTCCCCCCGCCCTGGAGTGGGGCTTCGCTTCAGTTCTGAGACCCTCCCTACGGTAACAATGCAGCACTGCACACAGTTACAGCGCAAACACTGCAACCCTTCACACAGAGGCAGCGCTTAATCCCCCATGAACAACACAGGATGGAGAGAGATCCGGGTCTGTTTTCTCTCCAGTCGAGACCCCAGGGGATGTGAGATGGGATGGGCAGCTACCCACTCCTTCCCCACCCCCGCCTCCCCTTTTTATAAACTCAGGGCAAACGTGGGGAAAAGACCCCCAATCGGCCTTCAACTCTAGGGCTGCCTGTACCTCTAGGGTTCGGAGAGATCGAACCCCTAAGACTGAGGACAGGCTAAATTAAAAGATTCTCTGTATTTCAGAAGTACTCAATACTGGTTGGTTTTAAATATTACGTTTCAATGCTAGATGTTGTTAGAGGCGCTTATGGAATTGGCCAAACAAAACTTATAGTCAACACTCGGGCTAAGGAAACGTAGCGGACAGACGGGGGAGATGCGGTAGGTTCCGTAAACAAGTCTACGCCCGTACATTTCCCTCCGGACACGTCACTTACACTCGGGGCCTCAGTGCTCCCACCTGGAAGATGGGTACACAGGTACCTGATGGGACTGGGGGGAGGGGAAAGCAGTTACTATGAGTAAACCCATCCAAACTGTGTGTGCTGCACTCACTGTTATTACTTCTTTTTTCTCTGTTTCCCACACCAGGATTCCAAGGTTTGACTAAGCATGATGGTCAGGCCTCCTAGGAACACCCACATAACAGACTTTCTCCTTAATCGTGTAGCATGAAACGGAACCAAAAGAAATGAAGACAAAACATGCCACCTATTCCCCACCTGCTCCCCAAAACACTTCAAACCCAAACCGTCTTCCTCCCCAAGTGAGAGAGAGCAGTGTGTCCTCACTGCTCTGCCCGCCTGACAGAAAGGCCCAGGACACGCCCATGAAAGGATCGTTGGCCATGGCAGCCGGTGAGGCCTGATCGTGCAAAACCCCACCCAGCCACGGGCTGGTGCTCCGTCTATTTAAAGCCGACGAGAGCCAAGGTCAGGGCTGGCCTGCCTGGCAGGCGGGGTGCGGGGTCACGGAGGGCCAGGGCCCGGGAGGCACCCCGAGGCCAGCACCCCCACTCCCTCCCCATCAGCCGTCTTCCCTGCTGGGACCGGGGAGGACCCGTGGCCGCAGGCACTCGCCGTCCTCAGGACACCCTTCCGATGGGTGGCACCAGGCGATGGCCCGCGTTGGTTTCTGCCCCAGCACGGAGCTGCGTGGAGGGACGGGAGGAGCGTGCAGGCCAGGCCCAGCGGGGGGCCCGCGGTGGAGGCTGTGCCCAGAGCGGCTGCCATCTCGCTCTCGGTGTGTGGCTTTCGAAGAACCGGCCAGAGGAGCAAAGGCAGCTGCCGTCCTGGGCGCAGCCCTGTCCCTGTGCCCTCTGGGCATCTCGGCCGTCTGTCCCTCTCCGTCCACCGCCAGATACCGCCTCCAGCATCCAGACGGACCCCACAACCCTGTCTTCTCACGACCACCCCCTCCCGCAGCCAGAACCCCTCCTCCCGGTGCCTCTCAGAAGCCACAGCGGCGTTTCTGCTCTGGGCCTTTCCCACCCCGCCACTCCACCCCGCCAGGCCTCCTGCCACCGCCCTGTGTGAGTGTGTGTGTGTGTGTGTGAGTGTGTGTGTGAGTGTGTGTGTGTGAGTGTGTGTGTGTGAGTGTGTGTGTGTGTGTGAGTGTGTGTGTGTGTGTGTGAGTGTGTGTGTGAGTGTGTGTGTGTGAGTGTGTGTGTGTGTGAGTGTGTGTGTGAGTGTGTGAATGCCTGCCTCAGTCTCCCTGGCGGCGAAGGCGGTGCCGTCACCCATCCCAGGTGTGCGTCTCGATGACGAGCTTGCTCTGTGGCTGTGACGTCGTCACTGTGATCCATTAGGATGTCGGACTGAAAGGGGCTGTGGCTGTACAGGCCGGAGGGGGTGTCCTATGCTACACCTCAGGGTCCCCTCACAGGAAGGTGGAGGGTAGAACTGGGGGGAGGTGTAATGAGTGAATATGAGTAAAACATTAAAGCTGTATCCGGTGCATGGCTGTCAAAGGGCTATGCGTGTGTGAGTATGAGTGTGTGTGTGTGTGTGTGAGTGTGAGTGTATGAATGTGCATGTGTGTGAGTATGAGTGTGTGTGTGTATGTATGTGTATGTGTGAGAATGTGTGTGAGTGTGTGTGTGTCAAAGAGGTGTGCGTCTGCATGTGTGAATATGAGTGTGAGTGTGTATGTGTGAGAATGTGTGTGATTGTGAGTGTGTGTGTGAGAATGTGTGTGTGTGAGTGTGTATGTGCGAGTGTGTGTGTGTGTGTATGTATGAGTGTGTGTGTGTGTGAGTGTGTGTGTATGTATGAGTGTGTGTGAGCGTGTGTGTGTGTGTGTGAAATGAAAAAGGACCTGGAGACACAGCAGTGCAGAGTGGCACTGCCCAGTGACAGCAGGTGTGTGTGGCGGGGGCAGGAGTAGGGGGCTCTTTATTCAGGGGCGTCAGGAGCTCGTGCACAAATGGGTGCCTCTCCAGACCTCCAGCTCCTGGACACACACCATGTCCCGACCGACTCTGCCTCCACCCTCCAGGTGCGGCCCTTGGTGCCCTTCTCCCGTGCAAGTGGGCGCGTGCCCTGTGCGCCTCCGCTGCCTGCAACCTCAGCCCTGAGTCCGTGACGATGCCTCTATCTCCCAGGCCTGCTGTACCAAACAGCCCCAAACCGGCGGCCCCAGACGCCGGGAATGCATCTCCGGTCTGAGGCCCGGCGTCCAAGATCAAGGTGCCGGCAGAGCCATGCCTCCTGGGAGCCTCCGGAAGCACCTGCCTGCCTGGCCTTGCCCGGCGTCTGATGGCTGCTGGCAGCCCTGACGTGGCTTGGCCTCCAGAGCCCGGGTCCAGCCTCTGCCTCCATCACCCCGGGCCTCCACCCGTGTCTTCTCTCTCCAAACCTCCCCTCCTAGAAGGACATGGTCGCTGGGCACAGGGCCTGCCCTAAACCTGCAGGACTCACCTCCACCTGATCCCACCTGCAAATCCCTGTGTGTAAAGGAGGCGCATTCGGAGGCCCCGGGGACGTGCGTTTTTAGGGAACAGCACAAACCCCAAGAGTCGTGAATTCTGGGCTTGGCACTGCAGGTGACAGTCGCTCTCCAGGCACCTGTGCGTCTTACCCCGAGATGGCCCTCGCTTGTAGCCACCTACTCTCATGTCCTAAAGGCCAATGAAAAATCATCGTCTCATCCTACTGGAGCTGTGGGGTCTGTGTGGACGCACTTTTCACACCCTTTCCCACATGCGAGTTCATTTGGTCCTTGACACTCCCATGAAATAAACAAGACAGAACGGATTGTCCTCGCTGAATAGGTAGCAAAGCCCAAGGCTCAGAGAGGTTAAGTCATTTGCCCCAGGTCACACAGCTCGTATCCACAGCAGAGCCCCCGCCTCCAGCTGACGCTCACTGTTCTTCATGTGACTGTCACTAGGGCCTAAACCTCCACCTGCAAACTCAGAGGCACCGGCACCAAGAACCTGGACCTGGGGTACTGTCCCCCCACTCCCCCTGCCCCCAAATGGGAACATCCCTGCGCCCCCGATGCACCCAAACGGCTCCCGACAGTAACTGAGGCCTGGATTCTAGGTTAAAAGCGCGCCCTCCTGAGCCGGAGTCGGCGCCTGGCTGCCGAGCGCGCAGTGACGCCTCCGGTGAGCCACAGACCGGCCGGCTTCATCGCGAGTGAAATTCAACCAACGCGAGTACTTGTGGCCTCTTTGCTCACAATGAAAGCTCTATTACTGATGCCCTTCGTTCCATGTGCAGGTGCAGGAAAGGCCTGCCCGGCAGAAGCGACTGGGTGGGGTGCCTGGGCCTGGGACAGGGTCCGAGAGGTGGCGCTGCCCCGGGCATCTCTCCCGCGGGCTCCTGCTGACAGCTCCGCCGGGACGTGGGCCTGTGGCCTCCCAGACGGAGGTGCCGACTGGCGACACTGGGTCACAGGGGTGGCGACCCTTTTCCACTTTGGGAAAACGCCTCCCCTTCCTCGCCTTCTTCCGAAATGGACAATTGGGACAGTCAGCCGAGGGCACCGACCCACGCCGTGGCTCGGGGACCAGGGCCCGCGCTCTCCCCGCCCCGCCTTGCCCGCCCCACCCGCCGTCCTGCTGACACGCCCGCCTTGGCCGGCACCTGCAGACAGACGGGTGGCTGTAGCCCGGAGCGCATGTGTGTGCGCCAGATTCCCTCATCCCCATGACCTATGGGCCTGGTATTTGAAGTGCGTGGGTGTGGAGTGTGAACGGCGCTCAAGTGTTTTTCTCAGGCAGCTGTAGCCAGGCTGGGAAGAAGCCAGGGCAGGGGACGGGGAGCAGATCTGTGACACCCCTGCCCCCCCCCCCCCCCCAATGGGCTCTGCAGGGGCGGGAGACAGGGCTGTGGCTGCGGGAGAGAGTGAACGTGAGTCCCTGCGGGAAAGGCTCAGTGATCCCCTGGCCGTGACTTTGGCCTCAGCAGAGGAGCAGAGGCCGAGGCCGGAGCACGGGTGACCCTCAGCTGCTGCTGCAAGGCTCAGCTCCCGGGGCCATGCGGCGGGTCGCAGGCGCCCTGCGTGGGCATTCCCAGACGAGGGAGCAAGGAAGGGGGCCACGGGACCTCCCTCTCACCCTCGGCCAGGGCGGTGGGGTTCCCGGAGGAGTACACTGAACAGCACACACAGGAGCCCTGAGTAAGACGGGGAAGAGACGGCGGGGGAGACGGTGTCATGACTGTGACCTGAGGCAGCAGGAGCAGGAGCTGGCTCTGTCACTGCCTGGAGGAAGGCCGGGGCTGGGGACAGTGCGAGCGAGCTGTGTGGCCTCGGGCAGGCTGCTTAACCTCCCTGGGCCCTCAGCTTTGTCATCTGTGAAATGGGGAGTCCTTCCCTCTCAGTGTTGTTGTGCAAGTTCAATGGAACCCTGAACAGCAATGTCAATTTAATGATCACCAAAGACGGAGGAACATGATCCGCCAGCCCACGGCTGCGGGCGGTCCCGTGTGGAGGGGCTGGGGTCGGGGGTGAGGTGTGCGTCAGGGCTCTGCAGGGCGGCGGGACGGAGCCCAAGACCCGCCAGGAAAACTACGCTGTCTACTGACCTTGAAGTTCAAGTTCGCTCCTGCCCCACCAGCTGGCGACCTTTGCAAGGCACAGCTGTGACTGGCTGCCGGGCTCTCTGAACCAGCCAGGCCCACGCTCCCCATGGGACATGTGTCACCCCCTCGGCGCCCGTGTGGGCACGCAGACGCCGCGGCAGAATACCGACTGTTTATTCGGTGGTGACTCCTGCAGCCACTGTGGTCGCATAAAGCCACTTCCCCGCCTCGGCTGGGCCTCAGCGGCTAGACCTCAGGACAGTGGCAAAGGTGCTCCCTGGTCCCCAAGGGCAGAGGGAGGCGAGAGGATTAGAAGGTGAGAAGGCCACTCTAGCCCTGGCCAGTGTGGCTCAGTGAATAGAACGGCCAGTGGACTGAAGGGTCCTGGGTTCGATTCCCATCAGGGGCACGTACCTCGGTTGCAGGCTCCTCCCCGGCCTGGGCCCTGGTTGGGGCTCCTGCAGGAGGCAACCAATTGATGTGTCTCTCTCACATTGATGGTTCTCTCTGTCTTTCCCTCTCTTCTACTCTCTCTAAAAATCACGGAAAAGTCCTAACCGGTTTGGCTCGGTAGATAGAGCGTGGGCCTGCAGACTGAAGGGTCCCAGGTTTGATTCCGGTCAAGGGCATGTACCTGGGTTGTGGGCACATCCCCAGTAGGGGGTGTGCAGGAGGCAGCTGATCGATGTTTCTCTCTCATCGATGTTTCTAGCTCTCTATCCCTTCCCCTTCCTCTCTGTAAAAATCAATAAAATATATTTTTAAAAAATCGAGGAAAAAATATCCTCGGGTGAAGATTGAAAAGAAAAAGAAAAAAAAAAAAAGAAGGCGCCTTCAGGTCATTTCTTGCTCAGGAGCTCAATGACAGGCAGGCGACTGCACCCACCGTGGCCACACCCTCCTCACCAGTGCATCCGAGGGGCTGCCCTCTCACTCCATCCTCTGCCATTGTCCCCCCTCCGCCCCCCACCCGGCCTGGATCCAGGCCAGCCCATCACCTGGGCAGCCCCAGAGCCACTGGGCGGCTTCTGTCACTCTCCTTCGGGGTCGATCTGGGTCCTAGCCACCTCCTCCTTTTCGGGCAATGGCCCAGGGGCCTCGCAGCTGGTGAACCCCAATCTCAGTGCTGCCCTCCCTCGCGCCCCCTGCAGGAAGGCTGTGGAAACCCCAAGACGGGGAGGAAGGAAAGTCAGAGGAAGAACGGCAGCTTTGCAGAGCCCAGGACGGCAGGGGCGGCTCCAGTGTTGCTCTTCGCGGTTCCGGAAACCCTGAGAGATTCTGAAACGCTGTAGGGAGATCCCGCCTGTTCCTATGCAAGTGGCGCCGGGTCTCATTCTGATCATGGATAACCAAGTATTAACATTAGTGTGCCCTCTGCTCCCAGGAGAAAGCTGAACTTGGGGTATTTTTCACGAAATACTTTTAATGTATAGTTCTCCCTTTAGCACCGGAACAGCCTAACCGCCCACAGTCATGCGTTTGCCCCCCTCCATGTCCTTACCCAACACTCCCCACGATGTTGGACAGGGGAGCTGTGTCACTAGTCACCTGGGGATTTCTGAACGGGGTACGAATCCTGCCAGTTGCACGGGATTTCCTGGCTTCTCTGCATTGAAGTTAATCCACGTGTGTGTTTGCAGATGCTCTGTCCACCCACATCCGCACGGGCAGAGGCACACAGGAGGGAGGCCCAAGCTACGGGCACAGGGACAGCCCCCGCGAGCCCACTGGGCGTCCGGTGCTGAACACACACACCTCCGTCTCCATATACACAGCGTTTGTTCGGAAGGATGGGTTGGTTGGAAAATAGCCGTTTTCCTCAGAGAGAACCAAAAACATGCTGAGCGTGTTCTACGGAGACGTTCTGTAAAGGTGAGATGTCCGCGGGCAGGGATAGCATTTTATTCTCTGCACCTTCTGATCCGCGGCCAGGAGACAGGTAAATGGATCCACGAGCTATTCTGTCAACCTCCAGTGGACAGCGCTCCTAACGGCTGATTTCCCCCTGAAGGCGCGGCTCTCCCTGCTCCGCTCAGGTGGGGCCGGCCTCCCAGAGTGGGATGGTGGGCCATGCCCCGAGCCCTGAGCCCTGAGCCCCGTGCTTCCTGCGACTCTCACTTCCTTTCTCCAGATTCATGGCTCCTGTCGTGTCTTCCTATTTGTTTGGTATCACAGGTCTGAGTGTCTTGGGTGAGGAGCCACGTTTTAATCCTTTAAGCGCAAACACCCCCAAAACCGTGAACTCACCGCCTCTTTAGGCCGAGCCCACGCCCCGGGGCGCTGTGCTTCCTGGGTGGTGCACCCAGACGGGCGCCCAGGGCTGACCCCGTCCTCGCCCTGACCCTGCAGCCCAGCGCCCCGGACACACAGCCCAGCAGCACGGAGCCTGTGGCAGGGAGGCCGAAGGATGGACATTGCGAAGGGTGGCAGCTTGGGGCCCAGGCCCACTCACCAGCTTCCTGCTCCGGTGGCGGTGCGGGGAGCTGGGAGGGCAGGTGGGTGCAGGGCGGAGTGGGAAGAGGAGGGAAACTCAGGCAAGGCTGGGCGTGCTCGGTGGGACCTGTGGGGCCTGACTCCCAGGCACAGGGACATTTACGGGGCGGGGGGGGGGGGGGGTTTGCAAGCTGGGCCCCCGTCTGAGGCTGCCCAACAGGAGCAATGGGCGCTCTCGGTCCAGACTGGTCTCTGAGCCCTCAGGCGCCCCCAAACGCACTTCCCACTTCCAGTTTGCGATCCAAGTATCTTTTGCTTTTCTTTTTTTTTTAAAAAAATATATTATTATTGATTTCAGAGAAGGGAGAGGGAGAGAGAGAGAAACATCAATGACGAGAGAGAATCATTGACTGGCTGCCTCCTGCATACCCCACACTGGGGATTGAGCCCACAACCCGGGCATGTGCCCTGATCGGGATCAAGCACTGAGCCACTCCAGCTGGGCGTCCAGGTATCTTTTCCACCGGGTCAGTTCTCTCCTTAGCGCCTGCTGGCAGCTCTCCATCTCACGGGGACTAGAGCAGGCTCGTCAGGGGCGTCGGGGCCTCAAAGGCCTCTCGCACAGGCGGGGTGCGCAGCCCCCACCCCCATTCTGCCTTCTCCTCTTGGACACTCATCTTGATGGCCCCACCTGGGCGGCCTCCTCATCACCTCAAAATGTCCCAGCCGAGATGACCCCTGCCCAGGAAGACCCTACCCTCTTCACGAGGTCACGCCTCTCCCCTCATCCTGGTGCTGACCCCTCAGGGCAGCGATGGCTGCTTCGCTGTCAGCCCCTCTCCAGCCCCGGGGCTGTGGCTTTGCTATGGCTGCGCTCTGCACCCCCAGTGCTAGCTCAGTGCCTGGTACTCAGTCGGTGCTCTGGGCAGGTCTGATGATGAATCAAAGAACTGATGGGTGAAGGAACGAAACGCCCACAGTAAACGCCCTCTGGGGACAGGCCACAGCCGCCATGGAATCACCACGGACACTCCCCCTCCTGACGGGAAAGGGGCTGGAGCCGTGAAGCTCACGCACCAGCACAGGGAAGGCCCGCTCCATCGCGTGATCGTCTGGAACGACTGTTCCCGTGTTTGCCTGTGAGTATTTATGAAGTTCCTGCTGTGTTTTGGGCACTCTCACTGGACACTGGACACACTTCCTGGTAGGATGAAGGCGTGCCAAATCCTTGCCAAGGAGGAGCAAGCAACAGAAAACACGAAGCTCCAGCTTTCCCAATCAGCGACGGGTCCCTGGGCAGGTGACTTGACCCGTCGGAGCTCGAGGCTGCCTGTCCCTGGGGCTGGGGGCGCCGTGTGGGTGCCTGGGGTGAGACGCACTTGGGCGGTGTTCTGGAAGGTCTGCTCGGTGGCCCTGACTCGGCAGAGCACACGCCGGGAAGCTCCGTGACCCCCAAACCGACAGCAGCGCCCCGCTCCCGCCTCAGCCCAGAGCCCTTGGGTGGGAAAGGGTTATGCGCGGCCCTGAGATTGCAGATTAGCGACGGAGGAGACGAAATCAAATCTGCCCTGTAATTGGAAGCACCGCTGTTCATGGGAAAAGCCCTCCCCACGTAGCCCGTCCGACTCTCGTGTCCAAACGCTCCTGGCACGCAGTTGCGTGCGATTCCTACGTGCCCCGCTTCCCGCTCGTACTCGAACACCAAACGCTGCATTTTCACAGGAGGCCCAGGGACCCCCACAGCCAGGCCCCCGGCAGCATCGCATTCTTCCCACCGGAATCGCGGGCTCCCCCCACGCTGGGGGGAGGGGGCAGCGGTGCCAGGGCAGCTGGCCCCGGACCGAGGCCAGGACATGCCGGCATTCCCCGAGGCCATCTGCAGGCGGTGTCTCCGAGTTTGCAGAAACTGAAAGCGAGCATCGTGCCCGTTTCTGTTTTTGTTTCTTTGGCCACAGAGACAGCACTGACGCCCCCGGCTGATCCTTGGACAGGGACCCGGCTGCACTGTTCTGGAGCGTTCCGTCCGAGTCCTGGGCCCACATCACAGCAAAGCCATCGTGTCCCCGTTGATATTTCACTGATTTGTAATAACAACAAAGAAACACACGTCTGTTCGTGACGAACCTGCGGGTCTTTGGAAGGAGCGGTGGGCATGCTTGCAGGATTCACTCCACGTGCTGGCCTCAGCCTGCCCATCTGTGCAATGGGTGTGACCGTGCTTTCACACGCGCCTCGGAAGGTAGCCAGGGTGAACATCGCGAGGTGATGTGCACGCCAAGACTTGGGAGGAAGAGCTGCCCCTGCCCCCGGTGTTCTTCCTTCTGCAGCGAGAATGGCGAGGAGGAGGAGGAAACGGGCAGGCGGTCGTACCACGCGGCCCGCTGATACAACCAGCGCTTGCTTTCCCAGTCAGGGGCTGTGCCAGGCGCTGGTCCAGTCCCCGATGAACCACGTGGGAGTGTGCCAGGCCAGAGCGGGTCTTGTGTTTGAAGATTCCCGGGCGTCCGCCTGAGGGGTGTCTGGGCTCATCGTCTTGTCTTCGCCGCGGTGCTTGGGGCTGCATCACCGCCTCTGTGGACGGAGGCTGGGAGCCGGGGCTCTCCTGTGGGGCTTCCGGAGCCAGGAGGCCGGGTGGGGTGGCCACGCAGAGGCGGCTGCCCGAGGACCTGCCCAGGGAGCAGCCCGCAGCGGCCCTGCCTTGGGGCAGGGAGATCTCAGACTCTCCTCGGGCGCCTTCCCCGAATCTCAGCGTGGAGCACAGTGACGGCAGCACGACATGCTGGGCCGGTGGGGCCTCCGGGAGAGCCGGCCTGTGTGTGCCCGCGGCCCGCAGCCCCGGTCTCCACGGCCAGCAATGGGCTCGGCCCTCCGCTCCTCTCTTCCCCTGCGCTCCCGTTTTTATTCCAGGTCCCCCCGCCCCCCCCGGCCCTTTCCCGGGCCGCCAGGTGTCCGTCAGCAACGCCGAGCAGGGCCTGGCTTTTAGTCCTTTGCAGTTCGAGGGACACAGTCCTTCGTGCTCCTGGGTCCGAAGCTTTGGGCGGGGTTGGGGGGTGGGGGAGGGACAGGCGCTGAGCACGGGGAGGCCAGCCGGGCACATGCATTGCCTCGGAGGGTCCCCTGGACCTGCCCCTGTGCGACGTGCCTGTGGGCGCAGCAGGACCGGCATTTGGGCTCGGGTGGGTGTCTGTGGGGGGGCTGCCCCGTGCCTTGTGGGATGTCGAGCAGCACCCCTGGCCTCTGCCCACACCCCAGCTGTGACGCCCAAACTGCCCGCAGACATGCCCAGTGTCCCCTGGGGGGAGCCGCTGAGTGAGACCCCCACCTCCGCTCTCACTCTCCCCCCCTCCCCCCGTCAGAACTGAAGAAGATGCCGCACCCCCGACACGAACAGAACACGGAGTGCCGCCTGCGCTTGGACAATGAAACAATGACAGGCAGACGGACATAGGAGACCCTGGCTACACCTGCCCGGAGCTTCCAAACAGGATGAGGAAGGTGGACCATCGGAAAGACGTGGTCAGGTAGGTACCGGGCACTCCACTCAGGGAGGCAGACAGAGCCCTGGGGGTAGACCATCCTCATTAGTTAGACAAATAGATAATAGATACATGATAGATAGGTGGCTAGATGATAGGTGATAGATAGGTGATAGATAGGTAGGTAGATGATAGGTAGACGATAAAGAGATGATAGATCTGCCTGTACTAGGTACAGTGGTCTCAAACAGAATGCAGGAGAAACATCAGTTAAAACCCCAAAATGAATGCCTTGAGCAAACTGCAGCTTCCCCTTCGACCCAGCCCCCCGCCCCCCGGCCCTGTGGGCTGAGCTGAGCCCCCAGATCTCTGCTCACACCGCCCCTCCCTGGGCGCTGCCGTGCCTGAGCCGGGGAAGGCGCCTTCGCTGCATAAGGAGACTCAGCGGACCACGCTCCACCCACAGGCCGGCCTCCCATTAACGGGCCCGGAGTGTCCGGGGACCAGGGGCGGGGGCAGGTAAGAGGGCTCTCCAGTCCGGACGCCCACACGCCCCTAATGACAGCCTTGGTCTCAGGGTAAAAGCAGGCATTACTCTAAGTTGCAAAATACACAGGAAATTCACTACCATCTTCTCTGGGAAAAGCGCAGCTTAAGTGGCTCCTAGCGGAAGGCCTGCTCCCCAGGAAGCAGAGCCCAGCGCCGGCGGCAGCGCAGGAGGCCGGCTCCGAGGAGGCCGGGGGTCACTGTGTGACGGAGGGCCCCCAGATCCCTGACACCCTCGCCGAGAAAGCTCAGTGACCTGAAACGGAATTCCTAAGTGGGGTGCCCGCCCACCCCATAGGGGCTCACAGAGGCCCGGCCCTGTGCTGGGACGCCGTCTCGGTGCTGAAGGAACCCGCGATCACCCCGTTCTCCACACCGACCCAGGCGCTGAACCGAGCTCTGCTGAACTCGGGGCTCAGCTCTGGACCCAGGAGGCACAGGCGTTGCCCGAAGCCGTGAATGCACGTTGACAAACACAAAAGCCTTGAGCAGTGATCTGCTCCCCATGGGCCAGCTCATGAAACCTGCGTATTTTTAAAAATATATTTTTATTGATTTCGGAGAGGAAGGGAGAGGGAGAGAGAGAGAGAGAGAGAGAGAGAAGCATCAAGGATGAGAATCACTGACCAGCTGCTTCCTGCACGCCCCCTACTGGGGATTGATCCTGCTACCCTGGCATGTGCCCTTGACCGGAATCAAACCCGGGACCTTTCAGTCTGTAGGCCGATGCTCTATCCACTGAGCCACACCGGCCAGGGCAAAACCTGCGAATTGGAAAGTATTCACAGGCCGCTCATTAAGGCCGTGCTGCGCACTCACTAGCTTCTGTTAATTGCTTTCTTTGGGCTTCAGACGGGATGATGTTATTAGCGTGGATTTCGTCCTCAAAGACACTCTGCTCCAAAGTCATCTCAGTGGAGACGCGCACACACGCACCCCACCGGCGAGACGCCCGGCGGCTCCTTCACCCACACGCAGCCCCTCCTCGCGGCCGGCCCACAGCCCATGGCACACAGACACCCCCTCAGGGCACTGAGCTTGCTCACGATCACCAGCAGAAAAAAACAGTCCCCAGACAGGACACCATCTCTCTTTTCAACAAGTCATTTTTCTTTAAAAATATGAAAAAAGAAACACAGAATACGTTCTTCCATGAGCAGCCTTCTCCGCCCTGGCCGGCCCTCGCCAAGCGGCACGGAAAGGCCATACAGCGCTGATTTATGGAAGCCGGGCAGCCTGTGGCCGCTGGCCGGATCTCTGTTTATGTCTGTGATGCTCGCTCGCTCGCTGCCGAAACAGGAAGCTCTGAAATCACTCAGCCCTCGTTTCTCTCCCAGGCGCTCTCTGACCGATAGTCTCCGTCCCCGGCCATCGCCAGCCCGAGGGCAAGGGAGGGGTGGCAGCTGGGTGGGGAGGAGTCCAGCTTCTGCCCACGGACCCGCAAACATTGTTCACCCCCATAACCTCAATTTCAAAAAGCCGTCTGACAGCCTCGGCCATCCCGACACCCCATAAAGTCAGCGAGGAACATGACGGGAGCGTGCGGCACGGCGCCAGGCCCCAGCAGGCTGCCAGCTGCCCGCTCCCGCCCCTGCCAGGGCCTCTGGGGGCAGGGGCGCTCCTGGAGGGGGGCAGGGGTGGAGCCAACCGACGTTAAGAAAGTGTTGTTACTGTTTTATTGGGAGAAACCTGATCTGAGAGATGAACGCCATCTCGGAGCTCAGCCTGCTGCTGCCCGAGGTGCACGTACCCCAGGTGGGCCTTTCCATCCGTATCTGCCCACGCTGACGTCCCAAAACAGGCGTCGGGGTCTGCGTAGTATTGTAAAGGGCACATCAATCACAGCCAAAAAAAGCGGGGGGATAGGAGAGCTGATTTTAATACAGCTCATGCCTGGTCCTGGACTCTGGCAGGGAGCTGACCGCCAGCTCCCATCTCCGGCGCCACCCTCGCCGCCATCGGGGCTGCCCCGCTGCGGGAGTCCGTCCGTGTGGAGCAGAGACTGACTCCGGGTCCCGCGAGGCCACTGGGATTCGGGCCGTTTCTCAGCAACAAGTGCTCTGTGAAGAGAGGCTCTGTCCGCCCGGAACCCCTGTGCTAGCACCTCTTCCTTCCACCACAGCCTCTGCCTCACCTGACAGGCAGCCCCCCCCACCCCCACCCCCCGCCGCCGGCACCGTCCCCCCAATCATATGAAACAACCTCTGAGTCAGAAACATCCCCCAAATATGCAAAAGCCCCCGACGGTGCGGGTAAATGTTACGCCTTGGAAGACATCCCCAGTAAGAATGCGACGAAGGAACCTCGTGTTATATGGGCGCCGGGAGAGGGGACTGTTTTGAAAGTGGGGGAGATGAAGGTGGCCAGGGAGGTCAGCACACCCCCAGACCCGCCCGGAAGCCGTCCCCGGGGCCAGGCACGCGGCCTCGCCGGGCTGCTGTGCTCCCACAGGGCGACTCTGAGGCCGGGCCGGAGCTGTGCGAGGGGCGCCCTCCCCGTGGCAGGATGGGCCCTTTTCCTGCGCGAGGGGCCACGGCAGGCACACTGAGAGCTCAGGGTCTGCAGCTCAGCCTGAGGGGACCAGCTCTTCCACACGCACACCGGCCTGGCCACATGCAGATGGTGCGATCCGACAGCACAGGTGCCAGGGGGCTGCGTCTCTCTCGATCACTGATGGGTGCGCCTCCAGTTGTCTACAGCGAGCAGCACAGAACGGGGCTGGCCCCCCATGGCCAAGGTGAAGGTCTGAATCCACAGGTTCTTGGCTTGGGAGGCCCATGGGTCCCCGGAAGCTCTGGCATTAGCTCTGGCGGCCCCAGAAACCGACTTTGCACAGGACGCCTTGGGAGAAGGCCTCCAGGGGACTTATGTTCCCGACAGATGAGAAGTCGCATCCTTAGGAAGGTAGGAGGATCTGCGCGGACCCTCTTCCCTGTGTACGTGTGGCTGAAGGCACGGCCTGGGAGACCTCCTGCTTGGTTCTAAGTGAATGAACCAAAGCCGGGTCCCCGCGTGAGGGGTGAAGGCCTGGCCGGGCCGGAAGCGTTCCTGGATCTCCCGGCCAAACCGTCTGCCGTGTCTGTCGCTGCAGCCGCAATGCCCTCACTTACATCTGAAGACGCCCGTAGCTACTGCCTCCACTGCTGGTGTAAACTGCTAATCGGCTCGGCCATCGGGAGTCCTTTCAACTCCGAACGCCCATTTTCTGGGGGCAGGGGGCGTCCCAGGGCGAGCAGGGGAGTGTGAGCGCTCTGAGCAGCCACCTCTCAGCTCCTGGAGCTGCCACCTCGTCTTCGCCAGGGAACCGTCCCCCTCCATGGGGCCGCCGTGTGAGAGCCAGGAAACGCCAAGGCCGCATACACCCGAGCAAGATGTGCGACTGACACGGAGCACCAGCAGGGGCGGGCAGGGAAGGAGGAAGGTTGGGGCGAAGCCCTCGCCCATGGACGTTAGGGGACAGTGTAGTCAGCAAGGCCGTGCGAGCCGGACGGGCAGGTTCTCCCGGTTGCAGGCTGAACTTGAGGTTAGAGCCGAGAACCTGGACCTCAGCCAGAGCCCAGACAGATCAGTTTTGCAGAACAGAAAAAAAGCACAAAAAAAGCACAAAAACCCCTCCGTGTTCGGCCTCTGGCAGCTTCTCCGAGGCTCCACAAGCTCCCCAGACGGCAGCCGGTGATGAGAAGGGAGTTCCTCATTCTCCCCTCACTGGGAGGGGAGCCCCAGGCCCCGTGGAGATGCCGGACGGTGCCTGGGGACAGAGTGAAACTGCACGGAAATGTTTGGATGAGCCAACAGCCCGGGCCTCCTTGGCCCCTGTGGGGTGTGTCGATGCCAATGACATGTTTATAGGCACATTTTGAAAAACAGAAAAATCATCTTAAGATCACTTACAAAAAATAAACGTAATGAAACTTTTAAAGGGCACGGTTCCCTGTGGAAGATTGAGGCTAATTGTCCAAATGAGAGAGAATCATCTGCTCTCTTCATAATGGGAAGCAAATTACAAAAAAAAAAAAAAAAAAGTATCTGGCAGACATTGAGTCGA
The DNA here is from genome assembly GCF_028538775.1 of Myotis yumanensis. NCBI lineage: Eukaryota > Metazoa > Chordata > Mammalia > Chiroptera > Vespertilionidae > Myotis > Myotis yumanensis. The sequence goes on along the minus strand of NW_027223753.1, from coordinate 214,677,507 downwards.
CACTCACACTTGAAAGAATAAAATCGAGCTGTATTTTACAACTGTGGAGAGAAATTCTGGGACAAACAGGGCCTTCTGACAGCTCAATTTTGTCTGGTAGCACTGACCAAAAAAAAAAAAAAAAAAATTACTCAAGCCCAACAACACAGGATAACCTTAACTGGGCCAGACGTTCAATCAGGGCTCCTGTGGTTTGGATGCCTGACTATCACTCGTGGGAAGCAGACACCGTGCAGCACAGACCCTGCCCACTCACGGCGCTTCAGTTCATTGTCTCATTCCAGGGGACCAGAGACAGCCCAGCCTGGGTTGTAGCGACGGTACTCCGGCTTTTATGCAAACTCAAGGGCACACTGGCATGGCCCGGGCAGCCAAGTGCAAACAGTCCACGCCTTGGGGAAACAGCTCCCTGCTCCCCAGGTAAACACCAGCACCTATTAGTCACCCACTCCAACCAGAAATGGCCAACGAGACGGGAGACCAGCCCCCAACGCCAGAAAAGGAAGCAGGCTGCTCTCCAACCCTCATTCTTTCTCCTCCACCCACGGACTGTGCGTGGCCACAAAGCCACCACGGAGCTTCTTGTGGAAAAATGTCGCTGGCGTTGGCCACTGAATCGTTTCCACGACTTTTTATCACCCAAACCTGACACACAAGAGCCACACAGAGGCACACGGTGCTGATATCACTTTCTCCGGAAAGGCCACCGAAGGTTACCCGGCTACGAAGTCCTGAGAGTGCAAATCCACAGGCACGGAACGGAGGTGGCTAGAGCCGGGCCGGTAGGCACGGACCGGGAGGTGGGGCCTTGGTTTTTATTGGCTTCGCACCCACGCTGCCAGCTACTCGTCCGAAGCCTTCAAGATGTTTTCTAAACACACATCTCTGAATCATAATGTGAGTTCCATTTACTGAGAGGCGGGGACTTTTAATAGAACAAGTGAACCCATTTAATGGCTTATGCTTGTATCCCTTATAGCATCCCTCATGCTTCCAATCAGTGGATATAATTTTCTTTGCATTGTCCTATTATTAACATAGTTAGGGCGATGAACCTAGACTTTCAATCATGTTATGCTTTTTAAATTACCCTCACTATGATTCTATTTTGAAAACAATAGCCAAACACCCCTCCCTTCACCATCTTCCCTTCTCCAACTAATCAAAACCCCTAAGAACACAGATTTCCTTAGATTTTCGAATGCCTTCATAAAGAGTAATGATGATTCTTGTTTAAATGTCCAATGGTTGTACCTTTACTTTTTTAGCACAACAATCATCGGCTGTTGTTTGGGTGCTTACCGTGTCTTTTACTATACTCAAAATGATATTTTTTTTCTATTATAAAAATTAGATTTTCAAAACAAATGATCCCGCCTCTTTCAATTAAACTTCTAGTGCTTACTGCTATTTATAAGTGTGACATGGGTTCTTAGAATACAGAGAAAACACAATATTTGAAAGTAATTTGAAAGCAGAAGAGCCAACAGTCACTCCTCTTTCTGCTCTCATACTTCGATAACGGGCAACAAATAATAACACCACACACAGAACTGCCCTGACCCAACGGTTCTCCTGGATCTTCCAGTCTTTCCTATTGTCAGCCCTGGACACGTGAGCTGGGCCAAACCCTTCAAGCGAGAGCAAGGCACCCACATTCCATGTACCAGGAAGTCATATTCTGTCAAGCTTACCAACCGCCATTTCTTCACATTTTACCATAAAAGGGTAAGCTTACTTGAAGCCGCATTTCAATAATCATGCACGACCCCTCCCTTAAAATTATTAGACGTGGTCACTTGAAACCCTGTCACCTGCCACAGGGAGCACACGGATCCCAAGTTAAGGGCTCCCATTATAGAGATTTCTGATAATTATCAAAGGCAGAACCCCCGTTGAATAATCCTAGTTTTATATTTTTACACTTTCATAAAGAGCTGAGGGGTTTCCTTGAAATCCAAAATTCATGTTTTACATGCTGCCGATCAGAAAGCAATAATGTAAAACTAGATTCTGTTAAAAATGTTAAATTCTAAATTAATATTTTTAAAGGCTCGATGCAGCAATAATAACAAGAAAGACTGTGTTTCCAGGGATCCCACCACAGAAATTTCTAGAGGTTTTGAAATTTGGGTCGGTTGCCATGTAAATAGTTTGTGATTCAAGTTCAGCTACCTACCTCTTCCACTCCGGCCGACAAACCTGAGGTCATTGAATCTCGCGACTTGGTTCTTCATGGCCGCGGTGGCGTTTCTCAGTTCGGCTGAGTAGTTCTCGTCGTTGCCGGCCATCACGGTGACCAGCGTCCCGTCCGGAACGTCCCCGAGAGCCACCACCTACACACCAGTCAAGGGGCAAATGCAAACATCAGGCGTGTCCTAAACTGTGGTGTCATTTACGGAACAACTGCAAAAATAAATGCATATTACGTGACCCTTGCTAGTCTGCACACGAATAGCAATCCTAAATTAAGCAAAACGACAGAAAAGTTAGTAACGGGAAGCTCTGCTTTTAAATCCACTATGCATGGCTAAATATAAATCTCCAAATCCTAAGAAAGTGGTGTAGGGTCACGGCGCTCGGCTGGGGCAAGACTACCTACAGCAAGGGCCTGGCCAAGCCATGCCTTCTCCTGAACACTCAACGCTCTCAACTCTCCAAGTTTGAAAACCAGAAGGTCTTGTTTCTGGAAGTTTACAACCTAACCCATCGTCCTTCCACTTGTCCAGGCCTCCGCTGGCCGGCCTACGTGGGCCAACTTGACTTGTAGTGTCTAAACTCATTTCCCTAAAATTAAATCTGACCCTTAGAACCGAGAGCTGAGGATTCCCGAGTGACCGAAGCTGCCCCCTGCAGTGCACCTTTGAAACCCCTGCTCACGTCTACACTCCTGATTTCCACGAGCAGCGAGCTGGGACACGCCAGGCCGGCCCCTGAGACGTGCCCTTTGCTATGGCTGAGACCAAACCTCAGGCCTCCGAGGGGAGGCCCGCTGTCCGGCGCCCCTGTGACCTCGGGAGGGGGCCGGTCCGGTCGCGGGTGTGCGCCTTGAGTCCCCGAGGCGTGCTCACTCCGCCCTCACAGGTGCCTGAGGGTCCTCCCCCGGTGGACCCTGAGGAGGAATCCCTTTCATGTCATTGACCGGAAATGGATTTCCTATCAGGGCTACTGAAGAAAGCTGGCAGACACATCGTGCTGATGCTCAGGTAACAAGAAAGCGGTCATTTCAAAATGGCCCAAGGAGGGCAGCAGGAAGGGGCCCGCAGAGGAGTGTCCATGTCTGGGTCATCGCTTGACCCTCTGGAGACAGTCTTGCTGGCCTGGACCTGTACCAGCAGCTGCATTGCCACTGTTGCTGTTTCTCCAAGTGACCTCAGAGTTTCACACCCAAAGGCCCGAGTTTTCCCTGTTCCTGCCATTTCTGGTCTCTCCCCTGGTTCTCTCTCTCTCTCTCTCTCTCTCTCTCTCTCTCGGTAGTGGAATCTGTGGCGCTGGTCCCAGTTATAGACACATTTTGGCTGTTTTTGTTTTCCAGTCCTGGCAGCCGAGCATTCGGTAGTGCCCGCCTCTCCTGTTCCCACCTCCCGGTTTCCCCTGAGAATTGCTGGTTCATTTTGGCCGACACCTGCACGTGCAGCCTCCTGTCCCGTCTGTAAAGAAGGCGCCATCGGCTCGCTCGCCCGACAGCAAAGCCACGTTTCTCAAAGTCCCGTCCCCGAGGCCTGCTCAGTCGTCACACTCCCCGGGGTCCGCTAGTGCTCTCATTCCCCAAGATGCTCCAGTTCTCGGGTTCTTGGGAGCGAGATGGAGAATGGACCCCGTGCTGGGCGGGGCGGGGGGCCCCGAGCAGCGGCCCTCACGCGGGAGGTGGGCACCTCCTCACCTCCTCATCCCACTCGCACAGTCACCTGAGGTCTGGCTCCTTATCTTTCTTTCCCATCCTTTCCGTGCAATTGGTGGCCATGTTTCCTGCACAGGAGGTTTAAACACACAGCTATCTGTTCCCCAGGCACCCTCTAATTAGGCATTTAGTTCCCATTATAAGTGTGTGTGTTGCCGTTTAATTAAGAGCAATAATATGACAACTCCCTTTTGTTTCAAAAAAACATCATTGAAATCAATCTCCCCGATCGGTGATTTAGTTCTGCTGCTATTTTTTCGATGCCCACGAAATGTGCTTGCTTTGCTCTTCTCTTAAAAATTTCAGGCTCTTAAACATGGTTCCACTTTTTTTTTCTTTCTCGCTGTTTTCAGTTCCCCGTGTGAAATTAGCTGGGAGTGTCGAAATGTCTCCTTGAACACACATTTTCACGTCCTCATCCCCTTCTCCCTGTGGTGACCCGGCTTCTCGATTTTAATGCAACATTCAGGGAGCACACGGGGGCGGGATCCACCACATGGCTTTCCGGCCGAGCCACTCATGCTCGGGGGCAGGCTCCGTGAAGACGGGGAGATAAACAACTGCTTTCCAACTCCCCAAACCTCCTGCCAGCCTCCCGCCTGCTCCCCGCACAGTGCTCTGGCCTAGACTGCGCTCACCATCCACGCTGCCCCCCTCGCAGTAACTGTCTGGCTTTAGGAGGCGCCTGCTCCCCGAACAGTGCTCTGGCCTAGGCCTCGCTCACAGTCCACACCGCCCGCCCTAACCCTCGCAGTAACTGCCTGGCTTCAGGAGGCGGTGCCAAGTAGAACAAACAGCAACGGGACCATGGCGGCCAACTAAGGAAAGATGGTGGAGGTTGGGATTGGAGACAAAAAAAATGAGGAGTTTAACTCCTACCCCTCTGGTTTTAAAAAAAATGCAGCAGGAATCAAAGAGAATTGGGGGCTCCAAGATCACTGATGTGGCCTTTTATTGATCTTGGAGGGATGTGTTTTTTCATGTGGGAAAGGAAGAGCATATTAAATCCAGGAAAATCATATTCATTTAGATAATGTACAGCATCTAATGATCAACAAATGCCCTTAGACTAGGTAGATTTTTTGTTCAATTTAAAACTAACAAGCCTGATAGTTTGAAAGATTTTATCATTGATAAGCAAATATAGAGGGAATATTAAAAAAAAAAATCTAACTTTAAACAGAAAACAAAGCGATGGGAATGAAAAGCGATACACAATAGACGAGGAAACACAAACATTTTCATTCTAGAGCAGACCAAACAGGCAAGAAGGGACTTGTCGGCCAAAGGGTATCTCATATTTTGTTTTACTTCTCTGCTTTGAAAGTATCAGGAAGTTGGGCAAAATATCCACCCTTTACACAGCGACCTACCCACACTGCTCCTGGCCTGGCTGCTCACAGCTCGAACTGGCATGGAAACCCGCTCTAATTAGGCTGAAGTTGCAGTTACAACTCATTTATTTCAAAGCCCTCATTTCCTAGCGTTTCAGAGAAGGCTCTGAAGTGGAACCTGCAATCCAGCTGCGATGACATCTACTGCCAAGCTCAGGACGGCGGTCGCACCCACGGAGGCATGACCAGTTTCTTTCTTATGGAAAGAATATTCCACCAGCACCAAGGCCTCTGAGCTCGCGGAAGGCGTGTCTGTGCTGTGCCTTCGGACTCGGTGCAGCGGGGCCTAAACAGACTGTAATGTTACCCTCGTACAAAGCATGCCCGGCGCCTCCCCGACAGCTCTCCAGGCTGCCCTTGTACAGAAGGGGTGACTAGCAGAGGCAAGGTTTTCTCAATAGTCCACTACACCTCTCTCGGACCCTAAACAAGGGAGGGGCTCCGTGGGGGCAGGGGGGCACATGATGGGGTCCCGGATAAGCAACTGGGATGATTTTCATCTATTTTAAGGGAAATCCATTATTCTAATCTCCCTTTAGTTTCAAAGATTAAAGCCGAGGGCTTCAGAAGACTCTGGAAGAATGGCTTAGCCGCTCTTTTCATCGATATCGCCAGGCTTGCTCACCGGTTCACATTTTCCCCCCTTATTACAGGGAACAGCGTAATTCTTTCCTGATTAACTTCTTAGAGGGATTGTCTGAGGCTTACTTACAGCCCAAATTGTACAGGAATGATTTCTGGGGAAGCGGCCTGGGAGGTGGTGGGTGGGTGGTGCGGATGGAGCCCGGGACCATGCACACCGGCGCCCTGGCCTGTGGGCTGAGCTGCCTTTCGCCCCCGCCCCCCACACTGCTCCCTCCGGAGAGCCTCTGGCTCCTCCAGCTCCGGGCTGAGCAGGTTCCCGCAGGAAGGGGCCTGGCTTCGTCCAGGGGCCCGACTTCTCTGCTATCCTTTCCCCCAAGTGCTCTCAGGACGCAGGGGGGCTCGTTCCCAGAGCTCCATACCTTGATCTTGTAGCTGCCCACCCACCCTCACTCAGTACAGCAAATTGGATTTAAAAAGAGCAGTCAAAAGTCATTTTCCAAAGGAAACCTCTGTGGTGAGTAAGGTTTCTGCTAAACAAACAAACAAACAAACAAACACAACCCCCCCCCCCCCCAGGCTCATGAAGCAATCTATCTGATTTTTTCCTTCGTTCAGAGGGAAAGGACTACATCCAGGTGGTGGCTTGAGAAACGACAGGCTCCAAGTCCCGCAGAGTCTCTAGTCATCACCTAGTTCTGGGCGTGGGGTCCTGGCAGAGCAGGGAGATGCAGAAGTGACCCTGATTCACCCCGAGGGAAGCAGGGACCCCTGCATGTGGGGCGCCGGGGGAGTGCCCAGGCTGCTCGCTGGCCTGGCTGCTCGCTCCCTCTTATCCGAGGGAGACCCAGGGGGCCCGGGACTCCAGGGCCCTCTCACAAGGGGCCTTGGTCCTCTCTGGGAGCCAGGCTCCGGATGGGAAGGGATTAGGCGATTTTACATGGGAATGGGCTCCTGAGCAAATCCAGATAAAGGGAGGTGGGGTGGGGAAGAGGCCAGGCGGCCCACACCCCTCGGAAACGCTCTCCTTCAGGAGACAGAGGGCAGGAGGCCACGCTAGAGGCAGAGCCAACAGCACATTCTGTTTTGCTTTAGAATCAGAATCGAAGTCTGGAAGGTGCATAAAGCTTAAAAATAGAGAACTCCGACAGCACTTTGCAAAAGAGTGAACACTCTTCCTTGTAACTAGATCAAGATCCCACTGAGCCCTGGAACCATGAAAGCTGACAGTAAATTGATCTCCCCTTAAAGGGGACAATAATTTAATCAGATTAAAAAAAAAAGAGTAGCTGCTCTTTACAGCTTTTTTTTTCTTTTTTTTTTTCACCTGCCTGCCTTCACTCTTAAAATGAACAGGAGGTGATTGGACTGATTGCACTAAAAGGCTGACCCTGCGTAGGCCCACCCGGGGCCGAAGAACAGAATCCCCAAGGCCGAAATTAAATTCCGGCGGCCGCTGCCAGAGCGGTGGAGTGGTTGTTTAAAAACTCCGGGGTTGTTTATATGTCCCCACCGAAGGCCAAGGTTTTTAAAAGCAGCTCAAAGCAAGGGCACGATCTGGGGCTGGGGCCGCTCAGCTGAAGTCGCCTGCTCGGCAAACAGGAAGGCGGGCGGATTAGACCCCGATTCCCAAACGCAGCCTGACTGCCTTCCGCTGCCCCGGGCTGGGCTTAAGCTAGGTGAGCCCGCGAGATAACGCCGCTCGAGCCGGTTCCAGGAAAAGAAACTGGATTCGCTCCTTGAGGCTTCTGGCAGGAGCAGGCTGGAGGCTTGCAAAAACTTCAAAAACTTTCGCAAACTTAACTGCCCGCCGGTGGACTTTGGACATGCTAATTGCTACAGGGATGTTCGAGGGAGTGGGGAGCCCTGACAGTTCTCCGGGTCAGCGTGTCTTCAGGGACCCAAGGTCTGAAAGCATCCCATTCCCCCTGCTCCATGGAGAACAGGCGGGAGGGTTTGGGGGTTAAGCCGGCGGCGGGGAGGGGAGCCTGGGAGCAACCAGCCTCGCCCCGGCCGGCGGTTCTGACTTTTGCTACTTCGTATCAAAGCTAAAGACCAGCTAGGGAGGTCCCGACCGCCCTCCGGGGAAGGTCTGGGGGCTTCCGATTTTTGCAGCCCTCCCCAGAGGCAGCCCGGGTGGGCCGAGGCGGGTCCCTGGGAGGGTCGCCACGGCAACGCAGCATCCCCGGCTCCGGCTCCCGTGCTTGGGGGATGGACTAGGGGCCGGACGCGCCCGCCTGGCTGCTGGCCTCCGGGTCGCCTCGGCCTCGGCCTCCACCGGCCTCCGCCCGCCCGCCCGCCCGCTCGTGCTCCCGCCACCCGCTCCAGGCCACATACCTTGAAAGCGATGGGCAGGGTCTTGTTGCAGCGCCAGTGCGTGGGCAGCACGGAGCAGAGGAAGTTGGGGCTGTCGGTGCGCACCAGCTCGCCCGGGTGGTCGGCCAGCACCTCCACCATGCTGCGGTCGCCGCTCCTCAGCTTGCCGGCCAGGGCGGCGCCGGCGTCCGGGGCGCCCAGCGGCAGCGCCTCGCTCATCTTGCCCGGGCTCAGCGCGGTGGACGGCGGCGTGAAGCGGCGGCTCGTGCTGGCATCTACGGGGATACGCATCACAACAAGCCGATTGAGTTAGGACCCTGCAAACAGCTCCTAGCAGAGGGCGGCGGGGGCGCGGATCTTCAGCCAGCAGCTCCCCGGAGACCAACATACAAGTTCAGGGGCCTGGACTGCCGCAGGGGCGGGGGGCGGGGGCTGACTTAAGTGACTAACTGTCCAGGAGGGGCAAGTTCTGGTTTTGCCCACGGGCCTCAGACCCCGGCGGGCAGGGCTCCCAGCATCCGGCCGCTGAGCGCTTTAAAAGTGGGCGACCAGAATGCAAAGCCAAATGCCAAGGGGGACTGGACGGTCTTCGTCCGAGTCTTGCTCTGAGAATTTCAGCTCAGTCTTTGGCTGTCACAAAGGTTTCGGGGGGCAAAATCCCCATACACTCCCCTACAACATGTCTGCGGAGAGAGAAAGGACCGGCAACAGCACAGTTTGGAAGTTCCAGTAGTTAACCGCCTGTCAGTTTTCCCAGGTGAGTTTTGTCTAACGTCCCAACACAACAGAAAATACAGGGTCGTCTTCCATAAACATCGCCGCTTTTATCAGGCAAAACTGGCCTCGGTCCTCCAACGCAAGAGCCGCGACTTCCGAAGGTCGCGCTACTAATGTATGTGCATATATACACACACACATATAAATATATATACATATGCTCTACTTCATAAAATATTTACAAGACAATCTGTAGAGAATTTAAACACAACAGAAATCCATTAATGTCCGCTGCCGATTTTTTTTTTAAGTAGCCTTGAAAATCAGCTTCAGTAGTTGGAGAAGGGCCGGGTGGAAATACTTGTCATGGTCTCTCAATAAGTTCTGGCAGAATGCTCAGTTCCAAAAATTCAGCTTTTCAAAGAAAGGCTGATCTTAAAAAAGAAAAAAGTCCACGTTGATGACACACAGGGAAACAGCTCTCCACATCTGAGAACTCGGGTTTGGGGATGTTGGTTAAGTTTGTGGCTGATCCCGTGGTTTGGTGGGAGTCGAACAGCGGCGGAGTCACACGCACGCAGACATGCACTCCCGGAGCCAGCCGCTGTCTGCCGGGCTCGGTGAGTCAGCCCCGGCGGGAGGCGGCAGCGAGCGGATCTTCCTCCAGGGCCTCCCCAGTGCCGGCCTGCGAACTGCCGGGCCCTGCGGTACCCACAACCACCGAGTAACCGCAGCAGGTGGAGCGGGCCTCCGGAGGAGGGGGCGCCGAAGCGCAGATCGACACGGACGTGGGGGCCGCTCGAGTTACCCACGCACACACTCCCACGCACACTGCCACGCACAGGCAACTTCGCGGCTCGCCTCGCGACACAGCGCACTTTCTCCTGCAGTTGTCAAAGGAAAACAACCGGGAAAAGTTCACAGCCAGGAAAGAAGTGGAACCATCCAGCCAAGAAACCAGTTCATTCAAAAGTAAGAACGAAAGGAAAAAAAAAAATCGAAGCTCCAACGCGGGTCAAGGAGAAGCAGCGACGGTTGACTTTCTTCTCGCGTCCCCCCGGAGCCCGGGGAAGGGTGCCTGCCGGCGCGGGGCCGGGCGGCGTGCTGCCCTGCTGGTCCGGCCGCGGGGCGCCCGTGCCGACCGTCCCGCCGCGCCCGCGCCCGCTGGCTCTATGAATGAGAGTGCCTGGAAATGAACGTGCTTTTACTGTAAGCCCGGCCCGAGGAATTCCATTCCCTCAGCTCGTTTGCATAGGGGCGGCCGCGGGCCAATCACAGGCCTTTCCGGTATCAACCGGGGCGAGGCTCCCCGCCCAGGGCTCCTGGAATTGGCCCGCGCGCCCCCGCCGCCGCCGCGCGCTACTGTACGCACCGCGGCTGGGAGTCGGCGGCCGCCCCGCGCTCCCCACGCACCCGCGTCCGTGCACACACACGCACCGGCTCACACGCGCCCCGAGGCCCGGCCCCGCCCCGCGGCAGACCGCGGCCCTGCGGCTCTGCACGCACGCACCGGTGCGCGCGGCCTGGGGCCCTGGGCCTTCAGTGCCCAGCGGCGCGGCTGGCAGCTGCGGCCCGGGGACCGAGGAGGTGGATGGAGGAAGAGGAGGACGGCACACGGAGAGGCAGGAGGAGACCAGCGGGAGGGAGACGCCCTGCGCACCCCGGAGAGACAGCGGCCTTCGCGGCCGCCGCGAGGCTCCCGGGATCGGAGAGCAGCCCCAGCTCCTCCGCGGGCGGCCACACCCGAGCCCCGGCTTCCCCGGAGTGGGTGCGACTCGACCACGAAGGGACTGGGGGGCAGAGGGCGGGTTGGCAGCGGCCGCGGAGGGGCACTGAGTCCTACTGAAGCCAGAGGGTTCTCGCCGGCCACAACACGGGCCTGGTGTTTGTAGTTTCCACTCTTGGCTTGTTTTCTTTAATTGGTGTTTTCGCCGCTTCTGGGCTGCGGCTTAATTACGCAGCGCGCCTCGCCCCGGCCGAGTGTGCTTAGCGGCCGGCAAAGGGGGTTCCCAGTGAGAAAAGACCCCAAAGAACTTGCGACTGGAAAGAAAGTTGCAAGCACCCGCCGGGTTCGCCCCCGTCCTCCGAGCGCGGCTGCCCCGCGGGCGGCGCTAAACCTCGCGCTGGGCCGGGGTCGCCGGAGCCCCACACCCACCCACGGCTCCCCGGAAACGGCCCGGCTACTCTCCCTGCCCCTGCGCGCGCGGGCGGGAACTTCCCGCTGGGCCTGGCGCCGCGGGCATTTGTGCGTAGTTTAGGGGGACCCGCCCCGGTGCATTGTCCCCCGCACTGAGGGTCCCTCCCTCCCCTGCGGGGGTCCCTCACCTCCAGGTAGGGCGCACACGGAGCCCGTCCCCACCTGCCCCTCGGAGCCCTCAATTTCAACTCCCTCGAGATGGGGGCCCCCGCCCCCCGTACCCCCTCCCCCGGCAGATGCGCGGTCGGGGGACTGCCGCCCCGCACTCCCATCAGGCTTTGCCAGCGGGCCTGCCTGTCGGGGGCGAGGGCCATGGAGGGTGCCAGGCGGCTGCCGGGGTCCCAGGACCAGCGAGGCGCCCCGGGCGAGCGGCTGGAGGACGACACCGCGGCCGCGCGGACGCCAGGGGGCAGCAGCGGCCCTCGCTCGCCGCCCCGGACGCCCAGCAGCCGCACTGCACCCGGGAACGCCCCGAAGGCACCGGGTTCTGCCGGCCCTCGCGGCCTTTGGGCTGCTCTTGGAAGAACTTCAGTTCTGGGGGAATCGACAGGAAACGGCCCAGGGAGCTAGCCCGCGCGGCCGCGTCCGGCCCCAGCTGCCCAGCAGCGGAGCTGATGGCGCGGGAACCGGGGGGGCACGGCGTCCCTACTGTCCCGACTGGCCCGCGTCGGGGTCTCTTCCCGAAGCCCCTTTACCGGACACCGCGGTCGGCCCGCCCCAGGCCGTCCGTGCGCGGGGGTCCCCAGAAACCTCCTGCCCCCCGCGCTTCTCCCAGGTGGGCCGGCCCTGCTCCTCCGGGAAGTCAGGGTCCGCCCGCATCCGCTGCGTTTTGATGGTTTCTCTGGCCTGGGGTCTGAGACAGAAAACTCACTTGTCTTTTTTTTTTAAGACGCCCCACTTCATGAATAAAGCCCCCCCCCCTTCCCAAACGCCCACCCTCTGCGTGGGCCAAGGGATTCCAAATGCCGCGCAGTCACCAAAGCGCCGGCGCCCCTGCCTGGAGACCAGACCGGCCGCTGCCCGCCCTGGAGGACTCGGGGAGCGAGAAGCGCTGCTGTCCGGCGCGTGCATTCGCCCAGGAGCCCACCGGGCACTCCGGGGGCCTGCGCTACATCCCCAGGGGCCTACGGGGGCGCGGGGCGGCTCAGGCCAACATGGGCCCAGCGGAGGGGAGAGCGCAGATCGGGGTACCCGCGCCTCAGGAGGGTCAGAGGGGGCTCCTCCCGGGCTGGGACGGTTTGAAACCCTAAACCCCGCGAGGGGCTTCGGGTCGGGCTCCCCCCGCCCCCCAGGCCTCCTGGCGGGAGTCAACTTCCCAGCTTAGTGGGGAGAGAGGTGCAGCCATAGATGCTTCCCCGCGCAGCCTTTCAAGATGCCCCGCTGAGCATCGCAACCAGCGCACCCCGGTTCGCACGCCCAGGGGGATGGTGATAGCAGGACAGTCCTGCTGGTTTATTCCGAATCTGGCCGGCACTTGGGGTTCCCACACCTGCGAACCAGACACCCACCCCCGCGGAGCCTTCCGTAGCCGCGAGGCACCGGAGTGAGTGGGAAGCAGGGGACTCGGCGCAGGGGGACCCGCACCCCCAGTGCTAAGGGCTTTTCACGCAGCTCGTGAAGTTCCTGCGCGGAATGAACTCCTTCCTACCAGGCGGCTCAGGTCATCGGGCGAGAGAGCCTTTCCCCTCTGCCTCTGGGAGAAGGGAGAGGGCCGTGGCCACAGTCCCTCCCCGAGTCCCCTGGGGTAGCCCTGACCCCTTTGCCACAAAGCAAAGTAGAACTGAAGGCTCTGTAGGGCGGATGCCTATGCCAGGCTTTTCCCGCTTGGCTCCCTGGCGGAAATTTCAACAAGGCTCATCATTGCACTGGGATCTAGGTTTTCCCGGTGAGTTTTAAAGGTAGCGCTGAGTTAGTTGAAAGGAAAAATAACCCTTTCCCTGGAAAACAGGGCCGTCTTTTCTTCTTCAGCTTTAGGGAAATCTGTCACTAGAGGTGGTCTCAGAAAATATCTAAATATTTTACATTTTTTTTCCTTTTCAAAACCCTGTCAAAAATAAAATATGCAGAAAGTTGGGATTAGAATCTTAAGCATTCCCTTAAGTGCAAAATCCCCCCGGTGAGCCAAATCTTCCTAAAATGACACTTCTAAAAATGGGATGTTCCTGAAAATTATTTCTGTTTTCAGTGCCGTTTAAGGGAAAATAAAATTCAGAGAATGTATTTTTTTTTGCTAGCAGTTCTGACCCAATTCCTGCAGTTGGCACCATGTCCGGGGGAAGGGAACTTCGGAGGAGAGGGACTTGTGGACGTGCGCACAGAAGACCCGCCATCTGCACAGGCCGGGCCCCAGCCTGGGGGGTTAATGGAACAGCTCTTCCTCTGGAGGGGCTTTGAGGAGCTTCCCTTTTGAAATCTAATCCTTAGTCCTCCCAGGGCACCTCCCCCAGCGCAGGTCTCCGTGGGGTCCATGAGGTACTGTGGTTGATGCGTGACTATTTCACTTTAACTTCACGCCTCAGTTGTGCAGCTCACAGGTGGCAAGATGGAGACCATGTCAAACCCCATCTTCTGCAGAGTTAGGGGTTGCTGAGTAAACACTTTGCCCCCATAAAAGTGAGGCATTGCCGCTCCCATAACAAAGGCCGTAAACTCCTTCTGCAGAGTCAGGGAGAGCCGCCTATCCCGGTGGCATGCATTGGGGTAGAGCTGCTGCACCGAGGGTGTCATTTAAGGTTTCATGGGGACATTTTATAGGGCTTGACGTTTACAATGTAGAGAATAGCTTTTAAGTATTTTTGAATCAGCAAAAAAAGCCTTAATTATTTGGTTAATTTATATCATACATCACTTACAGGATATATACATAAAAGTCATACATATGCATATATATGTGAATGCATATTTTATAAAAATATAATGGGGAGTCTAACATACTGTGAAAGTCTCTAGAAGGATTCATTCCGTGTGTACATTCTGGAAGAACAGAGAGGAGAAGAGGAAAAATAGTTGTATGGCTCTACTGACAGCAAACGCCAAACTGACCGAGGGTTGATGCATTTCATTCTAGTTGCAGGCAAGGCAAGTAGAAAAACTAACCCCCCTCCACTGTTTTTGCCAGCGTATCGCCTCTTACACCTCTGAGCACTGGAGATTTTTTAAGGCACGTTGTCCAGCGTTGGCACCAACAGAGCTTAAAACAGTGAATCGGTAAATGAAAAATGAACTGTTACAGGTGCTCAGGGCTCCTGTGCCTGCGACCCGTTTTCCCCCGCTGCTCACGCTGCTTCTATCGCTCACGGAACCACCGAGGTTTATTTAACGAACATTACAGACCCACTGGGAGCGTGCAGACTGGCTCGGCGTGCCGCGTGAAGTTACGCAAAAGCATGTAACCATCTATCAGGGGGCAGAGGCTTCGATGCAGGAAGTGAAAATACACATTTTTTAAAGTGATGAAAAGGAACAATTGGGAATACACCTCAGGAGAGAAACGCACCAATGGCTAACCATTCTGATCATTTTCTCCCAAGGATAGGATTTTGAAATATTCCTTCCTGCTCGCTTTCCTCTCTTTCCCTTTGCGAGGAGGGCAGGTTATTTGTGTCAAAACCTCGCATTCTTAAAATAACAGATGCTATCCATCATTACCGAACACAGTGCCCCAGGGCAACTTCCACATGGGAGCCCCTCGCTGGGCAGGGCGATAGCACAGCCCAGGGAGGGCAGTCCAGGACGCGGGTCCTCCCTTTTGGGTGACACCCACACACGGGGCTCTGAGTGCGAAGCCACGTCATCAGCTTTCCGTGGCGAGAATGGTCAGCATTTCGGCCACAAACCTGCGGGAAATGCCATTTCTCAAGGCCTTAGACTCTGAGCATCTCGAACACAGCAGACCTAAAGCTTTCAACCCCACAATATTAGTCTCCTGTAGCTTTAAAAAACCCTTAAAACGCAGAAAGGAGGTCATTGTTCCAGACGCTGTTTAAGGAGGCAGGAGAACAAGATCTGCAGCTCCTTGGTCTTCTATTTTTGCCAAAGTAGAAAGAAAAAAAAAGCAACTAAAATAATGAAGGGTTCTGCAGGGCCGCTCCACCATGAAAGATGAAAGGAGCTGAACATGGCGAGTCTCAGAGAAGCGCCTGCCACACCAAGACTGCGGCGTGCGTGTGCCTGGAACGACTCCATAAGAGGTTTAAAAAGCCCAGCGTCAGGGCCGGGCAGCAGCATTTGCGCTAATGATGGTTCGGGGGGGGGGGGGGGGGGGCGGGCGGGTAAAAGGTGACAAAGTGCCCCAAGTCAGCAAGCTGGGTGCTCGCAGGCGCGGCTCCGGAGGGACCATGCCAGTCAGACTGACCAGGGGCTGCATGTGTGGCAAAGAGACCAGCAGGCCGACCACCCTGGACGTTCCTGGGGGGGGCGGGGGCGGGTTGGGGACGGACTCTGGGATGCCTCTCCATGTCTGAGGCCGGAAGCAGGGGGCGCGGGTGACAAGTGTTTCCTCGGGCGCCCAATGTTTCAGGGGTTCTGAGAGGAAAGCCAGGGTTTTCTTCCTAAACCTGACCACCACCGAGGCAGCCATGAGGAGATGCGGAAAGCTTGCTTGCTTTGCCCAGTGCCCCCAGCTGTGGGGGGGGGAGGGGAAGGAGGGCAGGGGAGGGACCAGGTGTCCCCAAGGGAAGCCGCCCCTGTGCAGATTGGAAGGGACTTGTCCAAGGAGCAGGTACAGGTGGTAAAGGTGCTGGAACCTGAACTCTAAGAGGGGAGAGGCCTGTGTGCTGGTGACTGACTGTGGGCGCTGCATGTGGTGGCTGATCCTGCAGAGACCTCAATCCCTCCCTCCCACCCCCCCTCCCTCCCTCCCTCGTTCTATGCCACTAATATTCCAGGCCATGGCCAAGTGCGTTTGTTTCCCTCGCCTGCTTTAATCCTCATGGCAATACCATGTCCATCTCCATTTACAGACCAGGAACCTCCTACTTGGAGAGTTTAGGAAACTTGACAAGCTCGCTTCACTCTTGATCTCTATGCACACACACACACACATGCGCACACATACGCACGCTTATCCACATATGGGTCTGCATGCATGATGAGCTATGTTTTTTTCTGACCACAGCTATGTGTTCCTATGGGCGGCCGTTGTCGGGTTCTGAGAAGTGAGACTCTGATCTCATCTGTTACTTTCTCCTCCCCCGTCTCAAGGTCTCCACTGGAAAGTATTCCTGAAATTCCCCGCCATGCAAACCTCAAGGCTTCGGGAGGCCTATCCTGAAGTGACTCCCGGCAAGCCACAGAGTTTGAGGAGCAAGTCAAGGTCCATTTGCATAGAGGCTTTTGAATTGATAATAAATGTTAAATGGATTCCTATTCCTTTCCTGCTTCCACTGTTTTTTCAAATGGCACCTGGAGGGCATTCCCAGATAGGAAGTGTTTCATTTTCCTCCCGTCAGCATCCCTCCAATGCTCCCTGTGCGCCAGGCAGGGTGCGAGGCTCCTGGGTGGCTAAGGACCGATACCTGAGAACAGGGAGTGTCAGGCTGCTGCTGGGCATGTGCAGGGGCCAGAGAGGTGGTGAAAGGAGACACGGGAGGGAGGGGGAGGGCCCCGACTGGGGGGCTCATGGAAGATACCTTCCTAGTCGAGGTGATGTTTGATTTGCCTGCTGGAGGTTGGGTAGGTTTTTCCCAGGTGGTTGGGAGGGTTGCAGGAAGGGTCTAGGGAGGTGGGAGGAGCTGGAAGAGAAGGAATCCAGGCAGGAGGATCAGCATGAGAAAGTCGTGAACTTGTGAAACCTCACTCGCCAGGCCAGTGCTGGGATAGTTGGAGCGTGGGTTTGGGACAGGCCGGGCGTGGCAGCTCACAGACGACACAATGCGGGCAGACCTGGACACGCACAGGCCACGTGCAGCTGACAGCCCGAAGACATGTGCACACCCACAGGAGGCAATGGGTTCGACCAGAGCCGTGAAATCGGGGGCGGGACGTGGCTCACACCTTAGGGAAAGGAATCTCCCAGAGGTGTGTGTGTATGTGTGTGTGTGGGGGGGGGGGGGGGGGTGAATCGGAGGGGACAGAGCCCCCGCAGGGGTCAGACAAGCATCGTGAGCACCTGCTCAGGTGGAAACATGCAGATGGGAGAGGGGGGAGGCGAAGGAGAGAGATGAGTACCCCGCCTTGTGCCCAGGTGCCAGCAAAGGCAGTGAAGACCCGCAGAGGATGGGTGTGGAGGAGGACATAGTGTCCGCTGGGATTCACACACCAGAACTGTAGGTGCGGGTGGGACAGGCAGGCGCTCCTCACACAGGTTGTCTGGGGAGTGTGCCATGGACAGGCGAGCACTGACCATCTCAGATCACCCAGCTTAAGGGGTGTCAGGAGGGGAGAGAGGGTCTTCAACACCAAAGGCAGGTGGGAGCTTTGAGAGGAGAGGCGCGTCTCAAAGGCCGTGAGGGTGAGGACTGAGCGACGCTGCCTGCAGGGGAGCCGTGGGAGCCTTTTCCAGCAGCGAGTCCGTGGAGCGGAGGGTGGGAAAGTGGGTGGGATGTAGGGACTGGAGGCAGGTGCCTGAGGGAGGGAGGGGGAGGGGAGCCATTGCAGGGGGGGGGAAGCCCAACATTCAGATGTGAGTGCGTGTTTCAGATGGAAGACCCATGAGGAAATGAACACTCGTCACGTGCATCTCACTGACCATCGAACCCATCGGCCCCCATCTCAGACCAGCTTGTCCTCCCATGATTCCCTGTTCTCAGACTGGGATCCATGGGTTCACCTGTGACCTCATCCAATCAGTTGCCAAGTCCTTTCTTCGGCGTCTTCCTTTGTGACAATCCATCACCCTCCCATCCCTATGGCCACCGTGCTCGCTCAGGCTCTCACAATCTCCCAGGTCTCCTCAGAGGCCGCCACGAATTCCCGGCGCACTTTCAGGTGAGTCGCCCAACCCTCGGTCGGCAGATCCGGTCCGATCTGGGCTTTCCTCCGCGCCCTAATCCAGGCCAACCTCCTTAGCACAGTCCGCAGGATTAAGGGCTGCTCTCCCGCTCCCCATCTTGGAGGGGGTCGGATCCTCTGCCCTGGGTGAAGTTTCCTCTCCTGGACCAACTGTCTCCGTTCTTCCTCATGGTCTCCACGCCCCTGCAGGGCCCTAAACCAGTGATGGCGAACCTATGACACGCGTGTCAGAGGTGACACGCGAACTCATTTTTTTGGTTGATTTTTCTTTGTTAAATGGCATTTAAATATATAAAATAAATATCAAAAATATAAGTCTTTGTTTTACTATGGTTGCAAATATCAAAAAATTTCTGTATGTGACACGGCACCAGAGTTAAGTTAGGGTTTTTCAAAATGCTGACACGCCGAGCTCAAAAGGTTCACCATCACTGGCCTTGATCATAGGTTTTGGAACAGAAACCAGTGTCACGACAGAACCCTGAAATGGACCCCAGGATCTTCCATCCTAACCCCCGGCCTGGGACTCAGCAGGCGGCCACGCCCACGCCGCCGGCCCGCGTGGCACCAGGCGTGAGCAGCGGGCGGGGCCCTTGGGGAGCGGCTCACAGCGCCACGCGCACCCGTCAGGTTCCCTCACGGCTCGCGGCCCGTGCCTTTAGCCAGGCGGGCTTCCTCCTCCTTCTAGAGCAGCACTGGCCCCTGGAAGTGTGATGCGAGCCGGATGCGTCCATGTTCAATTGCTAGCAGTCACATTAAAACAGTACAGAGAAACGAGTGAAATTAATTCTAATAATATATTTCAATCAGTTTAAGCCAATATATCCCACACATCCCCATTTGTGCATATGATCAATATAACATTATTGAGATATTTTACGTTCTTTTTTTATTGTACGTCTTCAGAATCCTACGTGGGTTTTACATTCACAGCGCGTTGCAGGTCCACGTGGCCACACCCAGGTCCTCAAGAGTCGCCCGCCGCCGGTGGCTCCTGTGATGGACAGGCAGCCCTGGCGTGACCGCTCAGGACAGCTCACCCCGAAGAGCACTGTTGCTGCCACTCCGCCAGCGCCCGGCCCTGTGTCCCACCGGCTGACAGCGAAGGCCACTGAGCAGCACCCCCCTCTGGGCCCCTATGTTCCCTCTGAACCGACCCGAAGCAGAGCTCATAGCATCACACGACTGACTCAGAGGCAGAAGGACACGCACAGGGACAACGGGACTGCAAAGGCCAGCTAATCACTGTCAGCGCCACCAATGCCGGTCACAGCCACGGACGAGCCACAGCCACGGACGAGCCACAGCCAGTCCCTGGCACTGCCTTCACCAACTCAGGTGCCTGTGCAGGTGGCGGAGCAAATGGTAGTGGACAGAGGCGACGGGTCTCCGGCAATTCCTGAGCTCCTTGGGGACTCCAGGGAGAGAGGAGAGGGCTTTCCCTGCATGTCTCGTTCCATCCTCTAGGGTGGTGGTCAGCAAACCGCGGCTCGCGAGCCACACGTGGCTCTTTGGTCCCTTGAGTGTGGCTCTTCCACAAAATACCACGTGTGGGCGCGCACGTACAGTGCAAAGTTGACTTAAAACTTTGTTTATTAAGTTAATTTTAGGGAACGTTGTGGAGTGAAAGAAGATGTAGTGTCGAGCATTGAGAAAGGTATGTTGAGATGGTTTGGACATATAGAGGATGAACGAAAGGAGATAGAGAAACAAGTATACAAGACGCGTGTGGATGGGAGAGTTGGAAGGGGTCGACCTCAGCGAACGTACCTCCATCAGATTGAGGACGTTTTTAGCAAAGGCCAGCGTAGGAGTACCCTAATTAAGTTAATAACAGTGTACCTACCTATATAGTTGAAGTTTAAAGAATTTGGCTCTCAAAAGAAATTTCAGTCGTTGTACTGTTGGTATTTGGCTCTGTTGACCAATGAGTTTGCCGACCACTGGGCTAGGTCATTCTACTACGCCTGGAGCCATTGCCCCCTAAGGGTTAAAGAGGTTAAGCCACGTGCCGTTGGTCACATGGAGAGGGGGCAGTGCCAGCAGCCACCTGGCCAGGGGCACAGGGCGTCAGCCTCTGAGCTGTGTTGTCCTCACAGTTCTCTCAAGAAGCCACAGATGTGCCTGTGCTCAGGGGCCGTGGGGACCAGGCAGACCCTCCCCAGCTCGCGGGCGGAGCAGGCTGCTCCAGATGCCGCTGCAAGGACACACGCTGCCTCAGGGCCCCGGGACGCGGAGGGGATGAATATTTCAGCGGCTTTCCAGAATGGTACTTAAGGAGCGGCGCCCACTTGGGCTTGAGCCCGTGGCCTCTGGTTTAAATAGGAAACGCATTAGAGCCCTGTATTTAGAGCCCACGCGCCGTTTTTAGGGAGCAGCCCGGTTCCGCTGACGTTACGGGGCGCCCGGTGCCAGGAGGTGCCTGGGTGAAGTCATCTGGATTCATTATTCATCAGGACTTGATGGTGCGCTTGGAGCCGGGAGGAAAGGTGACTGCAAGGACAGCGCTTCCTTAGTGTGCAGACTCGGGGGTGGGGGGGCCTTCCCAGAGCGAGACAGCCACAGCAGAGAACCCCACGTGGCACTCTCCCGGGGGCCGAGGGGCACCTCTCCACCCCTGATGTAGAGAAGAGCAGGGAGGCACCCGCGGGGCTTGCAGGCCCATGAGGCAGCCACTCCTTGGCGGTAGATTGCAAAGCGTAAGGGCAGGCACTGTGGCAGCACAGAGAGAGGAAAGGGCCCAAGAGAAGCTGAAGAGGATAGATGGGACCCCATGTTTCCCAGGATGACAGAGCCGCGGGGCTTCCGGAAGGGGTCCCGCCCCTGGTCCTGCACTCGGCCGGGAAGCCTCTGGCCTAAAATGATCCCCGCCCCCCCCCCCCCCCCCCCCCGACACACACACACACTCATTGTATCTGTGAGTCGGGCGAGTCTCTGTGACTCTCTGCAGGCCCCTAACTTCCCTTGCCTCGGCTTCCTCACTGGCCAAGCCCAGAGCCCTGCCCAGTCAAAGGGTTACATCCAGACCCAGTCCGTGGCCTGAGCCCTCGGAGAGTGAAGCATCCAGGCCGAGGGGACCCTAGGATGAATCGGGGGGACACTGTCTTGGAGGCCGCCCTCCCGCGGAGCAGCAACAAGTCCATCTGCAGGCGAAAGGGCGCGGCGAGCACGTTCTACAATCCGCTCACTTCTACAGGGAGGAGAGGCCCCGAGAGAGGGGGGCTTTCCCAGGCCCCGGAGCAGTGGCTGATCTGGGGCCCACCCCGACCTGCTCATCGGTGCCCGTCACCCCACACCTGCCTCTCCTCAGCAGCCACGCGTCACTTCTTTAAAAAATAGAGGGAGGGGCTTGCAACATTTTGTTCACAGAAAACTTACAATTGACGAAAAGCTAAATTGATTTCTTCCCCTTCCAAGTGGTTTCCTGATCGCAATCACATAAATTAAACTCCAGCCCGCGAGGAGGACTCGGGAGCCGAGTGATAAATCTCCAAGGAGAGACGCCGAGCGCGAGCGCGCCCCGAAAGTCTCCAGAAGCAACACTCCGCCAAGAGTGCCCCCTGCGCCTCTCCCGCCGGCAGTGCCAACCGCAGTGCCAACCGGCAGAGGAGTGCAGGGGGAGGAGGAGGCAGACTGTCTCTCCTCTCTCTAAGGGTCTACATGGAATGGAAGGGAGAGCAAAAATGTCACCCCGAGCGTCCGCGCTGTCTCTGGGGGGCGAGGGGGGGCCGTGGTGTAAATACAGACGCGGAGGGTACAGCAGGCCTTGCTCAATGCTGTGTTGTAACACTGTCAACCGTCACCGCCGATGGCAGCTCTTGCATCAGCCCTGCAAGGTGTTTCCTGGGCTGCGCTGGCGGAGGCTCCGAGTGCAATCTCCACTCTTGTGCGGCCCAGATAAAGGCCCGCTCGGCCGCTATCTCTCAGCGCCGGGGCTGCAGATAACGGGGCTGCGCACCCCCCCCCCCCCCAGTCCCGCCTTCCGAGGGCAGCTCTCCGTTGCTCAAGGCTTCCGTGTGTGCGTTATCAGACGCGTTTGATCACCCAAAGGCCGTTGTCAAGTGAACTTCTTTTGCGTGGACACAGAATTCCCCCAAAGGTTCGCATGCGGGCACACGAAGGCTTATCTTAGCTTCAAAGAAAGAGGAAGGGGCTCCTTTTGCTATAATCGTTCTTTTTTTCCTGAGGGGGGCGTGTGTGCAAACACGTGTGGTGCTGGGCACAGGAGGTAGAACCTTGTTGGTTACCTTTAGGATCACCCTATGCAACTATTTCATGTCTTTTGTTTTCCCACCAATTGAACCTGGCTCCTGGGAGAGCAGAATGCTGTGGGCCAGCTCGTGTGAGATTGCACCAGAGACCCACGCCGGGTCCCGCTCACAGGACGCGCTGCGGGGACCCCACACGACTCTGTCCTTGTCCTCCTCCCGATGCCGTCATGGTCAGGGGGCCGCAGGGCGCGGGCGGGACCCTGCTGTGCTCTCCCTGAGGGGCCCGTCCCCTGAGAGGAGTGGAGGCCGGCTAGCATTTCTCTCTCCTTTGTGTGCGAAGCAGGTGGAACCACGTGGATCTCAGCGGATAGGCTCGCAGCGTTGTCCCCCCTTCCCATGTCCCGCGCGTCCCCGTCAGCGCTGCCCTCCGCCTGTGCAAACCGGGCCGGAAGGTGGGCGCCGGGGCCGGGAAGACGCTGGTACTCCGCCCTCCGAGCACAGAGGCAGCTGCCTTTTAAAAAAAATATATATATATTTGTATTGTTTTCAGAGAGGAAGAGAGAAGGGGAGAGAAACATCAATGATGAGAGGGAACCATGGAGTGGCTGCCTCCTGCACGCCCCACACTGAAGATCGAGCCTGCACCCCGGGCATGTGACCTGACCGGGAATTGAACCTGGGACCCTCAGTCCACAGGGCAATGCTCTGTGCTCTGAGCCAAACTGGCCAGGGCACAAATTACTCTTAACCACTGGGTCCCAGCAAAGCCTGGAAGGCGGGGACCCTCTCTCTGTCTGGACGCTCAGGGCCTTGCAGGCCATGGGAGTGGACACGGTCAGCACCTCAGGAGCTGCTCAGAGTCGTGGACCCAGAGATACCCAGGAGGCCAGCGGGCGGGGCGCCCTCGTCTCACTCCATCCCCGACACGCTGGCTGTGCTGACAGACGGCTTTTCCCCGTCACAGGGCACACATTTCTGGCCAAAGACACATAGCAAGGAGGACTCGCCTGTGAGGCCTCAGCGCGCTCCCCCCACCCCCGCAGCTCACAGCCCAGTCCAGGGGGACGGGCTTCTCTGTGCAGGGGGACCACGCCCACCCGGGTCTGAAGCCAGGCCCGTCTCATGGTTGGTCCCAGATACACAGCCGTGTACGGATGAGTGTGCCAGGCCCTGAGCAGAAGCAGACAGGGTGTTGGGGTGGGGGGAGGAGGGGCCCTTCCCCCCCGTCCCCGTGGCCCATGTGGCCTAGCTTGGGCTGGAGGCAGGCGGGCTGACAGGTGCGGGAGGAGCCCCGGCCTGGCCTGAGCTCCCTCGAGGTGAGCGGGGCTCAGGGAAGGAGACAGTGGTGGGGGCCGCCCACCCTCAGGTGAGCAGAGCGCTCGGAGGGGAGGGTTTCCCGGGGCCCGTGTCTGAGCGACGGGCGCGCACGCGGGGCACCGGGCAGGCTGGGGGTGGGGGTGCCGGCCCTGAGCAGGTGGCCTCGCCCTGCCTCTGCCGCCCCAACCCCCAGCCTCCTCACTGCCTCTCTTTATTTTGGTGCCTTTGGCTTTGTGTTATTTTCCGTGAGGATCCAGTTCGGGGCCAAATGCCCATTTCCACCTTCTCCCCCTCCCCTGTCCCCCCACGACCCAGGGCTTCGGCGCAGGCGGGGGTGGGCCCGGCATGGTTCTTTAATAATTCACGCGGCAGCTTAATCGGGATCCTCTAACTGCTTCTTGAAAGTAATTAATTGATTTCCTGACAGAGTCCACTGTGTATGATGGGGACACAGCGGTGTTTAGGCCCCTGATTGGCCTGGGGGACGCTATGGCTTCACTTCGGTGCAGAGTTGAGCTTCAGAGACTACAAATACGCCTCCGCGGGGAGAGACTTAGGCAGGTGGTATCCCCAAAGCCAGACCGCGCGGCCTCCAGGCCTGTCTGTGGGGAAACGCCGTCAAGTGCGGGTAGCTGCTCAGACGGTCAGCGTTCAGGAGGCACCGAGTAACCGCCTGCTACGCTACACGCTTGCTCCACACGGGGACGGGAAGTCTCCAGGCCAGGCGGGGGCCTCTCTCTCTCTCTCTCTCTCTCTCTCTCAGCAGGAGGAGCCATGCAAGTGTGGTTTGCTAGGGACCCTGGATGAAGGCAGGCCACCTCTGTGCCACGCTGTCTCCTCGCGGCTGCCTCTTTGTTTTGTCGCTGAGTCTGCAAGATCCGCTCATCGCTGCCGTGTTGGAGGATCACCTGTGGGCAGCGTCCGTCCACAGCGCAGGCGCTATTAACGGGACTGAAGACAGACCACGCCGTGCTGGCTCTGGGCCCAGCAGGGAGTCCGTGAGGCCCTGGGACCCAGGGCTCCCCGACATCCTGGCCTCTGTCAGGATCCGTGGGTCCAAATTCAGCCACGAGGATGGCGTGATATTAAGGGCATCACACCTGCCAGGAAGCGGCCGTGCAGGTCTGACCACCTACTGTGCGCACGCTACAAAGCCCCATGGAGAGTGCTTCCAGGGAGCAGCGTGTCTTCCCGCTCTGGCCGCTGCCACCACGTTGGGGGGGGTGTGTGGGGAGGTGGTCCCCAGCCTCTCTCTTCCCCTCGCGGGTGGGTAGGTGAGTCTGGAAGGAAGCGGCTGCCCTGGGAACCCAGCCCCCTCTTCTGTGGTGGCGGCCAGAGCACACGCTCCGGTCTGTGTCCTCCGTGGTGTGTTTGGAGGCCGGCACAGGTGGGGCGGCGCCTGAGATGGACCAGGGACTCTGTCTGGCTCTGGAGCGCGGCCCGGGGATGCCGGGTCTGAGCCCGTCCTGCCGTCTGGCTTTGGGCTACAGTCACGCTGGCCCTTTGAACCGCCGGAGCCCCACTCCTTCTGTCTGTCTCTGGATTGATGGGCAACTGATCAGGAAAGCGGCCACTGATTGGAGGGGCTTCGGTCTTCAGCACAGAGGTCTGGGCGCACAGCGGGGACGCAGGCTGACAGAGCGAGCCCACTTGAACTTGACGTGCTGAGAGCGGAGCCTGGCTAACAGACGGTGGAGAGAAGGGAGTGGACGCAGTGAGAGGAGGAAGCGACGGAGAACCCCTCCCGGCTGAAGCCCAGCTCATCACAGGTCTGGTCCCGCTAAGAATGGACCTCGAATTCCTTTGGTGGGTGTTTGAGGGACCACCTCTCCCTCCTTGCCCAGCCCGGCCCACGTGGGCAGAGGCGGCGCGGCCTGTGTTGGGAGGACCTGCTGTGAGTGCGCGGATGGCTGTGCAGGGAGCGCAGAGCAGAAACTCCTCTTCAGAGCAGCAGTGAAGCATCCTGTGCAGTTGCGAACGCCCCTGCGGATGCTCACAGGCTCTCTGTTTGCATCGTGTCTGTCGCCATGTCTGCTGTTTGTTGGCCAAGGGGAAGGTGTTGTCAGACTAGACACACAAGCGCAGGAGATCAATATTGTTTGGGTGACCCGTTTCACATGACTCTTCTATTGCGCACACTCGCAAGTTCCGTTTTCCTCGGCCCGTGTTCCTGTGCTGCCGCCCAGAACCAGAGTAACGCTGTAAAAAGGTGGGAGAGGTATCCTGGGGTCTGAGTTCCTCACATTCTTAGTCTTGGGAAGTGGAAGCTCCTGTCCTACCTGAGGTGTGGGTTCTCTTCCCTCCTCTTTAAAAGGATGGTGACAAGAGCCCTGGCTGGTGTGGCTCAGTGGATAGAGCATTGGCCTACGGACCAAAGGGTCCCGGGTTCGATTCCAGTCAAGGGCATGTACCTCGGTTGCAGGCTCCTCCCTGGCCTGGTCCCTGGTTGGGGATCGTGCAGAAGGCAACCAATCAATGTGTCCTTCTTACATCAACGTTTCTCTGTTTCCCCCCTTCCTTTCCAGCCTCTCTAAGAAGCAATGGAAAACTACGCTCAGGTGAGGATTAACAACAACAACAAAGTAATAAAATAAAGCTCGTTCCCTCCACAGTTTAAAAATCTATATTATAAAAGGCCTGTGGCCCTAACGCCATAATGACCGAAGACCTGCGTGGGTGGGCGGGGCTGTGCGCATGGGTGGGCGGGGCCGTGTGATTTCACCCGCTGGACTTCTAGTAAATAAATAAGAGTATGGTGACAAGAGACCCCAGGCAGATTCCATAACGTGTATTTACGTTAAGAGTAGAAGAGGTTTCTGTCGGGGGGTGTGGAGGGGAGGGGGCTGCACCATGTACCAGGGGGCGCTCTAACCATGCAAGGGAGTCTCAGGATTTTGCTGATTGATTTTCTGACACAAATGGGAGAGGAACCGCCAGTGGCCGCTCGGTGTTGAGTGACAGACACAGGGCCCTGTCAGACGCAGAGCTGTGTTTCAGGGGCTGGAGGCTAGTGTCTCAGGGGCGGGGGACGGGGTCACTTCTGCTGCTGGGGAGGTAGTGTGTGCGACAACGCTCTGGAAGCAATCCACAGCGTGTGAATTCCGCACTCCGCGAAGGAGACCCACCCGGACAGGATGTGACGGGGGACGGCCCGGCCCTTAGCCACTGCACAGAGGAGAGCTGGCACTCGGGCCACCAGACACGCAGGCGGAGGTGCCGCGATGACTGTGGGGATGGAGGTGAGACTGGAGCGAGGCTGCCTCATGGGGAGACCTCTCAGCGGAGGCTGGTGACACCTGCCCTCTGGCCTGTGAGTTGGAAACATCCGGCCAGTCGCCGGCACTGCCAGCTCGACCTTTGACCCCAGCCACCAGGGTCCTGGACAGCATCTACGGGCATCAGATGCTTTTATTTTATTCCTCATCAGGTTGTTTTTTAGATTTCCTTACTTCATATATGGTGCTCGCTTCTGCATGTCCCGCTTTTATTATTTTTTAAATATATTTTTATTGATTTTAGAGAGGAAGGGAGAGGGAGAGAGAGATGGAAACATCAATGATGAGAGAATCATTGATTGACTGCCTCCTGGGGATCGAGCCCACAACCTGGGCATGTGCCCTTGACTGGAATCGACCCCGGGACCCTTCAGTCTACAGGCCGACGCTCTATCCATTGAGCCAATCCAGCCAGGGCCTGATTTTATTCTTTATGAGGATGGCTTTATAGTCATGAGGGCTGCACTGAAAGCTTCCGCAAACTTAATACATTACATGAAATATCTACATAAAATTACAGTGTCATGAGACACACCATAATGCTCAGTGCAGGCCAGACACCTCGGAGATATATGACTCCACTGTAAGGTAATATGTCAGCCCTCTCACAGCAGTGCAGTTAGTATCGTCCACGCTGTACAGATGGGGGAACTGAGGCACGGAGCTGCCGGTGGGCTTGCCTGATGTCACCCAGCCCCGTAGACGGGAGTTTGAGCCGGGACAGTGGCTCCAGAGCACGTGCTCTTAACCAGCCTCCTGGATGCCCGTGCTCGACGCCAGACCTCATCCCTTCCGTCAATGCGCAGGCCCAGGCTTTGCAACGATGACCGCGGACAGAGGGGACTGTGGCGAGAAGGAGCCGGGATCTAGCGACAGTGAGCACTCAGACAGCTCGGCTCAGCTAAGAGGCGGGCGACATGGAGACCAGGGAAGGAACCTGCCGGGTTTGACCTCCTGAGCTGCCGCCTGCGGCTCCATGTGGCCGGCGCTGCAGGGGAGCCTGTCCTCGGGCCCCAGCAGGACTGGCCGGGCCTGCGCCTCAGCAAGCCAGTGGCCGCCCGGGCGCCTGGGTGGTTCTTCACCACCCCTCGGGCTGGTGCCCAGCGGGGCCTGACGTTTCCGGGGAGAATGATTCACCCAGTTTGCACGGAGGTAAAGATACCTCCTTCCCCGGGGTCTCTTTGCAGAACGAGCCAGGAGGTGGCGGGTGTGGGAAATTGATGCTGGGTAGCGGGTATTCTCAGACGCAGGTCTCTGCCCTCACCAAGCTCTGCAGACCTTTCCGAAAGACTGTCAGACACAACCTCTGAGACGTGAGTCACGCTGCGGAGGGAACGTGCGCCTTCTGCGCCAGCGCTTCATTTTTGAAACGCACCTGAAGAGCCGCCCTGAGCATTGGCTCATTCACACGTCGCTGTGAATCGGTGGCGATCCCGGCCGGGCACCGGGGTAGGAGTTTGAACGAGAACGTGAACAAAGCAGCCGAGACCTCTTCCTCCGGAAGCCGAGCGCGCAGGCGGGTGGGGGATTGGACGGAATTCACGTCCCGTGCTGGACGGACGTGTGGACAAAGCACAGTGATCCCGTCGGAGACCGACAGCCTGGCCGCCTGTGGGGCGTTGCCTTCACGCGATTTTACTGAGTTCGAAGATTTTCTGCTACTTTCCAGGGTAGGTTTCAGCATCTTAGCACCTTTTATGGCCTCACCACCGCCCCTTCCATAAACCGCTGCTACTGTGAGTGTGGTCTAATCCCACAGCAAAGCCTTCCCCAAGCCCCGCCCCCCGCCCCCCCCTTGCGATGCCATCATGGTGACGCCGCTTCTGGCCAAAGAGATGAAGCAAGAATGAAAGCTCTCGAGGCTCCTGGCCCCACGGATGAGGGCACAGCTTCCAGCCCGAAACACACTGGCCCAAAGCCAGACGGCCAGACGGCAGAAATGTACCCACTTCAGACCGAACTGAACGGCAGTGAGTCCGCCCTCGCTCCTCTCATTCCAGGTGGACACATTGCTTTCCCGGGGCCGCTGGCGACCCCTCCCCACAGCACTCTGCGGAGAGGGTCTGAACCTGCGGAGTGAAGCGCTCCCCCATTTTCCTCCCAAACCTTCAAATTAAAACCCAGGCGCCAGCCAGAGCATTTACATACATGTCCACACAGCAGGTCACACGCGTGTTCAAATACCCCTTTGTAGAAACGGAGCTCCTTAAACATTCTTTCCCCCTATTTTTTATTTTATTTTATTTATTATCATTTAAAAAAATCCTCACCCAAGGATATTTCCCCCCTGACTTTTAGAGAGAGTGGAAGAAAGAGGGAAAGACAGAGAGAAACATCGATGTAAGAGAAACACATCATTTTGTGCCTCCTGCATGAGCCCCGACCAGGGTCCGGGCTGGGGAGGAGCCTGCAACTGAGGTACCAGCCCTTGACCGGAATTGAACCCGGGACTCTTTGGCTGACGTTCTATCCACTGAGCCAAACCGGCTGGGGCCCCCTATTTTTTATTATGATAAAATATACACAACATAAAATACACCACTTAAGCATTTTTAAGTGGACTTTCTATGGGGTTAAACACACTTACATTGTGTAGCCATCACTACCACTGAGCTCCACAGATTGCTCATCCTCCCAGATTGGAACTCTGTCCCCATTGAACACGACTCCTCGTCCTCCGTCCTCCAAGCCCCAGAAACTACCGTCCCCGGTGCTGCCTCTGAGTCTGCCTCCCCCGGGAACCATAGGAACGGAGCCATGCATGGCTGGTCCGCTGCGATGGGCTCGCTTCACTCAGATAACGTCTGCAAGGCTCACACTCGTGTCAGAACCTCCTTCTTTCTGGGGCTGCGTAACATTCCACTGCAAGGGTGCACCCCACCTTGTGTGTCCCCGCGTCCGCCGACGGACACCTGGCTGCTTCCACCCTGGGCTGCTGTGACCACACGGCTGTGAGCACGCGTGCACACAGCTCACCATTCTCATCCACACTCTGACATAAGTATCTTTGAACAAGGTGATCGGCCCATCGATGACTCACCCCTTTTGAAAACCTGTGGCAGGATAACTCATCTTCATTGGTTTTCTTTGCATACTTTTTACCCTTTATTTTTTAAAAAATATTTTTATTGATTTCAGAGAGGAAAGGAGAGGGAGAGAGAGGTAGAAACATCAGTGATGAGAGAGTCATCGATCGGCTGCCTCCTGCATGCTCCACACAGGGGATGGAGCCCACAATCTGGGCGTGTGCCCCAAACCCTTCAGTCCACAGGCTGACACTCTATCCCAGTGACGGCGAACCTATGACACGCGTGTCAGAGGTGACATGCGAACTCATTTTTTTGGTTGATTTTTCTTTGTTAAATGGTATTTAAATATATAAAATAAATATCAAAAATATAAGTCTTTGTTTTACTATGGTTGCAAAGATCAAAAAATTTCTATATGTGACACGGCACCAGAGTTAAGTTAGGGTTTTTCAAAATGCTGACATGCCGAGCTCAAAAGGTTCGCCATCACTGCTCTATCCACTGAGCCAAACCGGCCAGGGCCAGACGGTCATTATCGATGTCCTGCCTGTGTGTCAGCCCCTCAGGGCCGCGCTCTCTCTCTAGCTCCTCGCGAGGACCCGGAGCCCCTCTCGGAGGCTGTTACTGCCTTGGCCGCAGGCACAGGTGGCCGCAGGCCCAGGTGGCCTCAGCTCAGGGCACCCAGAAGAGTGAAGCCATCAGCGCCCGGGCTGCTGGCCCTCCCCCTCCACACCGGCGAGGCGGAACGTCTATATTTACACCGCTGCCCGCTAGCCCCTGGTTTCCGCTCCTTGGCAGCCCGCGGCCGCCCCGAGAGGAGCCGAGTGTGACCAGCTCGCCCTGGGTGTCCGTTACGTGCATTTTTAAGTAGTGATGTCACCAACCCGGGCCCGTTTCTAGAGTCAGCGCTTGATCTCAAAGGAAACTCTAATTATAGTGGTTGCTAAAAACCCCAAACCCCAAGCCCCACAGCCCAGGGTTAACTTTAGAAAGCCCGCTGTCCCGTGGGAATTCAGAGCGCTCGCTCGCTCGTGTGCAAAGCTGAGCCCGTGGCCGCCCCACACTCCCATGCCTCCTGGGGTCCCGGCTCAAGGCCCGGCATCTGTGACTCCCTCCCCCCGCCACGCAGGGAGACGTCCCCCCAACAGCGCAGCCCGGCCACGGGGCCAAGCGCTGCTCCCGTCCCGGTTCGTGGCCGAGATCTCACTCCCTCTGCCTGCCACTGTGAGACAATCCACGTCTGGCGTTTCAAGCCGCATGGCTTGGAGAACATTGTCACGGGGCCCGGAGACACAAATATCCCGACTGAAACATCACGTTTCTTAGGGAGCGAGGGAGGAGGTGGTGTTAGCATGCTGGGGCACGTTCAGAGCGGTGCTCAGGGAATGCTTACATGGGGACTGAACGACTGAGAAGGGCGGGGTGAGGGGCGGTGGGGTTTACATCAGGCAGAGGCTGGGTCACCTGTGCCCCCCCCCCAGGCCGGAGCCGGCGGCTCTCCTCCGTGTCCCAGGTGCCGTGGAAAGGCGGGTACTCTCTGCACCCAACCATCCCCTTCCGTGGCCACTAAAAGCCACAACAAGAGCAGGACTGTGCACAGTGGCTGACGGAATCGGCTCTAGACCAGTGGTCGGCAAACTCATTAGTCAACAGAACCAAATACCAACAGTACAACGATTGAAATTTCTTTTGAGAGCCAAATTCTTTAAACTTCAACTAGGGTACTCCTAAGCTGGCCTTTGCTAAAAACGTCCTCAGTCTGATTGAGGTACGTTCGCTGAGGTCGACCCCTTCCAACTCTCCCATCCACACGCGTCTTGTATACTTGTTTCATCTATCTCCTTTCATTCCTCCTCTCTATATGTCCAAACCATCTCAACATACCTTTCTCAATCCTCGACACTACATCTTCTTTCACTCCACAACGTTCCCTAAAATTAACTTAATAAACTTCACTTAAAGTTTGAAGTCAACTTCGCACTGTACGTGCGCGCCTGCACGTGGTATTTTGTGGAAGAGCCACACTCAAGGGGCCAAAGAGCCGCCTGTGGCTCTCGAGCCGTGGTTTGCCGACCACTGCTCTAGATGACACGGAGTCATTGTGATCTGCTTTCAGCTTGGTTGGATTTTCCAGGTTTGGGGAAATGCACACTCATTTCCTTAAGACTGCAAGTTGTATTTAAAAATTTTTTTTTAGATATATTGTTATTGATTTCAGAGAGGCAGAGAGAGCGAGAGAGAAACATCAATGATGAGAGAGAATCATCTGTTGGCTGCCTCTTGCACGCCTCCTACTGGGGATGGAGCCCTCAACTGGGGCATGTGCCCTGACCGGGAATCGAACCTTGACCTCCTGGTTCACAGCTTGATGCTCAACCATGGAGCCACGCCGGCTGAGCTACAAGATGTATTTTTTTTTAAAGGCAAATATCTCGTGTGCCCAACAGGAAGAGCCAGCGGCGCTGTCTCCATGGTCGATGGAATCTGCCAGCGACGGGATCCACAGCAAACACTGGGGCTTTGCTAAGGCTCGGGGGGTCCTAGACAGCAGGCTGCAGGCCCACTGGGGAGCATCTCAGGGGAGGCGCGGAGCGGTCTCTCGGGGGGTTTCACCGATGCCCGAGGGCGGGGGACTCGGCAGGGCTTCTCTCCCGGGAACAGGGCACACGCAGGCGGCATCGCTCTCCGCATGGAGGTGGCGCTTTTGCCATCGGTCAGACAGAGACAGTACCTGCCCCGCGGCCGTCAGCTCCTTGTGGAGAAAAGCCCAGCCACTCGGACGGGCGCCAGGAAGGAGCGCCCGGGGCTGTGTGCGAGGTGCGCTGGGCACTGCCGTCGCCTCTCACGGCCTCTCCCGCAGGCCCAGGGCTGGCCCTTTGCCATAGCTTCTCTATCGTGACACCAGCTCTGACAGGGTCACATGACAACTAGAAGGTTAATTAAAAGTCATTGACATGTTTCTGGCCGAGGCTGCACCCTCCTCAGGAGAAGGAATCTGATGTGCATTCCCGAGCCCAGGCTGTGGGCGGTTCCCAGGCGTCCCCCTGAATGTGCCGATGGGCCCGGGGCTCAGGAAGGCCTGTGTGGCCGTGAAGTTTCTCTCCAGGCTGCTCTGGGGTTCCCTCTGTGAGAAGTATCCGGGTGACCCCTCTTCAGTATTAATCACTGTGGCAGATGCACAGGGAGACGAAGACAAACCTCTTCGCTCTTTAAGGATAAGCGTGCTCATCCCTAGGCAGGTGCTCAGTTCTAATGTCACCCGCCTCTTCCTTTGCTGTCGGGAGGGCAGTGGCCGTGTTTTCCTGGGAGCGCTCAGGGCTGGACCCGCCAGGCGTTCACGTTCACAGCCCTGCAAGCCCAGCAGGCCGCTCAGGGCCACGGGCACGGCTGGCGGAACCGGCGGGGGGAGTCCATCTCCGTCAACGCCCTGTCGCTTTGGGTTGGAACCAGGTGGACTCTGCTGCCCGCTATAACCATCACCTGCTCTACCTGGAGCTGTTCTTTCTTTGTGGCTGTCAGAGCCCAGAAGCCCATGAAGGGACAGAGAGGGTTTTGAAATGGTTTGTGGTCGTGGTCTCTGCACACCTGTGTCTACAGGTGACTCACTCTTCTGAAACCACGTCAATGACATGATTGTTGTTCTAAGTGTCTGGAAGAGTCTTTGTCTGCTAGGGACTGTTTACATTGGACGACAGGTTACTCCACGTGTCTTTAAAAACAACTGGAAGCAGCAGCCACAAAGCCTGAACCCAAGTTAGATTCTGGTGCCTTTTCTTCTGACAAGTTGACCAGAGGAGGGACGGCCCACGAAGGCTCACGGGAAGCCTCCACTCTGATCAACTGGTACTGCCTGGAAGATTCTGAGGCGGCAACTGGGCACAGGAGGGAGGGGTGCTGCGATCAATTACTGATGTCTGCAGTGGGCGCGGGAGAAAGAGGTGGCTGCATACACACCAGGCATTTCCAATCTCCGCACTAGAGAACTGAACACTCGGAGGGGACAGGGGGAGACGAGGCGGCGTAGGAAGTTGGGGCTCGTGTTGAGATTTGTGCTCCCTCCTTAGGCGTGGAGAGTCCCCGAGGAGTGCTGAGCGTGATGGAAGTCTGGTCAGACTTGAACTTTTAGGAAACCAGCTTGGCCATGTGTGTAAGATAAATCCAAACGGGATGGGTAACCGAAGAACCAGAAGTCCCAACAAGAGACAAGACAGGGCAGAGCTAAAAAAACATTAGACCTGCCCCGGAGCCAGTGATAACGATGAGATTTCCATGGATGACTGATTTATGGAGAGTTTTATTTACTTTTAATCTATTCCCAAATAGAATGCTTCGTGTACCACAGAGACTATAAAAGTAGCTAATGAATAGTATAGGTCAGTGGTCGGCAAACTGCGGTTCACGAGCCACATGCGGCTCTTTGGCCCCTTGAGTGTGGCTCTTCCACAAAATACCGACTTCTGCGCATGGGCCACGAAGTTTCAATCGCACTGTACGTGCGCGCCCGCATGTGGTATTTTGTGGAAGAGCCGCACTCAAGGGGCCAAGGAGCCGCATGTGGCTCCCGAGCCGCAGGTTGCCAACCAGGGGTCTAGGTGAATAACGGATGAATGAATGGATGGATGAATGGCAGTCAGGAGGAGGAGTGTTTTGAAGAGAAGAGGACAAGTTTTAGCCTCGCCGTTCTGACTTTGGGGAGCTGCTAGCCTCCGGAGAGAAGATGTCCCCATCATTGGTTGTAGATTGCTCCCTCCCAGCAACCACTCCCTACACAACACTTTCCCTGTTGCTGGTCCCACATGCTCCTTGGGGACACCATGCTGTGGTCTTGACCTGCTAACACAATGACATGTGCTGAGGACTCCATTAGAGGATTTACTTGTGATGCCATGTGTCATTTCAACCTGCGCAACAACTCAGCATCGGGAAGAGGACTGTGTTTCCAGTCCCTAGAAACAGCACGCGAGCTGTGGAGAGTTCAGATGACTTGCCAACGTCCACACAGATGGTTAGGAGTTTTTTCTTCTCTCTCTCTCTCTCTCTCTCTCTCTCACTGCCTCTCTCTCTTCCACACTCTTGATCCTGTCTTCACTTTACATCTGATGATCTAAAATATGATCTCTTCCTACTTAATGGATTCTTAAACAAATGACTTTAAGATTTATTTTTATTATTAAATTTATGGGGTTGACACTGGTTAATAAGTTTCGGTTTGTTTCATGTGTATAATATTATACTACAACATCTGTACATTGCGTTGTGTGCAAAGTTTAACCAGTAATTTTTTTCCAAAAAGAATGAAATTCATAAAGAGGATTAGAAGGGAAACAAAAATGTACTTCTGTAATTAAACGAATGTGCCGCCCATCTGTTAACTGACTTCATGACGCGCTCTTGAGAACTACGAATGGATCCGACCCAATGGGTTCCCCTCCCTCCACCAGGACCTCCTTCCCAGGGCCACGTCGTGGGTGATTCTAACCAGGATGGAGTTGGGCTGAGCCCTCGGTTTAAATCCCGACTCGATAGTCAAACGTCATATGGCCTCGCACTGAGCACTTGGCCTCTTAGCTCCTCTGTTGCTCAGGCAAGTCTTCATGAGCATCCGTATTACCACCGTGTAAGGCGAGGAATGAAATCATGGCTCACGATGACCTTGAGCGTTCTGAGCAGCACTCTGGTGCAGGGACGTTGGTATCGGTGGCAATAACAGGATGGGTATGACGGACGATAGGTGAACACGCTGAGATGCTTCTGTAAACTGGTTACAGCAGGTGCAGCAGAACTAACTCAGGGATGCAACATGGCTGCAGCAGCAAAGGCATGTGGGGAACGTGGGGCTCACTGTTTAACCCCCCAGGACTGTTTAACTCTCTCTCTCAGCCTCAGGTTTGGGCTGACTCCCCGGAAAACCGGAATACTGCCCAAAGGTCAATGCTGGGCCCGGAAGGAGGTTAATGAGCCCACAGGGTGTGGTAACTGCCTGGCGTTACCTGTTGGCTTAGGAGTGCATTGTCCTTTCTGTGGCCGTGGTGACCCCGCCATGTGCTTTTACTACTAAACCCCTCATCAACACGAGACCCTGTCTTCCCACCAGCCCCCCGGGAGCAGCCGCTGCTTTGCCTGTGTGTGAAGCTTCCCCTGTGACCGCTCCGTGTGCGTTTGAATAAGGCTCCGCACGTGTCAGCAATTCGGGATCGAATCCTGAAGTTAGACTCCTGGGGCTTTCCCCCAACAGCAGGGTTTCTTAACCATGAAACTGTTGACGTGTTGGCTGGGCGAGTCTTCGCTGTGGAGTCTGCTCTGTGTATTGTAGGGTGTAGGGCAGCACCCCAGCCTCTGTCTGCTGGGTGCCACCCACACTCCCTGCCCATAGCAGCCAAATGTCTCCAGATGCACAGCATCTCCCCAGTACCCAGAGGGCCACTGGGACCCCCCCCCCCCCCCCAGTGCGGCTACCGTCTCCCTCCCCATGCAAAGGCTTTGAACGAAACTTAGCAGGCAAACACAGTGGCACCCCATAAACAGCAGCGTGGCTCATCGGTGGCACACGCAGTGTGCTTGCCAAAGTCTATAGAACACGCAGCTCTACGTAACCACAGCCCGAAATGTGTAGAATTCCAGGTTCATTCCCTGTCCACGTGAAGAAGAGACTAACACACGGGGTCGGAAAGCCGGGAGGCCCCCTGGAGGAAGCCCCCTCCTGGAGGGGGATGTACCAGTGAGCGCCCACCCTGCACCGATTTACAACCCCCCGCGACCTGCCCACAGACAGCAAATAAAACCCGAGACCACGGACCCGACTGCCCCATGCACTTCCCCTCCAGTCCCTTTGATAACTGTTTAGATTTCAGCCTCTCTGTTGTTTTAAACAATAGCACTCTGTCATTTCCAGAAAATGTTTTAAATTAGTAGAAAACTTGGCTAAATTTAGCTTTTATAGAAGAAAGAATAAAACATAGTTCACTGCTTCAAGGAGAAAACAGAAACCACATGGAGGATGCGGCTTGCTGGCGAGAAATCTAACAGTAGTTTTTGGTAGCTGCCCCGTCTCCTGTGCAACAGATGTTCGCGGAGTTGAGTGGAAACAGGATGGACATGGGACACGCACTGGCGATAAAAAGCTGGCAACTGCGCGCACGCGCGGGCCGTCCAGGTGCGCCGTTTCCTCCCTCTGATCGTCCAGAGGTGGGGCCCGAGGACGCCACGCCGGAGCGGACGGAGGGGAAGCTCTGCGTGGCAGGAAATGCTGGCAGCAGCTGCGCACAGAGCCGGCCCGCAGGCTGCGGCCTCCGCGTGGTCCGAGTGCTGACAGCGGCCAGCGGGCCGGGAGCACACGCCCGGCTCCCCGGCTCCAGGCTCTTGCATCACTCCCTGGCTTGGGCAGAGCCGCACCATCTGCTGTATTTTATTTTTTAAAAAAGCTATTTTTATTGATTTCAGAGAGGAAGGGAGAGGGAGAGATAGAAACATCAGTGATGAGAGAATCAGTGACTGGCTGCCTCCTGCACGTCCCACACGGGGATCAAGCCCACAACCCGGGCCTGTGCCCTGACCAGAATCAAACCCTGACCTCCTGGTTCATAGGTCGATGCTCAACCACTGAGCCACGCCGGCCTGGGCCCTTCTGATGTGATTTCTATGGAAATACTTGCAAGTGGAAACAACTATTTTTTTCTCCCTATCCAGACTACTACCTATGGCCGTGCAGCGGGAAAAGAGGTTAATTTGATTTAAAACCTAAAAGTGATTCTCTGGCTGCAAGAAGAGTATTTGAGAGAGACAAAGGCACAGAGAGAGACAAAGGCGCCCATTGTGCCGCCGGCCTAGGTGTGCCGGCCGCCTCCCTCGGAGCAGACAGAGGGCCGAGCCCCGAGCAAGACGGATTAGGCACAGATGGGTCCAATCTCCGTCACCCAATAAAGACGCGCCGAATCAAAGGCCAGGTTATCATTTATCCTGCCGGGCTGACTCATGCAACCGTCCCTCGTGAATGCCGTCTTTTCTTAGTGCTCCAACAATTCCACTTATTATTACTGCTGTTGTTGTTACTGTAATATTTTCAAAACACAGATGAACCTGGTAGCGTGCCATTGTAACCTTGCGGTCCTTGCCAAAAACACGACAATATTCTATTGTTAGAGCTGGGGCCCCACGGGCGACCCGAGAAGGCTCTGGGTAGAGCGTCTGAAATCGTTGCAATGGCTGAATCGGCGAGGTCGGCTTTCATCCCTGTTCCCACATCTTATCTCTTCGATACTAATAAAGAAAAGCACGAATTGATTATAAGTAAACGAGAGGCTCAGCACGCGAAATCGAACAAGACCCAGAGTCCCTCCAGCCACCACCGTGGGACCCATCAAGGCACGTCGTGGTGACCGGTCGCTTGGTTGTCCCGGCGATCCAGCGTTAGGGCCACTGGCTTTTTATAATATAGATAGCATACTAAATACACGAACAATAAATGAAATAACCGCCCAGCATCTTGGGAGAAGGCCGCACTACCAGTCCCTTCTTATTTGAGGTCACACATGGAATTCTGTCTTTGGAAAAAATCCAGAAAGTTGAATCAAAAATGTTTGGAGGCTCAGTATAGGTTTTGGGGTTCCTCTTTTGTGTCATACTTCGTTCCAAGATGCGATGCGGGTTCAGGTAAAAAAACACACACACACAAAAGAAAGCAGTACTTCTGCTCCCGGGCCTGGGGGTCCCCTTTGTGCCAGCCATCTTGCCGTGCACCCCCATTTTCCCAGTTTCTCAACGGAAAATACCAGGTGAGGTTGAGTTCCTGTTTCTAAGATTGCTTTCTCTTTGACTCACGGATTTAATAGTAATGCAAAAGACTTCCATGTTCCAAAGAAATGGGAAGGTAAGTTTACTTGAAAAAAAAAAGATTTCAGAGAGGAAGGGAGAGGGAGAAGGAGAGGGAGAGAGAGAAACATCAGTGATGAGAGAGCATCCTATTGGGGGCCGAGTCCACAACCTGGGCATGTGCCCTGACCACTGGGACTTGAACCTGTCACTTTTCAGGGCACCCAACCAACCAACTGAGCCACACCAGCCAGGGCCAATCTTTTTTAAACCCGATTCTTCCCAAAGATGCCAAACTTTCCTATGCAAGCTTTTGAGGACTTTTATTGTACAGGTGACTCTGCATTCATAACACAGGTGCTAATTTACGGCTTCCAAGGTTTACATTCGGATTAATCGTCACAATTAATAAACCATGAGTTTTGATATCCACAGTGAAAAGACCCAACAGGACCAGGGGGAGATTAAGATGTGAAATGCTTATATGATCACAGATGATTTTTTTTTCAAGTCATCTTGTGCCAATTATGTTTCCAGGAGAATAAACTTGTTATACTTTCCTTCTTTCACTGAGGAGCAAATCTCTTATAAAACCAAAGGTAAGTGAACCCTCTCTCAGAACCGCACATGTAACTAAACTATCAGGCTTCTAATGGGAACAGATTAGTTCTCATCAGGCCGAGCAGCGGAGGCGATGTCGCGCTCCCTGGAGCTTCGCTGACCCTCTAGTCCGACAGCTCCGGCAGCGTCCGGTGCAGACCAGCCGTGTGCATTTCGAGCTCCTCTCTGTTTTTTTTCCAGCTCTGCATTTGCTCTTCTTCTTCTTGGAACTAAATGCTTTCTGCTATGGGGGATCTTTCTGACCTGCCACAGGCCACATCTGCCAAAATGCTGAGCCCACATTGTTTAAAAATAAGGGTGGATTCACCAGCGGTGCTGGCACAGCTGGACATGGGCATGCAAAACAGGGCATCTGGACACGGACCTCATGCCCTACACACACGAGCTCACATCGGGCCACAGACCGAAATGGAAATGCAAAGCCCTGGGCTTCCTGGGAGATAACAGAGGACGTAAAGCCGCCGGCCTTGGGACGGTGATGGCCTTTCAGAACCAACACCAAAGCGCAGGCACGAACCAGGAAACGGACCAGCTGGACTTTATTATAATTAAACATGTCTGTGCTGTGAAAGACAATGTCAAGAAAATGAGGAAGCAAGCCGTGGACTGGGAGAAACTCTTCCCAAAAGGTACATGTGATGAAGGACTGTCATCCAAGGGAGAAAAAGCGCTCGACAAGGAGACAACCGGTTAAAAGTGAACCGAAGAGCTTAAGAGACACCTCACCAAAGCAGAGAGACACGCGGCAAATAGGCTTCTGAACAGGCTCTGCACATCACATGTCACCAGGGAAATGCAAATTAAAGCCACAAGATAGCACCTGGCACCTCTGAGAACGGCCACAATCCGGGCCCTGACAACACCAAGTGCTGACGAGGACCTGGAGCAACAGGGACCCTCAGTCTCGGATGGCGGGAATGCAACATGCTGCAGCCACTTGGAACGACAGTTTGGCAGTTCTTTACAAAATTAAAACGGCTCTTGCCATGTGATCCAGTGACCTCACGCCTTGGTAAATGTCCAAAGGAATTGCAAACATACATTCACAGAAAAGCCTATGTTACGACCACATGAATGTTTGTAGCAGCTTTATTATAACTGCCCAGACTCGGAAGCAACAAGATGTCCGTCAGTAGGTGAAGAATAAAACGTGGTCCACCAGGCGATGGAATGTCACTCATCGCTAAGAAGAATTGAGCTATCAAGCCTCCAAAAGGCATGGGGGAGGAACCTTACACGCATAGCATGACGCGAAAGACACCAGTCTCAGCGTTTCCTACACATGGTACGATCCCAGCTACATGACTTACCGGAAAAGGCAAAACTATGGAGACAGTGAGAAGATCAGAGGTTGCTAGGGTTGGGGCAGAAAAGATGGATGGTAGGCAGAGCACAGAGGACTTTAGGGCAGTGAAGGAAGACACCATATGAGGCCATAATGGATACATGTCATCACACACTTGCCCAAAGACATAACGTGCACAACATCAAAAGTGAGCCGCCATGTACACGGTGGCCTTAGGATGTATGGGGGCAGGTTCACCAGCTGTAACAGTGGCACCACCCTGTAGGGATGTTGAAAGGGGTAGGAGGGATGTAGGGGCAGGGGAATATCTGCCACTTCCCCTCAGGTTTGCTGTGAACCTAAAATGGTTCTAAAACAGTAAAGTCTTAATTTAAAAAAAGCAATTATAGCCCGGCAGGCGTGGCTCAGTGTGGAGCGAAGACCCACGAACCAGGAGGTGACGTTTTGATTCCCCGTCAGGGCACATGCCCGGGTTGTGGGCTCGAGCTCCAGCTGGGGGCGTGCAGGAGGCAGCAGATCCATGATTCTCTCTTATCACTGATGTTTCTCTCTCTCTCTGAAGTTAATAACAACATATTTTAAAAAAGCAATTATGAACTAATGATAACTTTAAAGGCTAGAAACTGGGCCTTTCATTAAAATATTGATAACAAATGCAGTTCTTTTCTTCTCAACGCTTTCTGGAGTTTGACATTATCACCTGTAGTGACCCTGCATCATGTCTTGGCCTGCACATGGAGCAGCAGAAAGGAACAAGCTTCTGATGAAAACTTTTAGTCAGATGGCTCCTGAGAACATCTACATATATAAAAGCCTAAGTGACCTTTAAAACTGGACGACCGGCCGGTAGGTATGACATGCACTGACCACCAGGGGAAAGACGCTCACCGCAGGAGTGCGCTCCCACAGCCAACCTTCCACAGTCCCTGCCCCCTGCTGGCTGGCCCCCATCGGCCCCAATGGGGACTGGGCGAGGTGGCCCTGATTGGCCCCAATTGGCCTCAATCGCTGGCCAGGCCGAGGGACCCCACCCATGCACGAATTCGTGCACCAGGCCTCTAGTTGTGACAATAAAGTGTAATCTTTGTTGCTTATCTGGCCAAATGTTGGAACCCAAGAAACGTAAGTCTTCCACTAGCAAAAACCATTTTAAGGAAAACTCATATTTACCACTAATTTTCCTAGACTCAGTTTCCATGCAAATTTCACATTTTAAACTTTTTTTCCCCACAAAAGTTTTATGCATGAAATTTATAAACAAATCGATGGCTAATCAATGAAGCTTTTAGAAAAGTAAGTGGCTAATGGAACTCACAGGTGCTCTCTACAACAGAGCCTGCTAATGGACCCCAGGGTGGGGCTCCTTTAAAACATTTTATCTCAGGGAACAAAGAACTAAAGAACCATAATTTAATCCTTGGGTTCAACAGGTCCACCTTCTCATTCTAACAGCTGCTTCTGCAGACAGCAGGAGATGAGCAAATAGGACTTTGGTGGCAGAAGCCAGACTGTTGGCTCGCCCGTTGTCAATAGCAGGTTTGCTCTGTGCTGTTCATCGACGGCCACATCTATTGCCAGACAGACCGTGAGCTCTTCCCTTGGAGACGGACACAGTGGTCCTGTGTGACAGTCAGCAAGGATGCACGTTCAGGCAGAGGACAGATAAGAACAGATTCGTCCGGCGAGCCAACGTGCACCCGCCATGTCAGAGCTGTGAACTTCAAGGCACATCCCCAGGTTGCGGCTCGATCCCCAGTGTGGGGCGTGCAGGAGGCAGCCAGTCCATGATTCTCTCTCATCCTGGATGTTTCTCTCTCTCCCTCTCCCTACCTCTCTCTGAGATCAATACAATATATTTCAAAGAAAAGCACCGCTCTCTACTTTTCCCCCTGGGTGCAGGCCCGTGCCGAGGCCAACCCACCCCAGCACGGCATCGGACTCCGCTCCACGAAGAGCCGAATGCGAGGCACCAAGACCTCCCCAGACACGGGCGCCGAGAGCAGGCCTTGCTTGGTGAGTCGTAACCTCACCGCCGACCTGGCTTTCAGACGCCTGTCTTTCCCGGTGTGACACGCTCGGGCTCTCGCTGAAGAGCTGGCCTCCAGGCCGAGGGACACACGGCAGCTCTGTCCACCCCACTCTCTCTGAGGGTCGTTTTCCCGAAGCTGGAGATGGGAACAACGAATGTCGGGACTCCCCTTTCTTAGTGGCCGGGAGAAGAATCATTTAATTGTTTGATGTTTAGCTCGAGACGATGATGTCCATTTCTCTCTCTTTTCCTTTTTCTGAAGTTCCGAGGACTATTTGATGAGAGACACATGCAGCCAGTCAAAGCCTGCCAGCTCTCGGCCTCGGCGTGCGGGGCCTCCGCACCCCTGGACCCCGGGCCTGTGCTCAGAGGGACGCGCGTCCCGCCAACACGGCCGCTCCGCAAGGAGAACGAGAGGACAATGACGGAAAGGCACCTCCCAGGTCCTGAGCCCCGTGCCTGCCCCGTGCCTCCCCGAGCCCGCCGCCCAGGCCAGGGTTGAATTAGTGAGATTCAGAAACCGGAGAGGCGGGGGAGGGGGGGGGCTGGGGGGGCGGGCGGGGACCTGGAATCTTTCCTCAGGCCCCGCTTCTATGGGGTGGGCTCTGTCCCAGGGTCAGGACGGGGCTCAGCGATGACGCTGGGTGACCGTCCACGGGCTGGTTACATGGCACTTTGCTAAGATTTAGAAGCCGGGTCTTTGGACTCGCTCTACACACTCCTGTAAAAATCCCACTCACTCACACGGGGATGCCTGTGTCTGGCAAGGCTGCACACACATGTGCCTGCAGATGTTGGCAGATGTTCTCACTGCGGCGGCCACGGTGCCGTTTCAGTCACTGGACACCACTCCCTGGACGCCTGGGGGGCCCGCTTCCCTGCCTGCTCCCAGGTCAGGCGCGACTGCGCTAGAGCTTCCCTGGATGGTGCTCACGCGCCGTTCCCAGCGGGAGTGGGAGTGTG
The DNA here is from genome assembly GCF_028538775.1 of Myotis yumanensis. Classification (NCBI taxonomy): domain Eukaryota; kingdom Metazoa; phylum Chordata; class Mammalia; order Chiroptera; family Vespertilionidae; genus Myotis; species Myotis yumanensis. The sequence continues at coordinate 214,633,890 of NW_027223753.1, read as the reverse complement.
ATGAACACAGGAGCTTCCCTGGATGGTGCCCACGCGCCGTTCCCAGCGGGAGTGGGAGTGTGATGAACACAGGAGCTTCCCTGGATGGTGCCCACGCGCCGTTCCCAGCGGGAGTGGGAGTGTGATGAACACAGGGCACTGGGTGCCCGGCCTGGACACAGGGTGACTGCGGGGCAGCCTCCCACCCGGGAGGGGGAGCAGGGTTTAAGGCGGAGCGGTGAGGCCCACCCGCGGGTTATGGAGCCTTCCCAGTGCTGAGGTGACACAGAGACCCCTGTGTGTGCCGTGCGCCCTGCACGCGGGGGCTGCGTGGACCCAGGTAGCAAATCGCACATCCCCAACCGCACAGGCACAGTTCCGTGCTGTAGGAGTAACACAGCCAGGCAGCAGGTGGGGGGGGGGGGAGTTCTCCTGGTCTGGCTGGTATTGGGGTGCACAGCATGGTGGCACATGCAACAGGGCCTCAATCTGCCCTGCTTGGTATTTGGTCTCCCAGGGGGGCAAACCTGATCGTCACGTTCAAGTGGGTGACACGGAGGGAGAAGCCAGGCTGTCGTCTCCTCTAGGTCAGACGGCACCTGCCTGGGAGAGGGGGTCTGTGTCAGGTGACTAGGGAACACCCCAACTGTCCCAACGCGGGAAGGGGGGGGGGTGGCGGGAGGAAAGAGAATGGCCTCCTTTCCTTCTTTGTTTAAAATAGATTTTAATTGATTTCCGAGAGGAAGGGAGAGGGAGAGACAGTTAGAAACATCCATGATGAGAATCATGGACCCGCTGCCTCCTGCACGCCCCACACTGGGGATCGAGCCCACAACCCAGGCCTGTGCCCTTGACCGGGAATCAAACCCTGACCTCGAATCAAACCTTGACCTCCTGGTTCATAGGTGGACGCTCAACCACGGAGCCACGCCGGCCGGGCGAGAATCATTTTCTTTCCAGTGATGGCTCAGTGAGCATTTTGAGAATAAACCTCTAGCTGCAATACGTTCTCTGGCCAGTGCTCATTCATCAGCTCATAGTGCATGACATCAAGAGCAGGGTACACAGTCCAGAGTGAGCGCTGGCCCTCCAGTGAGCTGTCAGTGTAGCAGGTGGCCCTTGGCTCACGGGGGGACTGGCACGATGCCCAAGGCTGGCTCCAGGGGCCTGGCCAAGGATGCGCTACATTTGGGTGTGACCGTGTGTCCCCAGGGTTACTTTGCAAATGGCCCTTTGGGTATCCAAGGTTAATAATGAATGCAGGTAAAGAAACGCTTTCACTGGGAACAGGCCTGTCAACACAGACAGTATCAAGACATACAATTTGCTAACAAGCGTGCCGTCCCCTCTGCCCCTCTGCCCATGCTCTTCCAGCGGGTCAGGACGCCCTGCATCACCCCTGTGCACCCCTGTGCACCTGTCACCCTCCGGCCGCTCTGTGGCCGCCCTCCCCACAGAGCCTTCCCCTTGGTTGAGGCGCTGAGGATCAGAACAAGGCCGTGCACGTTTCCACGGCGTGGCCTGACCACACGTGGGAAGAAGAATGGCACCCACCTCCCAGTGCCGTTTCCTACCAGGTGGCCTCACAGACCACGTGTCAGAAGTGCCTCCCTTCTGGTACATTGTGAATCACCGAGGGCCGTCCAGACCCGACCAAACCCAGAGGTTTATGGGGTGCACGGAGGCGCGGAGGCCTGTGTGCGACATACGCCCCCCGCTGGTTTCTACACGCATCACAGTGTGAGGAGGACTGTTCTCAAAGGGTTCAAGGAGATAAGAGGAGCCAGCGGGGGCCATCGCAGCTGGCACCTGGGAGGCGCTCAGTGAGGGGGGCGATGGCTTTTATCCTTCGAGAACCCGTGGGATGTGGCGGATCACCCAGGAAACCTGTGAAGGTTTGCAATTTCGCAGGCTTATTGCTCGGGATAGAACCGGATTGGACTTAAAGGGGGGGGCGAGGCCAATGGCTGTGATGTGGGGCCCGTTTGGCAACAATGTAACAACTGAGAACAGATGCGGGAGGTGGCCACCCCCCCACGGGCAGGTCCCTGGAGACTTCGGGTGGAGGAGGGCGAGCGTGTGAGCCTTGGCGGGGCTGAGCACGCAGCTGGGGATGACGCCGCCCGGGGCGGCGGGGGTACCGACAGCCGTGTGGCTGCTCCTGTCGTGGCCGGAGGCGGGCGCTGTTCTCTGACCACGTAGTTGCTCGAGGAGCGACAGGGGGCGCAGCTGCTCCCAGACAGGCAAGAGCCGACGGCACACCAACCCGTCAACTGTCAGGGAGAGTTTGGCTCCATCTTCTTTGTGAGTTTGAATGACATGTTTCCCCTCGCACATATGCCAGCCGAAGCGCAGCAGGGAAGTCCACGGGCAGCCAGCACGGAACAGGGCACTTGTAACAAATCCCGCGTTTCCAGGCGAAAACAGCAGAAGAGGCATTTTTGTGTTTGTTCTTTCTTGGCGGGGGGGGGGGGGTGGGTGGGGGGGGTGTGAACCCAGTGCTGGGCCCTGACGTGAGCAACGATGGGGCTGGACGGGGGGCTTTCTGACGGGTAAGACCACAGCCTGGTCACTGCGTGTGCGCGGCCCCAGCGGGAGGGCCAGTGTCGCTGCTCTCGTGCCGGTTCCCCTGCCCTCGCTCTGCTCTCCGAGGCCAGGCTCGGGTTCAAACAGCGAAGCCGGAGGGCTCTGACCACGTGGCCCCCGGGCGGGTGTGGGCCCTGTCCACCTCCGCAGACTCCCGCCCTCTGCGGCCACCGGCACAGCGAGAGCCACGGCGCTGAGAGCCGCGTTTCCACCGAGAAGCGAAGGAGCGAACCGACCGCGCCTTCACCTCCCACCTATGGGCTGCTCCTCCGCCAACATGGCTGCTCTCCCACAGACGTGGCTGCTCCCCCGCCGATGTGTCTGCTCCCCCACCTACGTGGCTGCTCTCCCACAGACGTGGCTGCTCCCCCGCCGATGTGTCTGCTCTCCCACCACCAGCGGAGCTGCTGGGTGGGGACACGGCTATAGGTTCTCGGGCTTTGCCAGTCAAAACGCGTGGCTGACCTGCCGTCCCCAAGAGCCCACAGCACAGGGGAGGGCGATGCGCACGGCAGTGCGGCCTTGGGCTCGGGTGCACAGCCTGCCGCTGCCCGTTAGGCTGCGGTCCCGCCAGGGGCACAGCCATGTCCCCACGGCCTTGGATCTCGGGCACCTGGCCCGTCGGTGACAAGGACGGAATGCTCTCTAAGCACCTGCATGGACGACACCCCGACACCCCAGCATGCACGTGTCCACGGCTTCCCAGCAGAGAGGCGGCGCTGGTGTAAGAGCCACAGAGCTACTGAATGAGGAGGAAATTTCTAGAAGAGAGTGGGGCAGCTCACCCAGCCCGGCCAGGGGCTGGCTCCATGTCGGTGTGTCCCTGGGCCTCATCAGTGTCCGCACACCCTGAGCTGGCGGCACCCAGATGGCCCCTGAGGCCCCTTCCTCCTCCCTCCCCCCTCCCCCCTCCCCCCTCCCCCACATGGTTAAAAATCCACTATTCCGTTTGCTACGATGCCAGCTGGCCCATCGGCCACAGGGACAGGCCCAAGATGGGGACACCTGGGACGGCCTAGAATTTCCCCGTGGGGGGCCGTGCTGCCGGCTGCAGACCCCCAGGCATGCCAGGACGAGGAGGGGTGAAGGCAGAGACGTGGACGTGGACCGAGGGTAGCTGGGACAGCATCGGCAGCTGTTTCTGTCAGACAGTAGAACAGGAGCGCCGCGCCCCCGCTGACTGGGGGCAGATGGCCTGGGAGGAAGGTCCGAGGGGCTCCCTGGGCCTGCGTCTCCCCGTGATGAGGGCACGGAGCCTGCCCGTTGGGCGCACTCAGGCTCGGAACCATTCTGGGCCACTCCCTCCGTTTCTAATAAATGAGCGTGTCTGTGCGCACGAGTGAATGGGAGACCCGGACGCCAGTTACTCGTGCAGGTCCTGGCCCTGCCCACAGAGCTGACCAGCGCGTCCGGCGTCTGCGGGGGTCCGTGCTGCCACTGGGGCCAGAGACGAAGCGATGAACTCACAGCGGACCCAGGACCTGCGCCTCCAGCAGGAGCACCTGGGGGCAGAGGAGGCCTGTGCGGGAGGCCTGGCTGACGGGGCGGGTCATGCTCCTGAGGGCACAGACCACTCTGGGCTCACAGCTGAAGACCCCGCACAGGCGGGGGTGAGACACCGCCTCAGGCCATGAGGCTGTGCTGCAGTCGGTCACAAATGTAAGGCCCTTGGGGCCTGTCGTTACTGAGTCGTTGGGGTGGGACGGGAACCCAGACTCGCTAAGGAGGGCGCTGCACGTTGAGGACAGAACCTGTGCCCACAGCCCAGGCTGCCCCTGGCAGCCTCCTGCAGACAGGCTCGCACCCCCGTGTTACATAATTGCGCTTTCAGAAAAACAGCCTTTGTCATCGCAGCCCAGAGTCCATCCCGATGCCTCCGAAATGCAGGTGCGAGGGCTGAGCTCACACCTGAGAGTCTGTGGACGCCTTACCTGCCCCAAACCCCCTTCCCCAGCGCCTGGAACTCTGGGAAAAATACTGGTCAGCATTCCCAGCATCTGAGGTCCCCCGGGCCTCACCCCTGGGACCCAGCCCCCTACAGCCTTTCTGGGGTCCAGAATGTCCCCAGGAGGCGGTTGGCTCTGGGACTGCGTCCCGGTGTCCACGTCGGAGTGGATGAGATGGCCTGGCCTGGCCGGTGGAGGACATCAGTGACTCACGGAGGGAGAGGGGGTGCCCTGCGGCCCGCAGAGGTGACCCTGACGTTTCTGAGCCAGCGCCCTCCTTAGCGAGGCTGGGTTCCCGTCCCGCCCCAACGGCTCAGTAACGACAGGAGCGGTTCTGCAAGAGGCCCCGAGTGGCGAAACCAGGAACACGGCGTCCTTGCTCCCCGTGTGGAAACCGTGGGCAGGGCGTCCGCGTCGGACCGTTCAGGTGGGTCGCCATCTCCCCTTTCATTTATCTCTGTGCCCTTTGGAGTCCAAGCCCCCGTCTGCCTACGGCTGGAACCGGAGAGACGCTGAATTCCTCCTCCATTACACACCCCGGTCTGGAGAGGCCGCCTGCTTCCCAGCAAGCCGCCGTCCCTGCCCCGCGCCTTCACCGAGCGCTGGCCCTGCCCTGCTCTGCCGCTGATGGAGCGAAAGGCTGACGGGGAACTGGCGGAGGAGATGGGAGACCCCTCCTCCCCCAACAGGTCTCCGCTGGAAGGAAGCCCACCCCCTTCCAGTCCGTCCTGCTCTCTCTCAGGCTGAGAAGGAAAGGCAGAGGAGAGGGAGGGGAGCCGGAGAGGCCGGGGAGAAGATGAAAGGTGCAGGGAGAGCAGGAGGAAATGAGGAGAACTTTACTGCCCGGCGTCTTCTCCCGCCGCCTCCATTATCAGATGCTGCGTTTGAGTTTAAGACGGGAGATCAAAGGCGGGAGCGCTTTGTACTGCTGCCAGGCGGCCAGATGAGCCCGCTCAGCGCTCCTGCTCCCGCGCCAGGGCCACGCCGCCGGCCAGGCCGCATGCGGCGCAGCGAGCAGAGCACAGCAGCCTCCACAGGAGCCTGCGCCGGGGCGGCATTCACGGCGCTTTACCGGCTACAGAGAGAAGGACCGAGAGGTCTCATCGCGGCGTTCCGCGAGTACGTCACACGCGGAATGGGGACGGAAAGGAGGACGAAGGCTGGTGCCACGCGTGCTCGGCAGAACCCATCCTCGCCGGGTGTGTTTTCCGTGCTGCGAGCTGTTCACGAGGCATGCAGCAGATCGGTCCCTGGACGGGGATGTTGCACGGGGCCGGGCGTGTTCTCCACGCACCGGGGCCTGGCTGGCAGATGCAGCTCCGGCAGCACGGCGTGCCTCACAGGGGAGTGCTGAAGAGCACTCTGCCATGAGGGGATGGCGCCCTGAGCTCCCTACACATCTGAGCGTCTTCACGCCCTGGATACGGCTGGGCCTTGTGCCGCTGGAGGAATAGCTGCTCGGGAGGGTCCCTCTCTCCCGAGAATCGGACCAGCACGGGAGACGGGACTCCCACTCCAGGCCTGCAGGTCTGCGAGGACTCAAGGACGAGGACGCTCTGTCCCCAACAGGAGGCTTAAAAACACCGTGGGTGACCGACCTCCACACCAGCAGTGACACTGGAATCAGGTTGGGCCCAGCCGCACTCACGTTTGCAAAGGAAATCAGCCAACAGGCTATGGAGATGCCTGGGAGGGGACAAGGTGTGGGACCGGAGTCAGTGTCCCTTTCTGACCTGCTGGCTGGGCACGAAACACTGACCCAGGGGCCCCCTCTGCAGCCTTCCCGCCCCTCCCCTCCCCGAGGAGAGGCCCCCTTCCTTTTATTTTTAAAAAAATCCTCACCTGAGGATATTTTTCCATTGATTTTTAGAGAGAGTGGAAGAGAGAGGGAAAGACAGAGAGAAGCATCGATATGAGAGAAACATTGATTGGTTGCCTCCTGCACTAGCCCTGACCAGGGTCCGGGCCAGGGAGGAGCCTGCCACCGAGGTACGTGCCCTTGACTGGAATCGAACCCGGGACGCTTTGTTCCACAGGCCGACGCAGCGGCTCCCCTCTCTGGTCCTAAGTTCCCCAGGGGTCCTGCTGTGGCATTGATACAGCTCTTCATTTCCGTGTCTTATTTGTTACATCTGCAAACTCACTCGGTCCTCCCTCCCAGTGCCCGGGCGAGGGCAGCACCCACCCTCCTGCCCGCGTTTCACAGGTATCGGCCCCGCTGCACAGGGCGGAGGACGTGCGCTCATGCAGCCAGAGGCGGGCGGTGGGGCAATCTGGGTGGAGCGTGGACAGAAGTCCTCCGTGTGACGCTGCAACTTCCCTGTATGTTCAAGTCATTTCCAAACACAGAGTTAAAAAAAGCCTCGGGGGTTAGGCCACTCTGCGTTTCAGCAGTGGCTTGGCCTCTTAGCAGCTGTTGCTAAAAGGAGGGTTTTCCATATATTCAGTCGCCCCTCTGACCTTCATCATCCCATGAGGCGGGGAGGGCGTTCCGTGTTTAAGCCGGCTGTACGCATGCGGAAACCGAGGCTGGGAGCGGCTGAAGGACACGCCTGTGCCCACAGACACCCGCGGTGTTGTTCACGGCCCAGACTCACTGGTCAGCATCGTGTTCACCTCCCGTGGGCGCGGAAGCGATCCAGGCCGCGCCCGCATCTCTCAGCAGGAAAGGTGCAGGGAACACACAGGGGTTCCAACACCACTCTGACCTTACGAGATGTGGCGGCAATTTGACCTCCCTTTCTTCATTCATTTCTAGACAACAGATCAACAAGGAGAATCCAGGAAAAGCTAAGCACTGGGAGCGTTGTTAATTTTATCCTTTCCTTGTCATCCTTACAGTTAAAAGGGATCCTTCCTTCACCTCAAGTTAAGAAAATACCTAATAGCCCGGCCGGTGGGGCTCAGTGGTTGAGTGTTGACCCACGAACATCCATGAACCAGGAGGTCCGGGTTCGATTCCTGGTCAGGGCACATGTCCGGGTTGTGGGCTCGATCCCCAGTAGAGGGCTTGCAGGAGGCAGCCAATTGATGATGTTTGTCTCTCATCATTGATGTTTCTACCTTCCTGGCCCTTTTCCTTCCTCTCTCTCTAAAAATCAATTAAAAAACATTAAAAAAAGAAAATACCTAATTTTTAGATTACTTCAATCACTTTCTAGGCACATTAAAAATTTTTGTTCTGCTTCCTTCCACCTACCACCCATTCATCATCCATCCATCCATCCATCCATCTACCCACCCATCCACTCATCTGCTTCTCCATCCATCTGCCCACCGCCCGCTAAGCATGGGGTCCATACTATGACTGGGTCTTTTTCAAAGGGAAGGCGCATGTCTTGCCGCCACTGAGTGGAAGAAGGAGATGCAAGCATAACCACACCAGAAGGTAGGAAACGGGTCAGTAGAGGGAGAAAAGATTCTTCGATGAGCCCATGAGTTGCAACAATCCAACCTCAAACACCACATATTTCACAGAACAAGCACAACACCATTGAGTGTGGTTCGCCAGCGCCTCGTCGAGGGTTTCTGTGGCCGGGATGGGGCCGCCTGTCGCGCTGACGTCTCCCCTGGAGGAACCCTCTCCCGACAGGGCTAGTGATGCTTCATGGGGTTGGCTGTAACTGACCCCTCAGAGAACATAACCTGCTGAATCTAGTTTAGAAGAATTTCGCCGAAACACAACAACACCCCAACGCTGTTCACGTGGCATTTCTGTGTCCACGACCCAGGTCTTCATGTAGTTCATTCCACAGCATGGCACCTGGGCAAGCTCATTTTCACCGGAAAAACTGGAAACTTCATTGCCCACTGCCCCGCCTTCCAAGTGACTTATGAAATATTGACCTACACAGCCTGGTAGTGACCCACGGGGCCTGGAATTAATACTTCTCATCGAGGGAAATGTCTGCTTGGTTTCTGCCTCCCCATCAATATTCTATAGCAAAACATCTTCCGATTCCACGGCAATGAAGTAAACAGAAGTTTTACTAGGCGCCGTGCCAAAGAACCTTTGTAAGTGAAAATTGATTCTATCTGCCGGCGCATTGATCCACTTGCTTATCACCGCCCCAAAGAGATTTATCGTACGCGTTGCCCTAAAAAGCGAACAAACAAAGTAACTGAAAGCACACCTGTGCTTCCCCCCAAGTGTGGGGGACGTGAAAGCTTCGCAGACGATCGGGGAAGTGAGTCAGGTGTCACCATCACTGAAGACATTTGCTGTTTGACAGAAGTCCATCGTGAATTCTCTCCTAAAATAAATGACCGCCTCTGACTGGTCGTTGGTGCAGATGAAATGTGTACATGTTGGGTTTATTTCCTATGAACTACCCCATATCGAACCAGTGAGCAGTGGCTTCCTACTGAAGGGACCGTGCTGTGGGACTTTGCACCCGATCTGCAGGAGGTGGGGTGTGGCCCTTCCCACAGCCATCGTTCATGAGGCCTGTTCTCCATCATGTCCCCATGTTGTCTAGTTGCCGGAACAGGACCAGTGGGTCGAAGACCCCGATGATCCCGTTGGCCCTCTTCCCCTCAGCATCCTGCCCTGGGTGATAGCACGGACTTAATACCTTTACGTCAGTGACCCCCACATCCATGTCTCTAGCCCAGAACTTCCCCTGGAACGTCTAGAGCTAAGTTCCGGGAGGACCTGGGAGCTGGGCCTGTATATTCCATGGGGCCCTGAAACCCAGCATTTCCCAAACGGAGCCCGTCACGGGGGAGGGTTCCCGAGCTTATTGGATGGCACTGCGTTATAAGCTCTTTCCGCAGGTTCTGCTCCCAGCGGCGGTCTCTTCGCTCGTAGGCCTGTATCCTATTCGTACGCAGGAGGATGTGGCTGCGGAAACCTTTCAGTTCAGCCCTGAACTCCTTGGACGTATTCCCACCCCAGCTCCTGGGACATTAGATTGTAACGGTCGGTGCACCGCGGTCTCCCTGGCTGTCAGTGATTCCGCACAGGGGATACGGTTGTCTGTGGTGGAGATCACTGAGGGAAAGTTGAATCCGTGCAGCTCCCTGGCTGCCAGACCTGGACTGGACACGTCTGTGGGAAGCTGCCTATGGTCTTCACTAGCAGAGAGGTGTGGCCAAGGAACCCGGAAGCCTGGTGACCCTTGAAGCCCTTGCAAAGGTCAGGGCTGTGCACCCACTGTTAGTCCAGACAATGGTAACCGAAGCAACTTCCCCGTTTACTATTATGTAAATCCTTGCTGATGGGCTAGTCTGCCTGTTACTGGAAATTGCCTGCCTAAGGGCCAGAGGTGTATCCCAAACCAATAAAAGGTTGGCGAGGCCTGAGCACCAGTGGAAGTCCTTCCTCTTGAGTTGGACTTGCCTGCCTGGTCCCCCAATATTTCCAAATTATTATTTCTTGTCTTGTCTCTTTCATTTGTGTGCGGACCTCTTCCAGATCCTGAACCCTGAACCACGCGGGACGTTGGGGAACAAACATCACACCCATGTCAGTCACGTCATCTCCCCGAGACCCGCGCTGACCACCTCATGGGGGTGCTTTGGGAAACCCGATGTGGTCACGTGGGGGAGGTTTGTGTGGGTTACTTTTACAATATCACACAGGTATATGCTATTGTTAAGAAGCCATGCATTTTTTTTTCTTATTAACCTTTACAATTTTGTATTCATCGGTATAATAAATGCTTTATGACAGATTCGATTCATTCTTCTTTGTGTTTATTATTATAGCCCTCATATAAATGCCAAGTGCTAGTTAATTTACCAAGAAGACAGGGTGGCTTTCCTTGATGTCATGGAAACGGAGCTTGGAGAGTCTTCATATTGGCCTCTGTCTCCTGGTGCCGTGGCCCCCAGGCTTGGGGTTCACCCAGCCCAGCTTCTGAGAAGGATTCTAATCTCCTTCAAGGGGGGAACGTGGAGTGGCTTCGCGCCATGTCGCATGCAGCTCACTTTGCCTTGATGATCTCAGATTTGCCAGTGAGCGGGACATGTTGGCCCAGGTCACCCTAAGCCTTGCTTCAGTCTCGCCTTCGCCTCCACACACAGAGCGTGAGGCCCTCCGGCTCCTTCCTGAGTCATTCCTTTCAAAACTGCTCATCTCGGTTTTTGCAAAAGCCCAGTGCAAAGAGGTGACCTAACTGGTGGCATTTCTTGTTGGTGCGCCTGACGGTTCTCCGTCATCACAGCGAACACATGGACAAGATTTCTCCAAACCTGGCCCTTCTGGGGCAGGACCAGCAGCCACCCCTCCACGCTGGCTGCCCGGGCGCGGAGGAGGCCTCGGCCCCGTCGCTGAAGGCGGGCCGTGTCTGCCGAGGCAGTCTTATGAAACTAGGGCACGCTTTGCATGAAACCCCATTTTCAAACCGAAACCATGAAAAAAAATGGTGGTTCGGTGTGGTTTGTACTCAAAACCAGGTGAAGCTTTGTGGTTCAGCCACGCTTTGACTGAAGCCAGAGAGGAGGGAGCCCACTGGGTTTGGCTGGGTCTTGTTTAATGTCTCATGTTCCACGTGGTTCTGTTTCCCAGTCCTGAAATCTGGGGTCCAGATGAAGGGGGAAGAGGAGTAAAGTGAAGGTCGCCCGCAGTGGGCACGGGTGAGGACAGCGTTAGTGTAGCCAGGGCCCTGCCACTCGGGTCCTCAGCTCCCGTGTCCTCTCAGCGCCCCTTCTGGAAAGGATCCCCCACTCTCGACAGTTCCCTGGGATTTCCTCCCAAGGGGCAGACCCCATACAGACACAGGAAAGACAGTTCTACTCCTGATTTTTTCGAATAGACCCATTCACAGATCTGTTTTTCCAGGTCAGCCATGGAAATGTTGGGGCAAACATTTGAAGCCACAGACTGTGACATTCCATGTGTGTGGCTTTACTTAACATGATTTCTAATTCTAGTTCTAGTTCTAGTTCTAGTTCTAGTTCTAGTTGCCTCGAAGCCAGACCACGTCCTGCCCTTCAAGAGCTTTTAACTTGGAGAAGGAGCCACAATATACCCCCAGACCCTGCTCTGCGGTGGGAAGGGCTGATCCACCGGGTTGTCCAGGCGGCGAGTAGGACGAGCTGCGAGGGGAGCACGATTGCTCCCCAGTGCCCCCTTGGAACTCACATGGGGCTGTAGGGAGGTCTGCCTCCCCAGGGCTGGGAAACACAGCGGCACCAGCCTCTGCGGGGCGGGCGGGCGTGGGGTTGGTGGGAAGGACGGAGGAAGAGTCTTGGTGGGGAAAGGGCGGTTGAAGCACTGAAGTGAGTGTTTATTGGTTGGGCTGAGGCCATAGAAAAGGATTTGAGAAAACGGCTTTGGAAGGAGAGGCTGGTACTGCATCTTCGGCGGGTCTCCCTTGTCTGGCCAGGGAGTTGTGTTCTCCCTGGAACGAGGAGCCAGGGAACATTTTTGAGTTGACAATTGACAAAATCAGGGCCAAATGCAGGCAACAGCCTAGGATGTACCTTGGAAAGTTACTCAAGTCTCCATGAAAATTCAGACAAGGGAAAAAAAAGAAAAGAAAAGCAGTAACTGGTCTTTGGGTAAAAAGAAATCACTGAAGAAAAGCTAATCATCCTTATACAACATGAGCTCAACAACCAGATGTGCTTGAAATTACAGACTAACACCGAGCTCTCGCTTGAAATTTGAAGTTAGCATGAATGTGCTGTCGAATGCCTACTTCCCCAAATTTAAACATTTCCACAAATACACGGAATCTTACTTTATTGTTAGAATGACCCTTCCCCCCTCCCAGGAGGAATGTAACTTAAACTCTCCCTAATGGGAGAGATGAAATAGGAGTAAGACTTGATAGGTGGGATTGCGTTTGGGGGTTCACAAGCCAGTGTGATATCTACGACCCATTTTTGTCCCTTAGGCACAGTAGCAACTCCATTGGGAATACACGACGCAGACCTGAGCTCGCCCTGCGTGGGGGCTCTGGCGGACACAAAGGGGGCTCTGGGAGTCTGCCTCACAGGAGGAGGGACGGACAGAATCCCCAAGCCCAGCAGGCCGGCAGTGGGCAGAGGCGGCACCGGAAAGGCGAGCTGCAGGTCGGAGCCCAGAGAACCCTGGGGAGGGTCACGGGAGAGCGATGGCCAGCCACAGCCTGGTTGGTTATACTTCCCTCGGGCTGGCAGCTCTTCCTGGGAAATTATTTTTACTTCCTTATTGTGCATTCTGCCAGGTGATGGCAGCAGGGAAGTCAACAACAACACGCTCTATGCGGGCCCCACAGAGCACAGCATGAGGGGCCGGCATCGGGGATGTACCTCTGAAGCCTGGGCGTCGTCAGGCTTCCCCACCTGCCTCCTTGCACAGGTGGCGCTCATGTATTTATTTCAATCTTCACTGTTGAGAGTATTACATGTGTCCCCCTTCCCCCACATCGACCCCACCCAGCCCACCCCCACCCAGGGTGCGCTCATAGATGGATAGCCCTTGGAGAAATCTCAACTAAAATAAAAAAAAAAGCAAATATGATCGTTTAAAAGATCAGAGTGGCCCTAACAGGTTTGACTCAGTGGGTAGAACATCGGCCTGTGGACTGAAGGGTCCCAGGTTCAATTCCGGGCAAGGGCATGTACCTTGGTTGTGGGCACATCCTCAGTAGGAGGTGTGCAGGAGGCAGCTGAATCGATGTTCCTCGCTCATCGATGTTTCTAACTCTCTATCCCTCTCCTTTCCTCTCTGTAAAAAATCAATAAAATATATTTTTTAAAAAAAGATCAGAGTGGTTGAGCTTATAGTTTCTGTGTTGTTATTTGTTTTAAATTAAACTTGGCTATTATTTGAAGAATCCATGATTTTTAAAATCAGAATCATCCGTTTCACCTTTAAAAATGAAAAATTAGAAAAATCAGAGGGGTCTGTGCGGTGCTGAATCGCCCGCTGTCCCCTCAGATGAACCGGGCGTCACTCCCAGGAACGACGCTGGAGCCAGTGCGACAGGAAAGGCCGGGAGCATTGCTATTCCTCAATGGCCTTTCATTGGGGAGGGGAACACGTGTTTCTCTCAAAAGCTTCCAGAAACGACCCTGGAGGGTGAGGTCGGACCCTGGAGCTGGGGCTGTACACTTCAGGGCAGTAGTTTCCCCTCATCCCAGGCTTCAGTTTTCATGGTTTCAGTCACCCGTGGTCAACCACGGCCCAAAAAAATTAAATGGAACATTCCAGAAAGAAACAATGCATACGTTTTAAATTGCCGGCTGTTCTGAGTAGTCTGATGAAATCCCTTGCCGTCCTGCTCTGTCTCCCCGGGACGTGAATCATCCCTCTGCCCGCCCTGCCCTCTGCCTGGGCTTTATCCTGGCTGTGGACAGGGAGAGCCAGAGCGTAGGTGGGGTTCGGCGCTAGCCTCGGTTTCAGGCGTTTCAGGGGATCTGTCCCCCCGGAGAAGGGGGAGCTGCTGCACTGAGCAGTTCGATAATTTTATAAAATGGGATTTTGGTCAAATCGTTCCCAGACCCGTCCTATCAGTCCAACTCCAGCTCGATGGGGTCCCATGTCTGGCTCTGTGACCGCCCGGCTTTAGCTGAGCTGGGTGATTGATTGTGGCACCTTCATGCTGTCGTTGAAACTCACGCCCACGGAGTAGGACAGCCAGGGGTCTGCACCGGACTGGTCTGTCATATTTCCCGCGCACCTTAGAGGTCACCCCTGCAAAGATGTTGGGATTTGGAAGCACACTGGACTGTCACAGGTGTCCCTCCACCTGTGCAAGGGATGCATGGGGAGGCCTGTCACGTGTTCACACACCTGTGCCGGGGATGCATGGGGAGGCCTGACTGTCACGTGTCCACACACCTGTGCAGGGGATGCATGGGGAGGCCTGTCACGTGTCCACACACCTGTGCCGGGGATGCATGGAAGGCCTGACTGTCACGTGTCCACACACCTGTGCAGGGGATGCATGGAAGGCCTGACTGTCACGTGTCCACACACCTGTGCAGGGGATGCATGGGGAGGCCTGTCACGTGTTCACACACCTGTGCAGGGGATGCAAGGGGAGGCCTGTCAGGTGTCCACACACCTGTGCAGGGGGTGCATGGGGAGGCCTGTCAGGTGTCCACACACCTGTGCAGGGGATGCATGGGGAGGCCTGACTGTCACGTGTCCACACACCTGTGCAGGGGATGCATGGGGAGGCCTGTCACATGTCCACACACCTGTGCAGGGGATGCTTGGGGAGGCCTGACTCTCACGTGTCCACACACCTGTGCAGGGGATGCTTGGGGAGGCCTGACTCTCACGTGTCCACACACCTGTGCAGGGGATGCTTGGGGAGGCCTGACTGTCACGTGTCCACACACCTGTGCAGGGGGTGCATGGGGAGGCCTGACTGTCACGTGTCCACACACCTGTGCTGGGGGTGCAAGGGGAGGCCTGAATGTTGTCCCATCTGTGCCCCAACACCCTCCTCCTGTGACCTGGAGGGACATTACTGCTCCCGCGCTGACTCCGGGTGTTCACTGTGGGCCCATGCGCCCTCGGGAAGTGGCCAGTGTCTCCTGAACAGAATGCCCTGTGCCCAGTGAGCAACACTGCAATCGACGGCCCTTCCACTGTGACCACAAGGCCCTCCTTCCGGTTACCTTTCTCCAGAACTCACAACCGGGTGGTCCTCTCGGGGGAAATCAATGAAAATGACATAAAGTAAAGGTGGGACAGTTTCTCCCCTGCGCACCCTCCTCGAGAGAGAACATGACAGAAAGCTTCGTTTTGATGTGACTTGCACTTTCCCACGTGAAAGAAAGGTTGTCGGACGTAAAGCGTCTATTTTTACTGGAATAACAAGATGTCACTGGGAGAGCATGACTTTTTCGGAAAGGTTTTTTTCACTTGTCTACCACAGCTTCCCATATTTCATAGCTGCATGTTTTCTGGTTAAAAAGCACTAAACTTTTCAACATTTGGCCCTCGTTTTGCGAGCCGCGCCGGGCGAGGACATTCCATGCTAATGAACAGCTGTAGCGGGAAGCGGGCCGTCTGATGTTTTGGCCCGTTCTGCCGAGCAACCGCGCGGCTGCAGCACAGACCTCCGCGTGCCGCAGGTCCTGACTCCCCTCCCCCGGCCTGTCTTACCGGGCCACCTGGCTGCAGAGAGGGCTGGCTTATTTTAAATTTTAAAATATATTTTTATTGACTTCAGAGAGGAAGGGAGAGGGAGAGAGACAGACACATCAATGATGAGAGAGAACCATGGATCGGCTGCCTCCTGCAGGCCCCACACTGGGGATGGAGCCCACAACCCAGCATGTGCCCTGACCGGGAATCTACCGTGACCTCCTTGGTCCATAGGCCGACGCGCAACCACTGGGCCACACTGGCCGGGAAAAAGAGGGGTTTTTAGGTGCCTGTGGCGTCTCCCTGCCAGAGTTCCCAGACAAAGCACCACCTTCGCTTGTCTTGGGCAGGGGGCTCCTGTCACTCTCAGCAGACAGGCCCTCTCCCTGAGCTGGAGAGCAAACTCACGGTGACGCCCCCTATTGCCAGCGGGCTCCGGGCACTGAAGGCCCCGGCCATGCACAGCTGCTCAGGGGCTGTGAAGGTCAATTGGGAGCTGTGAAGGTCAAGTACGTTGCCTGTGTTCCCGGGCCCAAGTTCTGGACATCACCTGCGACCCACACAGCTCCTGGATGAGAGAAAGATTCTCTCTGGATTTGGCTTTGCTCTTAAATGTACGCCCCAAACACTACACGGTGCAAACCCCTTACATTTCCCCTATAAGCCACAGTCTTTACGGCGAATGCATTTTTCCCAGAGGTTGGCAACTCAGACACAACCCCTTGTAATCACCGTCAGGCAATACCAGGCGCGTCACAGAGGGAATCGCACAGCGCCTGGGGATTTGGGCCTCACGGTCTCCCTTGGGCAGCCCCTGACACATCCACCCACAGCACTGCCCGGCGGAGGGCTGGCCGGCCGGGGCGGCCGCTCTATCACGGCTTCCTCCCTAGCGCTGCCCCGTGCTGTGAGTGCGGACCAGTATGCTGACGCTCCTCCCCGAGATCACATGTGACCCAGTGGGTCTGCGTCACGCTGGCCTCTCAGCCCCCTTTGCCCTTCACGTGCGTCTGGTCGCACTCGGCGATGCTCAGAGCTCCACAGGGAGCAGCTTCGGGAAGTCCGGCTACATTTTCACTAACGAGCTGTTTGCAATTTGGTTCAAAAGCAACACAACACAGAGCGAGGCTAGGACCCGGCGTCAGAGCGCTGGCTCTTCGGAGCGGGTGACACGCGGAGCTCACGGAGACTGGAAGCGGGTCCCCGACCCCAAGCACAGCTCTGCCCTCGCTCGCGCCTGGCCCGGGGGGCAGCCGCCTGCTGGCGGGAGGGATAGTAACGCCCACCCCGCAGGCAGCCGGGGTCCTGGGGGCAAATGAGTCCATCTACGCGAGGAACACAGAAGAGGTGGACCTGCTGTTATGACTCTGCTCCTGGCCTGGTCAGGAGGGGCAGGTCAGCGCACCCCCTGGGGTCTCGGTCTCCCCCCCGCATGGACCAAGGTCCCTGAGGCCATCGCCTGTTGCTTTCCTTCTAAACCAGCGGTTCTCAATCTGTGGGTCGCGACCCCTTTGGCGGTCTAACGACCCTTTCACAGGGGTCGCCTAAGACCATCCTGCATATCAGATATTTACATGACGATTCAGAACAGTGGCAACATGACAGTGATGAAGTAGCAACGAAAATAATTTTATGGTTGGGTCACAACATGAGGAACTGTATGTAAAGGGCCAGAAGGTTGAGAACCACTGTTAAATGAAAGCATCGGGTAAACACCGAGGGGAAGTCGCCGCCAGGGAGCGATGGCACCAATAGGCCACTGGTAGCCAGGACGGAGATGCTGTCAGTATGAAGCTGCTGGGACAGCGGCACACGCCGGGCCAGCATGGGCACCGACGCACAGCAGGCGTGTCCGCAGCCACACGAAGGCTGGGAGGGCTCTGCCTGTGAAGACACCAGGGGTGAGTATACGATTCCAAGAAGGTGGCACTTAAATAGCCCACATTTTTTCCCCATTAATCCTCACCCTAGGGTATTTTTTCCCATCGAGTGGAAGGGAGGTGGGGGAAGAAACTTTAGAGAGAGAGAGAGAGAGAGAGAGAGAGAGAAAGAGAGAGAGAAATATTGATGCGAGAGACACATTGATTGGCTGCCTCCTGCATGTGCCCCAACTGGGGCCAGAGATGTAACCTGCCATCTAGGTACGTGCCCTTGACCAAGAATCGAACCCGCAGCCCTCTGGTATGCAGGCCCGTGTTCTAACCACTGAGCACACCAGCATACCAGCCAGGGCAAAGGGCCCGCAATTTAAAAGATAAAAAAGAATCAGCCCACACCGGGAACAACGATATTCAATGTGTCCCCTTGTGTCCAGCCTCACACTTTGTTCAGCGCCGCTTCCTACATCCACCGCACAGGCAGGAAGGGATGGACGGCGGCTAGAACAGTGGTTCTCAACCTCCTGGCCCTTTAAGTACAGTTCCTCATGTTGTGACCCAACCATAAAATTATTTTCGTTGCTACTTCATAACTGTAATGCTGCTACTGTTCTGAATTGTCATGTAAATATCTGATATGCAGGATGGTCTTAGGCGACCCCTGTGAAAGGGTCGTTCAACCGCCAAAGGGGTCTCGACCCACAGGTTGAGAACCGCTGGGCTAGAACAGGCCTGGCTGAAACCTCTGCCTGTGGGTCTCCGGTCTGCTGAGTGTGGTCTCTTCCACAGCCACCTCCACACTCCCCAAGGCGCTGCTTTCCCATGGGGGGGTGGGGGGGCTCGGTTTCCCTTCCAGAACCGCGGACCAGGCAGAGCACCGGGCGTGGGTTCCGCACCAGCGAGCGGCCCTGTCCAAAGACTGGGGAGAAATAATTTGCTTTGTGCAGTTTACGGGGAGCAGATAAAACCTACATGGAAACATGGATGAGAAGAGATGGAAAATGAGACACAGGCTTGGATCGGACGCCCAGAGGCTGTGTGTGTTGTCCGGCTGTGCCCAGAAATAGCCTGAGGTTAACAGTGAGCGTTTCTACGGGAGGAGCGGCTACAATGAGGTCACGGACAGAGAGGAGTCGGCGGAAACTTCCCACCAAGCCGGTCGCTGTACTGGCGCTGCCTCAGCAGAACTTGAACGTGATTAAGAGGCTGCGGGCGCAGAGAGGGAGGCCGAGCGAGGGCTGTGGCCAGGCCTGGTTAAGGGCGAGGGCCGCTGAGCGAGCATCTCAGTACGGGAGGGTGGCTTTGCTAACGCTCCTTGGGGAGTGAGGTTGGAACCCTGACCTCTCCCCCAGTCTGATGTGGAAAAATAAACGGGAAAAGGCACTCGCTTCCTCTGTGGTCCCAGCTCTGGCCACACCCCAGGGCCACACATTCCATCTGATGGTGGCGAAATGACACGCGTATGCTGTTGAGGAGAATGGAGCCCGGCTACCACCCTTCTGATTTCCCACGAAACGTCGGTGGGGGGTCTCTACCAGGTCTAGTCTAACTTCCTGTGAAACCATAAACAATGGCCCAATAAAAACATGGAGCTCTTGAGCCCGGTACCGCCAACGAACAGATTCCACGTGGTCGCTTCGCCCACCCAGGAAAGGGCTGGTGTTTTCCTGGGAGTTTATTGGAGAGTTGAAAACAGATTCCGTTGTGAACTTGATACCTGTTATTGCATGGCTGAGGGATTTAAGAGTGACTAGATCTTTCACATCCTTGGATCCCTATGAGCCATGGAACTCAGGAGGGTTTTGTTTCCTGGGATGTTAAGAACTGATTTTTCAGTGGACTTCCTGTGATATCTCATTCGATCCATTGGGTTTGAACATTCAGATGTTCCGAACCACCAAACGGTGAGCTTTTTTTTTTTTTCCTCATTTCCGCTCACCATCCTCATCTGGCTTTACGTTTCAGCGTCTGTGTCTGCTTCCTTAGCGGCAGAATGGTCCCGAGACCTGCGTTGGGGTATCTGTGGTTCATTGCCATCAGCGTGGTGGGAGTCCATCTCAAGTTTACTTCTTCACATGGGGCTGATGCTTGCACAGAAGCCTGGAAGGATGGGTCCTGGAACAGCCGTGGGACGTGCAGCGGACAGCAGGGCTGCAGTGCCCTGTGCGCCAGGGAGCTGGCACGCGGGTGGGTGTGTGCCGGCTGAAGGCAGCCACACACACGGAAGGCGCTGCCCTCCATCCGGCCATTGTTGGCGTCTGGTTCGACTTCCTTTATCACCATATGGGTGCTCACCTCCTTGAGTCCTCAGAACTGCACATTGCCGCCCCTCCCCTTCAAGGATTTGAACAGCCTCCTTGGCCACACAGGAAGCGAGAACTCCCCTAGGGGCAGACTTTTAAATCCAGCTTGCTCATGGCACCACCATGGAGACCAGATGCTAGGTGAAAGGAAGGAGGTTTGCTGCTGATGGAGGTGTAGCTCTTACGAGGGGCCAGGCTCAGTTTTGGAGATGTGTGTGCACATGTGTTTGTGTGTGAGAGAGACGGGGGTGGGGGTGGGGGGGGGGAGAGAGATGGAAGGGGAGGAGAGAAAGAGATAGAGAGAGAGACTGGAAAGCTACCGTCCACTAGACTCTTAGCCTAGTTGTCAATTTTTTTCTTTATGGCAAAAAAAATTCTAGCCTCAGGAAAAATGTGGTATTATTATCTCAAATTTAAAAACTAAGAAATGAGCTCAGGGAAGCTCAGCCACCCCCTCAGGTCTCAGAACCAGAGGTGCTGGGACTGGATTGAAGCCGGGGGTGGTAGGGAAGTCACTGGACCGCCGCCCCGGTGTGCCTGGGGAGCGCCACCCGCCCCAGGTCTGCGGCCCCTGCACGTCTCCAGCCGAGGGGCCCGCCAGGCTGCCAAGGTCCCTACTCACCGGGGCTGCCCCCCAGCAGGCTCCGGAGGTGGCACTTTAGGAGGACGAGGCCTTGTCAGACGCCCCGCATCGCACCCAGGCGTCTGGTCTAGTCTCTCAACACGGCTTCTAGCGAGGTCAGGCCATAGAAGCCCAGAGATGGTGAGTCACGGGGGGAGCTAAGCCAAAACACCGAATGAGTCATTCCTCCCAGAAACAATGGCCGTTTTCCCTCCAAAACGTTCGACAGACTTACAGATAGGGTAGAATGAGAGCGATTTAAATGCACTATTGCGACCAATAAAAGTGCGTTCTAAGACACATGTTCTACTACTGCTAGTAAATAGCGTTTACTTTTCCATGAGTTGTTATCAACAGGAAAGATTCTTCAGTTGCCCAACACCTGCTAGCAGGCCACACGCCTTCTGGGCATAAACACGCTAATTACAGTAAATGGTGACAATGCAATCTCTCCACCATCTGGCCTCACTCCCGCCATCTCCCCTGTGGGCCGGGCCTACCCCAGCTGGGTGGTGGACAGCCAGAGGTGGGGTAGGTAGAACTTGTTGGTTGGGGTGGGGGTGAAGGTGGGGAATCAAACTCCACTCCCTGGCGATTCAGGGGCTGGGGGTGCCTCGGCCTGGAATAGGGAGTTGGAAAGTCTGAGAAGACGACGACAAATTCAATTGGGGACACAGTTGTCTCAAGGTTCCTGGGTGACAGCCTGATGGGTGTGCTCAGGGCTCAGAGAGGGGCTCCCTGGGCTGGAGGGCCGCCTGGGCGGTCAGGGGCCGTGGTGGCGAAGGCGGAGTGGGCAGTGTCCCCGGGGAAAAGGTGGACCGGAGAGAGGAGAGCCGAGGACATTTGGGGTCGGGGTAAAGAGAGCCGACACAGCAGGAGCTGTGGAAAGAGTAGTGATACTAAGACAGACAACACGTGACTGCAGTGGGCAAACACAGAGCCAGAGGTGGAGCCATTTTAAAATAATTTTATTGATTTCAGAAAGGAAGGGAGAGAGAGAAACATCAATGATGAGAAAGAATCGTTGACCAGCTGCTTCCTGTACACCCTCTACTGGGGATCGAGCCCGCAACCCTGGCATGTGTCCTGACCAGGAATCGAACTGTGACCACCTGGTTCATAGGTTGACACTCAACCACTGAGCCACACTGGCCAGGCTCAAAGGAAGAGGTGACCTAGACTGTAGGCCCTGGAGTATCAGATAGATTAACACAGTGGCTCAGTCTTAGGATGCCCTTGTGCACCAGCGTGTCCCCAGGGGAGCAGGAGAAAGGGAGGGGTCCCAGCATCCCACTGTAACTTGTCAGTGGAGGAGACCTTCGCAGCGGCTACAACACTTGGGTGCGCTGTGCAGGAAGGGGGTTTGCACCCCGCTCAGATGGTCTAACATGTCGAGGAGAGCCGAGGAGATCGTCGGTAGGGGTGGCAGAATAGAAGGAAGGGCATTTTCCCCGGCGGTGTGGCTCAGTGACTGAGCGCCGACCTAGGGACCAGGAGGTCACCGTTCGATTCCCGGTCAGGGCTCGTGCCCGGGTTGTAGGTGCGATTCCCAGCGTGGGGCAGCTGATCGATGATTCTCTCTCATCATGGATGTTTCTATCTCTCTCTCCCTCTCCCTTCCTCTCTGAAATCAATAAAACTATATTTTAAATAAAGGAAAAGAAAAAGAAGGGCATTTTAAGACAAGAGGATGCCCAGCAGCTGGAGGGAGACCCAGAGCAGGGGAAGCGAGAAGGATCGGAGCAAGTGAAGAGCTGCCGCAGCTGGGGGCGCACGGGAACCGCAGCCTCTGAAGGGAGGGAGCCAACGCCACGCTCCTGGGAGAGGCTCAGCTGGTCACAGGAAGGAGGGAGTCCCCAGGTGCTCTCAGTGCTCGGCACCTTCTCAGGGCGTGATGGCTGCGTCCTGGGCGCTGAGCATGGAAACCTCCGGGATCCCCATCCACACCCAGGGCCCTCCAGCCCACCCTGCCTGGGTGCAGGTCACAGGCCCCGCCCACCCTGCCCAGGCACAGGTCACAGGCCCCGCCCACCCTGCCCAGGCACAGGTCACAGGCCCCACCCACCCTGCCCAAGTGCAGGTCATAGGCCCCACCAACCCCTGCCCAGGCACAGGTCACAGGCCCCATCCACCCCTGCCCAGGTGCAGGTCACAGGCCCCGCCCACCCCTGCCCAGTGCAGGTCACAGGCCCCGCCCACCCCTGCCCAGTGCAGGTCACAGGCCCCGCCCACCCTGCTCAGATCACAGGCCCCACCCACCCTGCCCAGGTGCAGGTCACAGGCCCCGCCCACCCTGCTCAGATCACAGGCCCCACCCACCCTGCCCAGGTGCAGGTCACAGGCGGGCACCCTGTTTCCTCCAACACGGAAGTTGAAAGGTCGAGTCCACACTGTCACCGAGACTTCAGGCTGTGGCGGCTCCACAGTCACAGCCAGGCCTCACCAACCCCACTGAGGGGCCGGGGCGCTGGGTGGTGAGGCCCCTCCGAGTCGGGGATGCGACCCTGTGTGGAAAGGAGGGCTCTGACGAGTTTAGGTTAAAACAGGGCGACCAGGGGAGGGTGGACTCCACATACGGACCGGTCTCCTGGGAGGACGAGGAGACGCGGATCCGCAGGAGAAGGCCGCGCGGGCACGGGCAGACAAGGGGGGGATGCAGCTGCACCCCAAGGGCCGTCAGCGTGGCCAGAGCCGCCGAAGCCGGGAGCTTCTTCCCGGGGGCCCAGGAGGGGGCGGCCCTGCCCACACCCTGATTTGGACTGTGAGCCTCTAGTCTAGCCAGTGGTTCTCAACCTTCCTCATGCCACGACCCTTTAATACAGTTCCTCATGTTGTGGTGACCCCCAATTTCATTGTTACAAATTGAACATAATTAAAGCATAGTGATTAATCACAAAAACAATATGTAATTATATATGTGTTTTCCGATGGTCTTAGGCGACCCCTGTGAAAGGGTTGTTCGACCCCCAAAGGGGTTGCGACCCACAGGTTGAGAACCGCTGACTCTAGCCTGTGACACCCTTCACCTTTGCTGTTTAAAACACCCTCTGTGGCCATTCGCTGGGGCAGCCCCAGGACACCAGCACAGCCCCAACCCGGACCTCCAGCCCTCCCGCCCGGCGGGAAGTGCTGTCCCTGCTCCGGCCCGGAAAACGCATGCTGTAGGGTCTGGGGAGCCGCAATCGGAGAGCTGCGTGCCCGGGAGGCACCTCTGTGGAAGCCCTGGCCGCGAGGACGCTCTGACGTACGTCTTGGTTCCTTTGAACTGCACCCGGGGCTGAGCCAGGACCGTTGTTTTGACTACGCAGCCGGTTTCTAGGCTCCCCACTGTGCGGTTTCCAGGTCAGACAGTCGGGCTCTGGCCCGTGAATCACTGCCGAGCGAGCCCACGGAGGCTCCTTCGCCCGCCTGGGGCAGGGTTTTGGTGAGGACTAGCGAGACAGGGACACTTAGCAAGTGACCGAGGAGAGCGAGGCCTGGCCCGGGCGTTTCTCTTCGAGCCACAGCGCCATCGAGGCTCGAAAGCCCCAGCTGAGGCACTGCCTTGGCGCTCCCACTTCCTTCAGAACCGACCCTGCCAGCGCCTTGACCTTGACCTTCCGGGCCCCAGGACGGAGACCTGAGTGCCGTGGTCTGAGCGCCGTGGTTCACAAGCCACCGTCTGCGGTGCTTGTGTGAGAGCATCCTACGCAGACGAGGGCAGCGAGAGCCAGGAGCGACCGGGGCCTCCGTGGCTGCAGGGCCTCCACCTGGACGCCGGTGCGTTCTCGCCTGGGCGCACCATCCTGCACGCAGGTGCCTTCCTGCCCCGTCCTGCACACGCTCCTACCTTCCCCCCGCTCCCTGCGGCTAACCCTCCCCGTGACGGGATGTGTGTGTCTGCCTTCACCTTCCTGGCCAGGCTGGGCCCCACCGTGCTCCCGCCTGGCCCCGTGAGGCCGATTCCAACCGAATCCACGTGGAGCTCCTGCGACCACCACGGGGCCCTCTCGCGGTTCCAGCGCGACCCCGAGGAGGAGGTCCGCTCAACCCCGCCAGTCAGTGTTTTCTTAAAAAATCAATAATCACCTCCGCAGACACTCCCAGCCTGGGAGGAAGGATAAGCCATTTCACCCAGGGTGCCAGCCAGCAGGAACGACCCGTGGTCTTCCCGCCACGAAGAGCTTTGCAGCCGACGCTCACACACATACAGACATTTTGTGCTCGTAGAGAAACTGGCATAGACGCAGGCTGACCTACACCAGCCCTGGCCCTGGCTGGCTGGGCTCAGTGGACAGAGCATCAGCCTGGGCACTGGAGGGTCCCAGGTTCGATTCCGGTCAGAGCACATGCCCGGGTTGCGGGCTCCATCCCCAGTAGGAGGCGTGTAGGAGGCAGCCGATCAATGATTCTCTCTCATCATGGATGTTTCTATCTCTCCCTCTCCCTCTCTCTTCCTCTCTGAAATCAATAAAAACATTTTAAGAAAATAAAATAAAACAACTGGCCCTGCCACTCTCTGTCTCCCAGAGGGTGGGTGCTGGCTGCACTCGCCCACCGCCATTGACAGAGGAGGCGAGGGCGTTATGACGCGGGGCACCGCACACGCACACCGTCCACGTGTCAGCTACATCAGTGCCACCGGAGAAGGAAGGGACAGAGCCACGAAAAGGAACTAAATCGCACCAGCTCCCACCGAGGCAGAGCCTGGGCAGCCTGCCCTCCTGCCCCTCAGACCTCAGCCACATGCGGGCGGTTGGGTTGGTTTCCTGAGGGGAATTGCGACACCCCGAGCGGAGGCCGGTGGCTCCAGACGAGCCGTGAACCCGGCAGCGTGAGTCAGCTCAGCGCGGCACCCGGGCCCCCCGGGCTCCAAAGAAAACTTGACCGGTAGCCGGAGCCAACAGCAGGGACGAAGCAACATGCGAGATGCTGGGAAACACAGCCGGGGGGTGGGGGGGGAGGGCGCGGGCCCGCGGGTCCCCACAGACCCCCCACGCCGAGCCTGCCCTTCCCAGAAGAGCTGGTCCGAGCCTTCCCGCCCTGACCACAAAGGGGGCAATTCACTGACCCGGGAACTAGCTTCTCGCCGGGTTGGTAACTAAAAATGATGGAGTGAGTAATACATGGAAACCATGTATTTTTCCTACTTGGAAAAAAATTACTGCACTTCTCGGAGCCTTGATGGACTTGGAGGAGAGACTGTCAGTTTCTGGAGGATAATCTGAGATTTCCCTGTGCACGTGCTGTAAGTTACATGGTCCGTGTGGACGGGGGACATGGGTGCTCGGGCGCAGCCACGCCTTCGTGTCCGGGGCTTCTCCTGTCCTTCCCACCCGTTAGCAGGCCCTGCCCTCCTTCAGCGCAGACCTGCTCTGCAGGATTTTGAACATTGAGAGCGAGTTAAGGCTGCGGGTCTGTTTTCTAACCTGGACCTTGAACCCCGGAGGTCTGCAGCGGCCCCCAGGCGTGTGGGAGAATGGAACGGGGCCGCGGTGGGGCCGTGGGGCCGGGGCCTGGAGCTTTCTACCACGTGGGGCAGGAGCTCTCTCCACGGCCCCCCTCCTGGGAGCGCCCCAGATGCCAGGCCCCAGGAAGGGCTGTAAATTATCTGGAAACTCGGGCACGTCTGCGGTGCAAGTTTCCCCCGAGTCGATCGCTTTCCCTCGCACAGTGAGGCCAAAACACACACCCAGCGATCGCAACCGGAGCCTTTACGCCTTGAGCAATAGGACACAGACACTATCCAAATAATTCCCAGAAACCCGGCGGCATTGCCACACCTTCTATAGGCCTGGCTTCTGAGATGAAAAGCTAACTTGGAGCTGATGAATTCCTTCTTCTTCTTTTTCATTTTAAATTCCCTTCATCAAGCCCAAGAAGTTTACTGGGGAAAAGAAAATGACTAACTGGTCGTTTCCCCAGTGAGAAACACATTCCCGTGGCTTTCGGCCACCGGCTGCCTTTCTGTGACAGACTGAAATGGCGCTCATTTATCCTGAGCTGGAAATATGAATGAAACCTTTAAATGGGTCAAAATAAAGCCCCGGTTGAAACATCCTCCCCTGCAAAGAGAGAGAAGATACCGGACAGCGATGGACATAACAACGGTCGCTGAGTGTGAATGAACCCCGCGGCCCACGGTTAATTTCAGACGAAGCGCCGCAACTTCACCATTAAAAAAAAGTAGGCCCCTCATGGCCTCCCTGCGGTGGGAGATAGCGATGGTGCCAGGCGTGTCTCTTCCTGCGGCCTATCTGGCCTTGAGTCCGCAGCATTACCCCCCCCCCCCCCCCCCCCCCGGAACACATCAAAGGAAGCTGGAGGAGACGGTGTGTGGAAGAGCAGATAGCTCAGGGAAGGGGGGGCGGGTAGCGCACGGAAGGGGGGACCCTCCCTCTGCCTGAAGGAATTGCTAAAATTAGACGGTGAGGGAGTCTCGCCCCCGCCGGGGAGGGTCTTGCTGATCGTGGGCTTGGATCGATGCTACACCCTGACTTCTGCTGGGACCTGCAAAGGGAAGGGCCCACGCAACAGGCAGGAATGTCTCCGCCTGCAGCCTCTCCCCTCCCTCTGTCCTGAGCTCTTGCTGATATTCAAATCCGCTTCCTCCTGCTTTGGGGGCTCAGGGCAGATGGGGAGCAGCCGACCCTGTGCTTCCTCCCGGCTCTCCAAGATGGTTTTCATAATCGGGGACCAGGCCCGCTCTCCCCCTCAGCCAGGAGGCGGCCATGCCATCCGGCCTCCATTTGGTCTCCGCACATTTGGGCTGCACGTGGGAAGGGGGCAGGGGCAGGGCCAGCCCCGCACTGGGCCCTAGAGCGTGGCCACCTGCGGTACACCCCCGCCTCCCCCTTATCTCCCGCTCCACCCGCCCTGCCCGGACGGTATCTGCTCGCCTGCCACTCGAGATTTACGCTCTGGGGCGAGGGCTGCACCCTCTTCTGTTTTTCTCCTAAGCGGGGCGTCCTCAGGAAAGGGTTACGTCCCTGCCCCAGAATATCTTTGCTGCCCTGATTTCCTCTCTAGAAAATATGGAGGGAAGCAAGCCGGGCGGGGAGCGGGCGCGGGGAGAAGAAGCAAGGAGCTTAGGGAACCCGAGGGGGGGCGAGACCGGCCCCAGGTCCGGAGAGCGTGCCCTGCGGCTTCCCCGGGAGGACCACACAGTATCCAGTCAGCGCCGTGTGACTCAGAGATAAGGTGGCAGCTCCTGGCCACCTGCCCCCACCCCCGGCCGCCGCCCCCCTCGGCCCTCCTCCTCCGAGGACTGGCTTTGGCTTTGGGCGCCGTGAACCTCAAGTTGGAAGACGGAGCCGGTCCCCGTGAGCCCAGTGCTCAGCTCCTCTTGTCAACCTCTCTTCTATCAAGACCAAGACAAACCACAAGCCTCTTGGCCCTCTCACTGGCCACTCGTGAAGCACAACCAAGACATCTGTGTCCAGAGCAAAACCGTGGCCTTGGAGGGGCCGCCTGGCCTGCTGTCCCATGGAGGGAGAGGGAGCGGGCGGGCCCGAGGCGGCCTGTGAGAGCGCACAGCCCATCATGGGTCGGACCGGTGACTTACAGTGGCTGTCAGGCCTCGGGGCCCTGGAGTCCGGGCCTGTGAGCGAGCCAGGACCGCAGCCGGGCAGAGCGGCCCTTCATCTCCTGCCAGCTGGCCCCGGAGACGGAGACGGAGACGGAGCGGGGAGGCTGTGGGGCTCGGCTGCTCCGGGCCGGCCTGAGGAACTCTGCCGGCATATGTTCACAGGCTGCTGCTCTCCGGGATCACACAGCGCATCCCCTCCGGTGTCTGTTCTGCAAGTGTTACTATCTGTGTTCTATGGCAACACAACCAAGACCCGGCGAGGCCTTTGAGCTCTGCCATGTGAGGGGGGCGGGGGGTGGGGGGCCGCCTGGGAGACCTGCGCTTCCCGAGTCAGGCGATTGCACAACAGCCTCCCCAACCTTCCCCAGCTTCCAGAACGGTCTCTCTGGCTCGCAGATCGCAGGGTCTGGTGGGAGTTAAAAGGAACACGTGTGTTCCGAACTCCCTGGAAGAGAGAGGAGTATTAAAAACACACACACAGTCCTGAGTTCCACATGTGGGGGCTAGATGAAAGGGAGGCTCCTTCAGGCTGAGATCTGTGACCACACGTGGCCAGCCCTCGCCCCGTGGGAGGCACACGAGAGGGAGTGACTGGCCTGTCTTCTCTCCTGCGGCTCCTCTCCATTTAGCCTAAGGCAGTGACGGCGAACCTAGGACACGCGTGTCAGAGGTGACACGCGAACTCATTTTTTTGGTTGATTTTTCTGTGTTAAATGGCATTTAAAGATATAAAATAAATATCAAAAATATAAATCTTTGTTTTACTATGGTTGCAAATATCAGAAAATTTCTACATGTGACACGACACCAGAGTTAAGTTAGGGTTTTTCAAAATGCTGACATGCCGAGCTCAAAAGGTTCGCCATCACTGGCCTAAGGCCATGCAGATCCCAGTCTTGCCCCTTTTTAAAAGGGCGCCATCTCATCAGACGGAACGTTCTGGAGAACTCACCCTTGTTCATCCAAGAGGGAGAGTCGAAGCCCGGCTGGTGAATGCCGAGGGACACCCTGGAGCTGGCTGTGCCCAGGGGGGCTGCATCTGCCTGGGGCGGAACGAGGTCAGCTTCTCACCAACGACGTTGGAGCCACACTTAAAACATTTGCCTCCGACACAAGTGAGTCTTTAATTGTAATGAAAGCCCATGGTCTCCAGAGTTAGAGCCAGCAACATCAGACACCGGGACACCTCACACTAGGCTGAAGGCCGTCGGAGGGTTGTATTGCTCAGGGTAGGGCCAGCAGCAATTCCAAAAAAGAAAACTCTGGTCTACATATTTTTTTCAAATCCCACAACTGTCAGTGGAAACTAGCGTCTAGCCACCAACCAGCAGACGTTTGCCGCATACCTACTGTGTGTCAGGTTCTGTGAGGCACAGACATAGTCAGTCCACACATGTTCCCAGGGTTGAATGGGTCTTGCTCTTTGCACTTCTAGAAATAGCAGTAACTATGCTCAGGGCTGGGGATTGAACCTGCAAGGAAAGGATGTGCCCTTGACCTGGAATTGAACCTATCACCCTTCAGGCCAACGCTCTAACTACTGAGCCAAACCGGCCAGGGCTCAACCATTTTTAAATGTACGATTCAGTGGCATGAATTACATTGACAATGCTTGTTGTGTGACCATCATCACTATCTATTCCCAAAATGCTTTCATCACCCCAAACAAACACTCAATAAACTCAGAACAGAGGGAACGTCTTCAACATGATAAAGGCCACGTATAAAACACACACAGCCTACAGCACACTCAGTGGTCAAAGACGCAGTGCCTTCCCTCTAAGAGCAGGAACCAGATAGGAAGCCGGTTTTGCCGCTCAGTGTGACACAGTCCTGGAGGTTCTAGTCAGAGCAACTAGGCCAGAAAAAGAAATAGATGGCATCAGAAAGGGAAAGAAAGATGTAAAATTATCTTCGTTCATAGATGACGTGATCTTATATGTGGAAAACCCTAAAGAGTCCCCAAAACGGTGAAATCTAAGACATGGATTTAGCAAAGTTGCAGATATAACAACCAGCACACAGAAATCAGTTGTGTTCCTACACACGTACAGTGAACAACCCCAAACGAGTCTTAAAAACCAACTGCATTTACAATAGCTTCATAAGGAACAAAATACTTAGAAATAAATTTAACCAAGGAAACCAGACCTGTTCACTGAAAACCACAAACGATTATTAAAAAGAAATGAAAGAGACCGAGGTAAATGGGAAGATATTCCACGTTCACGAACTAGAAGACCCCAAACTGGTCAGGTGATGATTGTAACCGAAGCAAGCTACGGATTCAGTGCAACCCCTAGTGAAATCCAAGGCTGATTCTTTACCAAAATAGAAAAAGTCCAACCTAAAATCCCAATTAGCCTTCGCACCTGCTGTCTCTCCGGCCTTGCAGGCTCTTGTCCTAGAGCGTCACGTGGTCCCCTGACTCACCTCCTGCAGGTAAGGACGTCCCCTTCCCAGTCACATGTCACCCTCTCAGTCAGGTGTCACCTGTCATCCTTTTGTAGCGGCCCCCCTTACCACCACCTCACTCCCAAGAGCCTCTCGTTCATCTTATTTTTCTCCATTGCCCTTTGTATCACCTGCCCGCTCTGTATATTCTACTCATTTATTTTTCGACTTCCACTTCTGAATATAAATTTTATGAGGTCGGGGATTTTTCTCCATTTGTTCACGGTTATATTTTAAGCATCTAGAACATGTCAGGCATGTGGTAGGCACTCAAGAGAGAAATTGATTGAGTGCAAGAATAAGTGTAAAATTTTACACAGGAAAAATAAGTACATTTACATCTGTTGTTTTGTAATGAAACAATACTGACAAGTGGCTACTAATACGATTTTTGTCTCATGCTTTCCTGACAGAACTCAGGATTATTACCCTGAAACACGCCGGTGCGATAGCAATGCAGCTCCATGATACACGCCAAGAAGCGGTGAGTTCATACACCCACTCCTTTCTGAATATTGTGCGCACTGCGGGCTATTTTCAAATCATCGACTCTCTTTCCAATGTACTGCTCCTTGCACCCCAAGACACTTAAAATCACTTCCCAGCCTGAAAAAGCCATCAGAGCATCTTAATCCATCTTAATCTTCGATGGCAGAGGACCCGCGTGAGTGGAGATGCAGTTATGACTGTGTGTGGCTGCCAGGAACTTGACATTGGCCAGGTCGGCGCAAATCTCGCTGCCACCGTGGGGGCCAGCAGACATCTGATAGGAAAAAAGGGGTCGGGATGGAGTGAGTAAAGGGGCGAACGGTAACGGGAGAGTCCCACTGTGGGACCGGCAGGCCGTGTAGACGCCACCACGCGCCAACCCGATTACACTTCCACATGCTTCACACATGACGCTCACTTTGATGATGATGAGCGAACAAGGAGAAACGCTGTCGTTAGGGGAGATGACTCATCTATGTCTTATTTTAAGTGGATCTGGGAGCGCTCCCAGTGACATCACTGCCCCGGGAACCCAGGGACAGTTCAGACAGTGCGAGGTGCGGGGGGGGGGGGGGAGGGGGGGGGGGCTCTCAGGCTGCAGCCTGCATTTCCATTCTCCAGGCAGCTACGCCCCCAGGATGCTGTGGAGGCTGCAGCCCCCCCGAGATGAAACGCGAACACACCCCACCCGCAGACTGGAAGGCTAGTGGGGCCCAGGCGCGCTGTCCGCCGTCCAGCGGGACAGCGTCTAACCCTCCAAGCCAAATCCGTGGAAGCAAAGCGGGCGCGGGCTGGGATTGTCTTTCCACACACGCTTTGGGCAGCACACAGGTTGTACCTCCAACTCCTCATTGATTGATTTATTCACCATTTTCTCAAAATAACCCATAGATACTCGCTAATCCCACCGGGGTGAGGTTTCTTTAAAGGAGAAGCCCGTTTCCCTGCCCCTGGCTGCTGGGAAAGTGAACGTGTGAGATGTGCTGTGTGGTGGCCTCCGGGAAATGGACAAAGGGGGAGACCCGGGGGTACGGGGTTCCAGCTGTCCACGCCACCCCTCGCAGCCCGGACAATGTGTCTAAACTGGGGCCTGTCGCCCCCACGCCTGTCACCCCCACGCTGGGACCACTCCATTGATGCCACAATGTCTTTGGCTGCCTCAGAGTTTTATCCATCAAACAATTCTAGAAAACAAGGGTCCAGAAGCTCCAACGGGGACCAAATTATCCACGTGGCTCAGACCCTGAGGCCTGGGGCCAAGGGTAGCCTGACCTGCTCTGAGTCCCTGTCCTGCGGGGGGACTTGGGGCAGGGAGGACAGCTCTCTGAACCTCGCAGACTCACTCTGCTCACCAGCAGTCTCCACAGGCCGCCTTCACCCCTGGCACCTGCTGTCCCCATAAAGGACGCTATCATTCCAGCTTCACTTCCTTCTTGCTGCTCAGCACCCGGTGGTGGGACTCTAAATACACCCTTGGCTTGCCAGCTGGGCCCCCTCCTGCTGGGCTCCTTCCCCTGCTGGGTCCCCTCCCTGCTAGGCTCTCTCCCCCAACTCATCCCCCTCCCCCGCTGCGCCCCCTCCCCCACTTAGCCCCCTTCCTCACTGGGTCCCCTCCCCCGCTGGGCCCCCTCCCCCACTGGGTCCCCTCCCTTGCTGGGTCTCCTCCCTTGCTGGGCCCCCTCCTCCCCCGCTCAGCCCCCTCCCCCGCTGGGCCTCTCCCCTGCTGGGCCCACCTCTCCCCTGGGCCTCTCCCCTGCTGGGCCCCCTCCCCCCTGGGCCTCTCCCATGCTGGGCCCCCTCCCCCCTGGGCCTCTCCCATGCTGGGCCCCCTCCCCCGCTGGCTCCCCTCCCCCCTGGGCCTCTCCCTTGCTGGGCCCCTCCTCCCCTGCTGGGCCCCCTCCCCCCCTGGGCCTCTCCCCTGCTGGGCCCTCTCCCCGGCTGGGCCCCCTCCCCCCTGGGCCTCTCCCATGCTGGGCCCCCTCCCCCCTGGGCCTCTCCCTTGCTGGGCCCCCTCCTCCCCTGCTGGGCCCCCTCCCCCACTACGGATGCTACACAGGAGGAAGAGCCTGGCCTGTGGCTGCAGCTGGGCCTTCCTACCCCTCATGCCTCTGCAGCTGGCTTTGAGTTGCAGGCCCGTCCCTGAGTGGGTGACCCTACTGTGTGCTTTTGCCGCTGCCCCGGCAAGACTGCCCCATGGCCTCCCATGTTGACAGTCATTCCCTGCTCAACTGGAACGTGTGGCTCTGGTTCCCCCACCCCCAGCCCTGCCGGGAGGCCTGGGACTGTATTTTACAGGATTGGCATCTTCCCTACTGGGAAGCCTCCCAGGGCTTCCGACAAGGGGGACGCTTCTCACATCGCCTCTGGCCGGCCCAGCCCGGTCTCCAGTCAGCCTCCGAGACAAGGCCCACAGGAGGGCCGCCCTCCCTCCTGCCTGCCCCGCCCCCCCCCGCCCCCCCGGGCTCATGGTCTGGTCTCTGCGTGTCCAGGACCCACAATGTGGCTCCAGCAGCCGATGCCAGTGGAGCCTGGGGTCTGAGCACTGAAGGAAGCGAACACACACGTGCGCACACACACACACACACACACACACACCGAAGGCGGAGACTTAATATTAAATGCCCTCAATGGTTTTTGTTGTTGTCATTGTTAACCTTCCCCCAAGGATATATTTTTTTCCACTGAATTATTTTAGAGAGGATGGAAGGGAGGGGAGAGACAGAGAGAGAAACATGGATGTGAAAGAGACACGTGGATGGGTTGCCTCCCACAAGCGCCCAACCGGGGCCAGGGATGGAGCCTGCAACCGAGGTATGTGCCCTTGGCCGGAATCGAACCCGAGACCCTTCTGAAGCCTGAGTGCCGTCGCTCTAACCCCTGAGCGTCCCGGCCGGGCTCTTCTCTCTTCTTGAGATCAGCACCCGCGTCCAGCACTTTTCTTCTCTAATATCTATTATTTCACGTGCTCCACGCGGACCCTCCGGCCTCTCTGTCCCCCACGCCACACGCTCTCCAGGCCACGCTGGGGAGGCCTTTTCACCATCCAAGCTAGTTCATGTCCCAGTTTGAAAACGCCCTTTAGAATCCAGCCCGGTGTTATGGATCCAGTTGGGGAGTTTGGAGTCATTCCAGGGCGCAGCCACAATCTGCTCTCTCCACACGCGGTCCACCCCTCCCAGCCCCAGCGGACCTATGGGCCTACCCTCCCACGCCGAGAGCGTGTTCACAGCTTGGTTCTGTGCCCAGTTCCCAGCCCTCATTGGACAGGTGCTCAGTGGACGCGGGGGAGAGGCATCAGTGTCAGATGGGAACTCGTCCTGTTTGAAAGAGGGATCGCTGCCCAGGCTCCCGGAAGAATTCCCTGAGGGGGATGAAGAGGGGCCGATGAAGGGTGCATTTAAGAAGAAAAGGAAAAAAATTACGTTGTGCACGTCTTCAAGGCAGACTTTCTGGGCATTTCAAGAGTATTTCCGCCTGGCTGCGTGGCTCCGTGGTTGAGCGTCGACCTAGGAACCAGGAGGTCACTGTTCGATTCCCAGTCAGGGCACAGGCCCGGGTTGCGGGCCCCATCCCCAGTGTGGGGCACGCAGGAGGCAGCTGGTCCATGATTCTCTCTCATCATTGATGTCTCTCTGTCTTTCTCCCTCTCCCTTCCTCTCTGAAATCAATAAAATATATATAATGTTTCACATCAAGATCAAACATCAGTGGGAGTGAGAGTAGGGGTGCTCCAGGCTGTCCACCCACCGCCCACACCTCCCTCTCATCCTCACAGGTGGACTGGTGCCCGAGGTGGCTCGGCCGCTCCCACCACGCTGACCCCGGTGGCCAGCGGGGCCGGGTGGACGGCCCTGGAGGAAGATGAAATTACACCGACATTAGGATGTCAGACAGAACGCCCAGGAAAGAGCTCCCATCCCAAGGGGGGTATAGAGGGGAAAAGGAAAATCCAACAGAAAAGCTCGAGGCCCGGCTGTGATGGAGAGGCTGACGCCTGCTTTCAGGAGCGCGGTCGTGTGCGGGTTGAATTACAGGCAATTATCGGTGGTCTCCCCATCGGCCTAAAGAATGTGGGACCGCTTTGAAGGGAAATGCGATCCATGTGGGGGGTGGGACTACCACGTCCTTCAACCCTGCGCAGCTCTGCGGCCGCGGGCCATGGATTTCCATGATGCGTTTATACTGGAAATCACACGGTCGCCGGGGAAAGCTGACGTGAGGACACGCTTCTCCCCCAGTCACATGTGTGAAGGCCCACACGGGCCGTGAAGGGCTGCGTGGTTTGGAGACGGGAGTGAGGCCCACCCCATGTCTTCCCTGCGCCCGGTGGGCCAGCCGCGGGAGAAGCGGCGTTTTGCACAAACCAGCCGTGGGCAGTTCACCGTGATGTTCTTGAGGCGCAAGACCGTGAGGCCTGGTCTGATTCTACAGAGACAACGCCACGCTCGCCAACGCCATTTACGTGTTGGTTACACCTCCTGCTGTCCCTGGACGTGGCCCACGCACACAGGAGCCGACCAGGTGCCTGGCCGGGTGCCAGGGACAGTCAGGGGGACCGAGACGTCCGTGCTCCACGGGGCCAGGCCAGCTGGGCGCCACGGACACCCCACCACTCACAGTGTGTGACCCGGCTCTGGCATCCCTGGCTCAGCCAGCATCCGAAGGAGGGACACAGCACAATCCTGACTTAGAGGAACGCAGCTCACCGAGGGAGAAAAGATAAAGCACGTTAAATGCTTCCAGGATGACTGTCTCCAGGCTCTCATTTTCCTGGTTTGGTAAAATGTTGACACCAACTACATGCGGGTCTCGGCCAAACAGCTTGCCATTCCTTTTTTTTTTTTTTTTTTTTGAATTTTGATTGATTTCAGAGAGGAAGGGAGAGGGGAGAGAGATGGAAACATCAATGATGAGAGAGAATCCTGCACGCCCCGCGCTGGGGATAGAGCCCACCACCCGGCATGTGCTCTGACGGGGAATGGAAGGGTGATCTCCTGGTTCATAGGTTGATGCTCAGCCACTGAGCCACACCGGCCGGGCGATAGCTTAGCATGTCTATGCTTCAGTGTCCTCGTGTGCAATGAGTGAGCACACGAGTGTACGCTGCTCCCAATCTCCAGTCCTATCGGCTGACGCTGATGCGACACACAAACCACACCCTCGTCAGAACGTTCCGGGGGAACGCCCCTGCGTGTTCACGCGGAGTTGCCTCGGGGGGAGGGGTCCTGCGCTGGCAGCACTGCAGCGGCGATGGCTCGCGTGCTGTCTGGGCGCATTAGGCCGGCGTCTGCTTCAGCTCTGGCTTCAAGGCACAGGACAACCACATTGCAGGTCTGGTTCCAAGCCCCGCCCCCACATCCAGACCAATGGCAAGGCCTTACTGCTCCATAAACTTTAGGAAAATGATTTTTGACAATGCCCAGAACCCCCTGGTAACCACTGCCAGGAACATAATCTGTCCATTCATCTGCTTTTCAGCATCTTTTCCTTCTCAGCGTTGAAATAAGCAGAGGCCCGAGACCCAACGACGCAATCACCCAGCACGTCCCTGCTGCACACGTGATGGAGGCGCAGCCTCCGTGTGAGAACGTCTTCATCTGCGTGCATCGTGGGTTCCTTTCTCCCCGGCTCTGGGGTACTTCACGGAGGAGAGGGACCCCAATAAAAGTCTGTTAAATGAGTCAGTGCATGGACGGATGGAAAGATGGCCAGCACACCATCCTGAGCAGGGAGCGCGTGTGCACACACACACACACACGCACACACAGATACACATACATACACACACAGAGATACACACACGCACATGCACACCTAGATACACAACACAGATACACATACACACACAGATACACATACACACAGATACACACACAGGCACACAAACACACATAGACAGGCACACACAGACATGCACACACATACATGCACACACAGACATACACCAGAGTGTCCTACACAAAAAATGGCCTCAAGGCTACTGTGGTTCAGGAATGACTGACATCCCCCACCTTCTCGGGCCTTCCCCCGTCCATGGCCATGGCACCTGTGACTCACTGACCCTGGCCACTTCCCTGCTAAATGTCCCCTCCCTCCCAGCCCCAGGCACCAAGACAGCCGCCACTGGCCCGGGAGCTGTCCCCTGGGGTAAACTGATTTATCTGGTCTGGACCACATGTTGCTGCTCATGGGCAGAGACTAGGACCACGTGCTGGGATAAGGTGGATCCCGCCGTGGGCCGAAACGGAAGAGAAGAACCCCAAACAGCTTGGCATTGGCCAAAGGAAGCTGAGAAAGAGGGGTGTCGAGGATTCCCCCCCATCACCACTGCCTGGGGGAATCCTCGGCCGCTGTCCAGAGGAAAGGCCCACGGACACATGGCATCCTCGCAGAAGCGGAGGGAAGCAGGCCTCATAGATTACCGTGGAACAAAAGAGAGAGCTGGCGACCGCCCTCGCCGTTCTGTCTGAGAGTGGAGTCAGATTCTGGGCACCCTCTCCACCCAACCCGCTTCTTGCCTCGGCTTTTATGTGGGCAAGGCTGTTGTAATTTCTCTGTTCAAATAAAGTCTGTGAAAAGCCACAAAAGGAGATCTGGACCCTGAGCTTAACGGATTCTGGAGCGCAGCTGGCCTGTAACGTGAGTCACCCAGCCCGGCTCTCTTTTGTGTGCACCTCTCGGGCCTCGGGGCGGGCGATTGGATGTCTCCTGGCAGGTGCTGCGGGATTAAGGAGGTAGCTGGTCAGGAACAAACTCTGAATTAGGATTTTTTAATAGTTTGCTAACGTAAATGTGATCGTTAGCTTAATCCCCCGTGTCTAACACGAGGTTCAAATTTAATAGCGAGGCTCAGCATGACTGGCTGGCGTGTTCGCCTGTGATTTGTGTGGGGGTCTCTGCGCTGTGCCCCCAAGAGCCCTATTCACGTTAATAATGAAATTCCCAGGAGGCTCCTAGTGACCAGGGTTCCAAACGCTCCCATATCCACCTTCTGTCTCCTTTTCTGTGACTTGGAGAGCAAATCAAGTGGCATGTTAATGAAATGGCAGCGGGGGCTTGTTTCAGTGACTTTTACGGGACGTTACAAGGTCTACAGGATTCAGAAGGGCCTCCCACGCCTATAATTCAGGGCCCCATAAATGAAGAGGCTTCCAGAGGAGGCCTCGCGGGTGCTTCTGAAGATGTTTCAGGCTTCAGAACCCCCGAAGGGAGAGTGACTGGGAGGGCAGCACATTCCGGGGTGTCAGCTCTCCACGCACTGAGCACCGAACGAGTGAGATGCCGGTCTCCCTGTGTCATGTCTGTACACAAGACGCAGGCTGGGCAGCACCTGAGCGTCAGCATCCCATCACAGCACCCGGCTCACCCAGGGGAGAGCCTGTGAGGGGAATGCGGGAACCACTGACGGGCACTAGCTGGTAAGACCCTAAGAAGGGAAAAATGATAGCAGTCGTTTGCAGCTAGAAATTATTAAACCCCCGATTTCAGATCTCAAACGTCAGCTCCTCCTCACAGACACTCAGCATGACCTTGGACACGACTCTGACCTTGACGAGACTTATTCACCCACCTGTACACTGAGATGAGTACTAAGGCCTGGCCCCTCACAGGGCAGAGGAATGAAGGAGGCAGGTCCAGGGGAAACCCTGGGCGTACCACACAGTAGGACATCAACCAGGGCCAGTGCGCTTCTTTGGTCAAGCGTCAGACAATGAATATCCCAGGCTTTGTTAATGGGGTCTCTATTAGAACTACTCAACCCCACTATCACAGCAAGAAAGCCACCCTAGGCAATGAGTACATTTGTTTCAATAAAACTTTATTTACAAAATCAGATGGAGAGCCGGATTTGCCCAGGGGCTGCTGTGTGCTGATCCCTGACATTAAGAACAGTCTTGCCATGCCTGCCCAAGGCAAACCTGCCCATAGAGGAGCATGTGTGTAAACACGGGATCCCAGTGGTCACCCCACGTCGACACCAGCTCCCTTCTTCACAAAGGCCCTGCCTTCCCCATCCACCCGGGCGCGTAAGGTAGGTCAGCGAACCGCACGGAGGTCCTCAGGGCAAGCTGAAGCTCCGCCTCTGCTTCGCAGAACAGAGAGCCAGGCCGAGGCAGCTCCTCTCCAGAGCTTGCACTTGCATGTTAAAAAGACTCGTCTGGACACGACTCACACACTGTGGGGTCCGTTACACACCTAGTCCCCGGTCCACACGCAGGAGGGAGCGGCCCCGGAAAAAGCTGCTCTGAGAAGCTCCAAAGAGAGGGAGGACCAGAGGCGAGTTTATGAAACACCCTCACCCCCAATCAGAGGTGAGTTATAATAATAAAAAGATCAGACAAAGCAAACCTAGTGGCCAGGGATGGTTTAGGGCCGGGGTGTGTGTGTGTGTGGGGGGGGGGCGGGGGGGGGGGCGGACAGCCACCTGCACGCCACTGCTGCTGGGATGCCAACTGGCACCACCTTCCCAGAGGGCACCAGGCCAGGATCAAAACTCACAAATGCCGTGGCCCCTGCCCTGGCATTTCCATGCCCAGGAATTTACCCTAAAGAAGTCATTAGAAGTGAACCCATAGACGATGCTCAGATGTGCTCCTTCTGCCGTGGTCATCATAGTGAAACGCTGGGGAAAATCTAGATTCCTGAGGACGCTAGGCTGACTACATCACTGCCTTATGAAAAGCTGGGCAACAATTAAAATAACATTTTGGAATAATTCTTAATGGCACGGAAGTGCGCCGATATTTTTTTTCAGAGATAAAAGGTAGTTTATAAAACCCTACTTCAAATTGGATGTCCATGAAAATAGATTTGAAGAGTATGGAGAAAAGACGCCCTCATGCTAACAACAGACTGGGCTGATAGAATTAAGGATGATGCCAACTTCTTATTCGTGCTCCTCTGATTTCTCAAATTTAAATATTTGAAATGAGAAAGAAAGCGAGCGTTATTTAAACATCAGCCGTGTGCTGGTGAGCGGAGGGTGCTGAGCTTGGATCACTGGTGTTTTCAAGGGAAACGGACGGTTTCATCCGCTGTCTGAGCAGTTTTCTCGCTGAGGGTCACGCAGACTCAGACCACCCAGTCCCTGCAGGCTCCAGCGGGGACTGAAGCACATGGAGGTAACCCTTCTGGGGGGGAGGGGGGGGGCACAGGGACGCGATTGGGAATCAGACGGCTTTCCCTCTGGCTCGGGATCAATACTGGGCACATGTCATACTCACTGAGTCAAAGGGGTTCATCGTCTTTGCTCAGTTCACCTTCAGAGAGTTGCCGGGAAGGTCAAACAGGACATGGCCATACACAGAAGCAAAGATAGAGATTTTTAAAAATTATCATCTCCAACCACAACCGTGTTGTGTAACTATTTAGGCAGAAAAGCGAAGTTAACGACTTTAGGGAGATAGTGAGTCTAAGGGAGAGACAGAGGCGCTTTGCGGCCAAGTTCAAGCCATCATATAATCCCCTCCCTCCCGACCCTTCTCTTCCCGAACTCTCTGTTTAATGCAGGTTTCACGCTGATGAGGAAACTGGGGACCAGGCCTCCTTTCCAGGAGCCTGAGCGCCGTTGTCCTCCCACCCCCACGGAGGTGAACGGGTTCCACTCGAGCTGCTGGTGAGATTGCAGCTGGGGTCCCCACAGCCGCCTCAGGGGAGGGGAGGGGGAGCTGCGGGTCAAGGTGGGTGGGCCCTGGCAGCTGGCGAGCCCACGATCACCGGGTCTCGGTGGGCCAAGTGGGCCAGGCTAGCTCCCCCGTGTGCGAAGGCCTGGGAGAGTCATGCCTCAGGCGCCCCTGCTTGGCACCCCACGGCTCCTGCCCCACAGGCTCAGGATTCTTACTGAATCCCCTCACCGGTGCAGCGAGAAGCCAGACCACAGGAGCTCAGGCTGGGATGCCTCCGTTCTGCTCCCTTTTGTGCAGTTCCATGCATCACCCATTCTCAGAACCAAAGGAGCGGAAGGAACTTTGAAAAGTCAGTCCCCTTTGGAAAGGTGGTTTCCTTCCCACCTCTCTGAGGGCGCTCAGTAGAGATTCATTTCCAAATGCCAGGACCATAAACAGACCTCCCTCCCTGTTATCTGCTCAGCAAATCCCAACCCATGTGTGTCATAAGGTATTAATAAGTGTTACTAAAAGAACTATAATAATAACATCATAATATGCTAATTAGACTGGGTGTCCTTCTGGATGTCCTTCCGGACGACCTTCCGGACGAAGCCACAGCGGTGGGGGCCGAGGCAGAGGTGGTTGCCATGGTGGCGGGCGCCGAGCCCCTGGCACGAATTTCATGCATTGGGCCTTTAGTAATAAAATAAAAGGGGGGGAGGGTTGCTAAGTAGTTTGAGGAGCAGAGTTAAACAAGAATAGGATGTTTATTACTGCAGACCTTCTCAGTGCCTTTAAGGTACTAAAATGGCTCTTTAAGGCACTTGTGACTCTCGTAGAGGGGGCTTCACGGGCAGCAGAAAGAGCCTGTTCTAGAGACCATGCAAAGGCCACTCCGGGGAGTCCCCTGACGCCGCAGCTGAGGCTGCGCCCTGGAAGGTAAGGGACTTACCCGGACCCACCCAGCTCCATAGGGGAAGGACCAGATTAAATGCAAAACCACCATGAGTGTGCTTCCCTCTGCCACAAAGATTTCATCACTGGAAGGAATGAGCACTGTTCAAAGGGGCCGGGCCGAGAAAATATCCCTGTGTACACGCGGCTTGTCGCAACCTGCCCTGTTATTTGGGCTACAAAACCTCTTGACTGGGCCTGGGGAGGGCAGCAGGCTGTTCTGTTCTGGGTGTGGCTTCCTTTGGGAGGCCTGGGAAGCCTGCCCTCAGAGGACGCAGCCGGGGAGACACTAGAGAAGAGAGGGGAGAGGGAAGATGAGCTGGAGAAGAGAGGGGGGAGGGGGAGATGAGCAGAAGAGAGGGGAGGAGGGAGGGGAGCAGGAGAAGACAGGGGAGGGGGGAGGTGAGCAGGAGAAGAGAGGGGAGGGGGGATGAGCAGGAGAAGAGAGGGGAGGGGGGAGGTGAGCAGGAGAAGAGAGGGGAGGGGGGAGGTGAGCAGGAGAAGAGGGGGGAGGGGGGATGAGCAGGAGAAGAGGGGGGAGGGGGAGGTGAGCAGAATAGGGGGAAGGGGGTGCCTCTGCTTGTTTCAATGCCCTTTCAGGGTGGGGCGTGGCCTCCCTCCTCCTCTGTGCAGTGCCTTCACCTGAGGACCCGGCTCTGCAGTTCTCTGCAGTCGGAAGGATGGGGGCGGCCCCGTCACCCTAATTCCCACTATAACCTGATTTTAACGGAAAACTCTCCCGGACTCCTAACACCGCCTCATCCGTGCTCTTAGGAGGAAGCTGTTTCCAAGCAGCTGCGTGCAGCTTACAAGGTCGCTCCAGCCTCACTTCACCCGCGGCCACACCCCATGCAGAGCGCAAGGACCCATGCAGACAAGGCCCCGTGCACCCTGGGTGAGGAGTGTGCGGTGACAGTGACCTCTACTGACCTCTACTGACCTCTACTGTTGCGAGGCCAGTCCCGGGCAGCGTCGCAAAACAGGTCGTTCCAGGGTGCCCTCGGCCCTGATCTCTGCCCCACGGCAAGACGCTGCCAGCGCGCATGGCTGAGTCCAGGCCCAGGCTGCGGGGCAGCTCTGAAGCCGGCCTCCTCCGTGCCCAGCGCTCTGTGAGTCAGACAGCTCCCCACAAAGCTGACCTACTGCGTGCAATGGTTCTGTAATGGCCGCTGGCTGCACGGGTCGAGGAAAACAGACAGCTCGCACGTTGGAGTCCTCCAGACCGAGCCTCAGCCCTCTGTCTGCTGCTACCTAGCTCCTGACCTTGGGCCACTGTCTGCCTCTCGGAACCTCGGTTCTGTCTTCCCTAAAATGGGGCAGCACCTCCCCTGTAGGCCTCTGTGAGGTTAATGAGATGGGGTCTCCCCCATAGGCCCCTGCGAGGCTAATGGGAGATGATGCAGTAGAACTCTCCGTTGGTCCAGGGCTCGGCATACAGCAGGTGCTCAATAGGTGCCCCAGCTTCCTCCGGCCTCTGTGGTCAGCAGGCACCCCTGGTGGGCAGGTGACTCCTCCATGGAAACCCCACGGTGAGTTTCCTAGCACTTGTGAGGGGCCACCCGCCCTCACCCCCACCCATGTGCCGCACTCTAGGTTAGAAAGGCACTGCCTTCTACCAGGGGACACGGACAGTCTCAGTCCTGCGGCCCACGGACTGCGGGCCCGTGTGGTCATTTCAGAGCCCGTTTCTGGGTCCAGTAGGTCACCTGACCGCTAGTCCTTCACTGCCCTAGCAC
Organism: Myotis yumanensis; assembly: GCF_028538775.1. NCBI lineage: Eukaryota > Metazoa > Chordata > Mammalia > Chiroptera > Vespertilionidae > Myotis > Myotis yumanensis. Next base: position 214,590,734 of record NW_027223753.1, on the reverse strand, counting down.
GGCTGCCTGCACTTCTGGAATGCCGCCAACTGTCCCACAGGTGTCTTTTGTCCCCCACAACGGGGAGGGGGGCGGGGAGAAGCACCATAGTCCTCTTTGTGTCTATAAAAGGTCTGGTATAACAGTGGCGATGCCCAGAGAACTTTGCAACACGTGGGGATACAGTGCTCATGCCCAGGAAAGCAGAAGGATGCAGGGTGTGTCCTCACAAGCCCCAAAGTTCTTGGTGAAAGGACCAGCGGTATGACCGCCTGGGGGAACGTTCTGGAACGGCAGGAAGCAAGCGCAGGGAAGTTCCGAGACCCGGGGGCACCCTGCACCTCCATCCTCCGTGCCCCAGAGAGATGAGTGACAGCCTGTTCTCAGTGACCTCCCAGGAGAGGGGGTGACAGCCCGACAGCAGCTCTGCCTGGGCATCGGGAACCCAGCCCTGTCGCAGCTGACCATCCCCAGCACCAGGGCCAGCTCACTCTGCCCTGGCCCGGGGGACGCCCGTGCGGTCCATCGGCTGATCACAGGCCAGCTCCTGCTGCATCCAGAATGTTCTAGCGGAGGGCGCCCATCGGGAAGACGGCATTTCGTGACAAACTAGGGAGCCGTGCGGCAGACGGCGGGCCTCCCAGTCTCAGCCGGCAGGGCTGCCTCGGGTTCCCCGAGTTCAGACTTTTCAAATGTGAGAAACGACGGAGCGAGCCCTGTTCTCCCCCAAGCAATCCGATGTGTACACACGGCCAAGAAAGAGTGGAAAGCAACGTTCTCTAGATCATTAGAAGTTACACGTTTTGTGAAAATAGAAACAGCAGCCCAGCCGGCGGGGCTCAGTGGTTAAGCGTTGACCCATGACCCATGCCTGGTTGCAGGCTCGATCCCCAGTGGGGGGCGTGCAGGAGGCAGCCAATCAATGATTCTCTCTCATCATTGATGTGCCCATCTCCCTCTCCCCCTCCCTTCCTCCCTGATTTCAATATATATGGCGTACATTTGCCTTCTCTATGGAGAGCTGTCATCACTCCCTCCCAGAAGTGCCCCTGGGAGCCTGGGAGGCACGGAAGGACCGGCTGGCACGTGTGTCTAGCCACGGGCACAGGTGCCTGCTGGCCACACAGGCGCGGTGAGAAGCACAGGGGGTGGCTGTTCGGGTTGGTTTGCCCACATCTAGAAAGCGGCACCTCACGAAAAATGGAACCCACCCCACTGCCCGAGGGAGGCTCCGCGTTCTCTATGGAGAAGGCGGAGCCAGCATGGAGGCCCCGGGGTTCCGCGGAGGCGAGAGCTGGGAGTCACAGGCAGGGGCCCCAAGGGGTGGGCTGCACAGCGCAGTTTCCAGATGGGCAGGCGCCGGCCGGTGCTTTCTCAGGCTGTGGGCTGGGGGATGGGAAGGGGAAGCTGGGAGTGTCAGCGCTGCTGCCCTGACCTCCTCCTGCCCCCTGACTCCTCTGGGGGCAGAATTGATCCTGGACTGGGTCCCTGCTGCTAGGCTGGGGGGTTGGTGGACACCTTGATTCATAAGTTACTAAAACAAATAGGCCACTGAGTTCATTGAGCCGGCGAATCCCTTAAATTATAAGGCCCTCAACACACGGCTCACTTTACAGAAATAGAACTTAACTGCAGCTTCTGGAAGGGCGTTCTGCTCTGCGGAGCCTCACGGAGGGTCTGGCCCATGTCTCTGTGGGTGGCCTTGGAGAGGTGGGGGGAGGCTGCTCCTTCCTTGTTCTGTTTCTCAGCCTCAGAAGAGCACCCACCCCATCTCTGCGCTCAGGCAAGGTGGGGGGGGGGGCGTCGGAGGAGGGAGGAAGAGGGAGGGGGGTGGGGGTCCGCAGGGGACTGGACTCAGTGGCCTGGCATCACTCTCAGCCTCCCTCCCCGCTGGCCCCTGCGGCTCCCGGGAAGTCACTCTAGGGGAGCTTGGGGCACTGAGTTGGGCGCCCCGTGTGAGGTCAGGCCCTGGCCCGTGGGCCGGGAGCAGGGGAGCTGCAGGCAAACCTCCGCGCCTGCTCCTCTGAGGAAGTAGACCGTCCTCCACACCTTGTGTCCCGCTGGCCTGGTGGAGGCGGCCTGTGGGCTGGGCAGCCACGGGAGCTCTCGGCAGGGCTGGGTGTGTGCGGCGGAGCCCATAGGGTGGAGGGGGCCAGTTCCCTGTGAACGTGAGGCTGCACACTGCCCTACCCCACTTCTGGAGAGGGAGCCCGCTCCTCGCTCGGACCCTCGGGACCGGGACCCTGTTCCAGCAGCCGGGCCAGCACCTGCCGGCCACAGGGTCTTCCTCTGCCTGCTGCGCATCAGGGGGGCAGGTCTGCGCAAAGCTGGCCACGGCGCTCCCCAAAGACTTCCCAGAACCTGAGTTCACTCTGCGTCTTATTCTTATAACGCTTCAAACCGCGAGGGTCAGTTGTGTAGTTACATTCCCACTCGGCGGCACTCTGACTTACGCTAAAGCTATTACGCGAGCGTGCCAGGCTGGCCGCTCTTTCGTTGCCTTTTGAGCCACGTGCGGCTGTGGGCTGCAGCGGACTTCTTCCACCCCCTGTAGCTGCTACAGGCCGATCGCGTTGCTCCCTTCCACGGGGGCGCCTGCCGCTTCCTGCTGTATCAGTGGCGCTGACACTCTCAGCCTCCGGCTGGGATTCCTTTTTGAAAGAGAAGAACGGAGCACATATTCCCCGGAATGCTCACGGCATCTGGAACGCCGGCAATGGGTTCGATTTTAGAAACATCCAGAAGCCCCCTGAGACCTAGAGGGAGGGATCTAGGAGAAGGTTGATGAAGCTGGCGATACCTGTCCCCGGCAGGAAGGAGGCGTGACCGCCAAGTCAGGGAGTCGCTTCCAAAGAGCGGCCCCCAAACGCCGAAAGCAGTCAGGGAGCGGCTGGGCTGCTGAGCGGCCTGCGGCGGGCGGCTCTGCAGGCCACCGCAATCACAGACGTGTGAACCCAGAACACAGCGTTACAAGCCAGGCTACGGTTTTCCTGTCATCACCTCTTTATTCATTTGTTTATGATAATGCTTAAATGAGGAAGAGGTCCATTAAGGACATTTCAATGAGGTCTGCAAAGTAAATAATGAAAATAATGATGCCTCGATTTGGGTCACTGCCCAGGAAAGAAAGTTCCTCCTAAACACGTTCAAGGCCCTTCATGGCCAGCGTCCTCCCTCCCCCAGCCTCCCGGGCCGACAACAGCCTCAAGCGACAGCGACGTCCAGGTTAGACTGACCCCTTGACCGTCATACCTGGCTCAGGGGGCCCGGTCTCCCTCTCCCATTCCCCAAGGCATTACCATCCACTCCTTTATTTCATGATAACGGTGGCCTCTTCGTCATCAAAGTCTGTACCTGGATTAGCCCCAAGGCACGGGACTCCCTTTACTGGGATCCAGCGCCAAGCAGTTCAACCAGGAGGACAGGGCAGCTCAGCGAGCGGCTGTGTGTGAGATGCAGGAGAAAGGAAAGGGCTCGCAGGTAAGGAGGGCGAGGAGCGATGCTCCCCGAGGAACTGCTGACGGGAGAGCCAGCGAGTTTGAAACCCATGGCTCCCTGGAAACCCTTAGCCCTAAGGTCGCTTCTATTCGCCCCGGGTAACCATGCCTCTAACAGGGAGACAGGAATGCACGTGGTCTCTGTCAGTCCCATGTTTGTGGACAAAGAAGAATCAGAGAAGCAAACATGAAAGTGCAGGACGAGAGCTTTAGGCCGGGCAGCTAAGAGGCCCCAGCAAGACCGGATCCGGGTCTGGTCCCTCCCCGTGGGCTCTCATCAACCCCAATGGGGTCCATTTTCTGTGGCTACAGATGTTCTCTCTCTCTCTCTCTCTCTCTCTCTCTCTCTCTCTCTCTCTCTCTCTCCCTTCCTCTCCGGTTGTTCTTTTTCTGCTCTTATTTGAGAACATGGTGTTCCACAGCTTGTGTGAAATGAATTTCAGGTTAATTCTCAATTACAGCCTTTGCCTCGGAGGTCAAGTCGCTTGGTTTCCAGCTAATACTGTGGTTGCACCTGTGGTTACCCACGGACTTCTCATCTGCTTTGCTTATCTGATAACAGGCAGATGGGGAAAGAGCTTTTAATATCCCCCAAAAGGGGAAGGCTGGTGATGAGCTCCTCACCGCATGGAACCGGGCCAGGTCAGCTCGCTCCAGGACAGAACGCGAGCTGGATGCCGGGGCTCGGGTGCCTTTCACACAAGATCTGCGCATGACAGGTCTCAGCTGGATTGCTCGCTCTTTCTCTCTCTCTCTCTCTCTCTCTCTCTTCCTTTCTTTCTCCCTTTCTTGTTATTTTTTTAAATCCAAGTCAAAGCATTCCGTACTGCAGAAGAGAAAAGCAATTTCGGCTTCTCTTAAAACTGTGTCATTTTCACGACGGCTGTAATTTCAGCCCCGTACCCTCGTGTATCTGCCGGGGAGGAGTCCTCAGTCCGCCCCTCCAGGCGGGCAGCGAGGGGATCCTTTAGAAAAAAAAAGGGGTGAAGCAACTGAAGGAGAGGTGCACGCAGAAAGCAACAGCCAGAACCGGGGGGGGGGGGGGGGGGATGGGGGGGCAGGCTGCAGAGACAGGAAAGGAGGCGGTGGCGAGGGCCAGGAGCAGGCGCTGCAGCGACGACGGAACTTCTGCAAAAGCTGCCGCCCGCGTGTTATCAGCGGCGCGCAGGCCTGTGGTTTTCTCGCTCTCGCAACCCGGCTTCAACTGCCGGTTTATTTTTCGACAAACAGGATGCCTCCATCTGCGGCTGTCAGCATCCCGGCTCTTAGAGAGAAAAGAGGTAGTGAGCCCCACCCCAGCGGCAGCGGGGGAGGGGGCTCTTGAGGAGGTGTTGCTAGAGGCTTTCCAGAAAAGCAACCAGCCTGCAGGTGCGGCCGCTGGGAACGCAGCAAGAGGGGCAGGAGGCAGGAGGGCGAGGCGGGGCCCCCACTCACCCCTGCAGCCAACTGAGTCCATCGCCCCATCTCCACAAGCCTCCTGGCAGACGGGCCCACATCGTGGGGGCAGGGTGCATACTGAGGACGATGAGCCCCAAACTTTAATAAGCGGGCAAACGCCCAAGGTTCCTGTGAAAATGTCCCAGCTGTGGGCTGGGCCCGAGGCTCCGCACGCCTACAAGGTCCAGGGTCGTGCAGCTGCTGCCCCAAGCCACACTTTGAGGGCAAGGCTGTGGGAGACCCCTGTCTGACCGTTCTCCACAAATTTCTCTTTTTTAAAAAAAATATTTTTATTGATTTCAGAGACGAAGGGAGAGGGAGAGAGAGATAAACATCAATGATGAGAGAGAACCGTGGATTGGCGTCCTCCTGCACGCCCCACACTGGGCATCGAGCCCACATGTGCCCTGACCTGGAATCGAACTGCGACCTCCTGGTTCATAGGTCGACGCTCAACCCACTGAGCCACACCGGCCAGGCATCCATCAACTTCCTGTTGAGAGCTCTCGTCGAGGCTACAAGCCACAGGCAGAGGGTTCCACATCCCAGCGAACCCCAATGGGAGCGGCATCTCCCCAGCGGTGTATTCCCGGGGCGCCGTTCTGCACTGGCCACCTCGCTCACAGAAAAGGAAACCCCTCATGCTCCCGAGGGCAGGCAAGGTCAGAAGCTAAGGGGTTTAAATATCCCAACTGGGCTCACCTCCAGGGACTCAGGTTCTGAGCCCGGAGAGGGTGGGGGAGGGGTGAGATTGCGAAACACAAAACACTCAGAACCCCCAAGCCGGTCAGGGTGTCTCCTGCTGAACACGTGCACCTCGAGATCCGAGTTCCCGCCCACGCCGTGCAGGATGCGGAGCCTGGATTTGAGGGTTCGAGGCCCAGCGTGACCTCAGACTGACCTCCGGTGCGCGTGGCCCAGCCTGGACCCCAGGGGTGTCCGAGCCCCACGATTAGCAGCAGGTCTGAGCTGTGGTCTGACAGCCTGGCCTGGGAAGCGCACAGCCTGTGGGTGAGTCTCGAGAGGACGCAAGGCCTCCGCCGTCCAGGTCCCGCCGAGGAGGGGCGGCGGCCAGAGTAATGGTTCTGCTAACCTTCGCCTCACCCTGGCGTTTCGTGAAGGTTTCCTTTTGGCTTCACCCCAGCCAGCCAGCCTTCCGCCGCAGAACAATTCGCAAAGGACGATGGAGGTCGAGGCCAGGAGGGCGCAGTCGTGGCCCCGGCCTCTCGCCGTCTTCAAGACCTGGGGCCTGCATTTTAGCACAGGCTCCGGGGCTTGTCGTGGCCGCCACGGTGAGGACCTGTCTGCCTCACCTTCAGTCCGGCCTTCCTGCGGCGGCTTCCCAGGTCCAGCTTCCACGTCGCGGCTCCCTCAGGAGCGGAGGTGCCCTCTTCCTGCCCAGGAGCACCCCGCCCCCAGCCCCCAGCCCCAGCCCCCAGCCCGCTGGTTGCCTGGCTCAGGCATCTCCTGTGTTTTCCCAGCCTGAATGGAAGGGCTCCTCCCCCTGAGCCCTCCTGAGACCACCGCTTCCCGTGCTGTCGGCCCCTGTCTGGGTCCGGGATGGCTCCCGCATTTCACTTTTCAATTCTCCTTTTGTGCACCGGCGGGTCCTCATCTGTGAGCCTTGCCTCCTTCCCACTGAGGTCAGCTCCCCGAGGGCGGGTCCTGCCACTGATCTCTGTGTTCCAGGGCCCGGTGCACGCCAGCCAGGCATTCACTTACGGCTGGGTCCCCGCAGGCATGGCTCCCGGGTGACCAGCCACACTGGGGCTCTAGGATCCGAAGGCGCTGGGCGGGCAACGGCGTGGGGTGAGAGGGCTGAGGATCTGCTGAGAAGCTTGTGCAAGACTCAGAGGAAGTGGGAAGGTGCGTACGGACCCGGCTCATCTGTCTGCTGTCTGACGGGGGGAAGGAATTCGTTTTGTTGGACACATGCTCCATTCCGCGTGCAATCTAGGCACTCAGATCTGTGACCCCAAAGGCATAGGTCGGCTTTTCACTCCCTTCCCCCGAGGATGGAGCTCTCGATGGCCCCTCCCCCCCACCGCTCTGCCCTCCCCGCCTGCTCCTTGCCCTGGTGGTCAACCCTGACGCCCACCTCCAAGCTGAAGCTGGAGGCCGCTTCGGTGCATACAGACGCAGGTTAAAAGCAGGGGCATGCGTAACGATTTAGCGGGAGGCTGTCAACGGCGCCGGGTTTTAATCCCCACACAGCCAGGACTGTGGGCCATGCGACCTGGGTTCTCACGCTCAGCTTCAGAGTTCTTGTTTTTGCTGTTGACACTTGGAGCCCCCATGGTTTCACTTTCAAGGTCAGCGTAACAATGTCACCTCATAAGGCACTGGCAGGGGTGAGTGGGGTGATGTATGGAGAGCCGGGGAGGACCTGGCACACAGGAGGTGCTCGTAACACGGGGTTTCCTGCCGCTCAGCTCAGGGGTGTTTCCTGGAGAAAGCTTCCGGGTGTTTCAGGCTATTCCTTGCTTCAGCCCCTTTCACTGCCGTCCAACCAGATGCCCACTGGCTCACCTGCTGCCCCCAACTCTCAGCTTCTCTCTCTTTTTTTGTTAACGTTTTTATTGATTTTTAGAGAGAGAAGAAGGGAGAGGGATAGAGAGACAGAAATATCAATGAAAGAGAATCATTGATCGGCTGCCTCCTGCACGCCCCTCACTGGGGATCAAGCCCGCAACCTGGGCATGTGCTCTGACCTGGAATCGAACCAGCGACCTCTTGGTTCTCGGGTCAACGCTCAACCACTGAGCCACAGTGGCAGGGCCCTAGCTTCTCTCTTAAGGGAAGCTTCTGTCCTCTGTGGGCACGCCTTCCTTCTTGGGCTTCAGGCATGTCCCCGTGGGGGTCACCTCCTCACCAGCTCAGTGGCCCCGACTCTGCTCCCAGGATTCCTTCCCCGTATCTCCTCTCTCCAGCCTCCGAGCTGGTGTCTCCCAATGCTCCCTGCAGCCTGGCCTTTCTGTGCTGGTTCCCTTGTCCTCTAACCGCCTCTTCCTTTTCCTCTGATTCTCAAAGCCCTTACTATAGGCTTCACGCCATCTGCTTAAGGGGACAGCACCATCGCCCTCCACGGAGTGCAGAGGTGAGGGCCTCTTCTGTAAGAGCAAGTGCCTGCAATAGACACTGGGCCGTGACGGGCTCGAAGGGGCCCCGGGGCCACCGCGGCCACCACCAGCGTGATTTCCAAGACCTCCCAGGGTCTCCCCTACCCCGGCAGGTGCCTGCTCCGAACACAGGCCCAGTGACTTCCCGCGTCAGGGATGGGGAGGGTTGCATTTCCCAGAAAGTAAACCACCAAGAGGGAAGAGAGGGCAGCAACACGCCTCTGCAGCCAGGGCCCCAGGTGTGGATTTCTCAGCCTCGTCTCTACCCACATGGTGGCCCCGACGCCTCTTTGCTGTCCCTGCACCGGAGGGTGTTCAGTAGCTTCCTTGGCCTCCGCCCCTAGAAGCAGGGCACCTTTCCTACCCCCTCCCACAGACAACCAAAGATGTCTCTAGACCTTGCCAAGGTGCCCGGTGGGCAAAGTTACCCCCTCACCTCTCACCCCGTCCTTCCAGGCAAGAACACCGAGTTATGCGATTAGAAGGTGATAAGTATGGAGAAGAAGATGGCCAAGGTCACGGGAAAGGTCTACACCAGCAAGAAGTCCCCACATATGAGGTAAGTAAATGAAAAAGGAGGCTGACTAAGCAGACCACGGGATGAAGAGACCAAATCCTAAGAAAAAGTATGAAGTTTGCACAGATAAGGAGGCCTTTACTGGGACAAAGGACCTACCTCTATGGAGAGAATATGAAGCCTGCCTTCTCTGCCTGTGGGCAAGGTGGGTGCTTTCAGGCGACCGAGGCCCAGGCCTGGCTGAGGGGGACTCAGGGGCACAGGGGCTTTGGAGGGAGTGATCGGGGGTGGTTAGAACATCAGGCTCTACCGTTGTCCCACAGATGCTGACGGTCTCAGGATGGGCCGGGAGCACACATATGCAACATCGCCTGCCCAGCAGGCCACTGAAGAGACTGTGCCCCTCATCTGAGAGGTATAGAACGCTGGGCACAAATGGAGAGGGCACCGGGCACAGTGGGCTGGACATTGGGTGGGACAGGCCACATGCCCACTCAGCGTCCTGAGAGACTTCATCGAGACAAGCAAGACTGAGAAATTAATGACGCGTCCACTGTAAGTTATTTACCAAAACTCTTCTGTTTCTCCACGAATTTCCTTTTGGAACAGGAAGTAAAGGTGAGGTTTTCCCACTAGAAAGGGCCTCTGTGAGGGAACACAGGGGACAGAGGACCTCCTTGCTGTTCTTTGTTTGACATCTTGGAGGCAACGGTGTGGGAAACCGCATGGACGTCCCTGTCAGGCCTGTGACTGTGAGCGCTCAGTCACAGATGTTTATTTTTCCACACAGGCATGTACTTTAAGCACAAACCGACCATCTCAGGAACAGGAAGGAGCCCTTTGACTGTGTGTTTCTCACATGCTTCTTGCATACGTGCCCCGCCTCCCACAAGGGGCACCCACAGGATTTGCAGCCCGACACTCTTTGGACAGAAGTGGAACCAGCCATGTGCCTCCTGCTCCTCTTTGCCCTAATATCCCCACACACTTCTTCCTGTTCTTAGCTGAGCACAGGAGCTAAGGGAGAACCAAGTCGGGTTACTTGATCCCTGCCGTGGTTCTGTGGGTGGAGAGACCACTGTGCCCTCTTCTGTTGATAACCACTGGGATTTCTACCTCAGTAGCAAGCACAAGGCTGCTGGAGCTCCATGCTTCTACCTATTCACTTGTCCATCCAACCATCCATCATCCATCCATCCATCCATCCATCTATCCATCCATCATCCATTCATCCATCCATCCATCCATCCATCCATCCATCCATCCAAACATCCATCCATCCAACCATCCATCCAACCATCCATCCATCCATCCATCCATCCAAACATCCATCCAAACATCCATCCATTCATCCTCCATCCAACCATCCATCATCCATCCATCCATCCAACATCCATCCATCCATCCTCCATCCAACCATCCATCCACCCATCCATCCAAACATCCATCCATCCAAACATCCATCCATCCAACCATCCATATATCCATTCATCCATCCTCCATCCATCCATCCAAACATCCATCCATCCATCCATCCAACCAACCATCCATCATCCATCAATCCATCCATCAATCCATCCAAACATCCATACATCCATCCATCCAACCATCCATCATCCATCCATCCATCCATCCATCCATATATCCAAACATCCATCCATCCAACCATCATCCATTCATCCAACGTTTGTTGAGTGCTCATACCCTGCCAGGTATTGTGAATGAAGAGAAAAATGAGACATGAACATGTCTCTCAAAGAATTCAGTCTCTGGGAGAATACACTTATACACAGAAAACCCTGAATTACATCTTCTTAAGTGCTAAGTTGATATATGAACTGAATAAATGATCCAGAACTAGAACGTGGCTTTTTGCATGAGCTCCCTATGGGCATCCTGGAAGACTTGGTCACCAGAGTATCCCTCTGGTCCCTGCTGCTCAGGGAGCGAACACTGTGCCCATCCATGTCTGTGAAGGGGCTCTGGGGTGGCCTGCTTTCTGCTCCCCCACTACCCCATGCAGGTACCTGTCCCAGCCCTTAGAGCCGGCATAGTGACTCCCCACCACTGAACAACAGCCCCACTGGGTAACTGTAATGACCCGGCTGCCAGACATCCTGGGAGCCATGGCAATTGTGCAGAGCACGGAGAAGCACCCTCCCAGAGGGGATTTGAAGATAGCATGTAGATGGCCCACATTTTTCATTAACTCCTCAATTCTCTGCAGGCCCTTGAATCTATCACTATCTGGTTTTTCTTTATTCCCTCTCTTCTAGATTTCAAGAATCTTCCTCAGAGCCATGCTGACAGCCCCACCATAAAAGGGAGGAGCTATTCAAACAGGCTTGGCCAGGTCAGAATAAGGGCACCGTGTTCTCTAACACCGTCTCCAAGGAGCTGAGGGCTCTACCATCATCAAGTCATGGTCCTACTTCCCACAACACCTGTCATTAGAGACTAAGAACTTGCTTAGAATTTATTCCAAAGGACATGAGTGCCCAGGTCACACCCTCTCTAGAAGACCATCTCTTGAGAGTGTGTACGGTTTTGTGGCTAAGCCCTCAAGCTGCAAAGCCGGGCTAGCGATGAATTCAGCCCTGGCACTGCCCGCGGTGTGATAGTGGACGAGCCTCTTGGCCACTCTGTTCCCAAGCCACCCATGTGTAAAACGAGGAGACCAATTGTCCCCACTTACAGGTGACAACGATGACACGAGTTCCTATCTATAAGGCACATCAACAGGGCCCCGCCCATGGTGAATGCTACATAAGGGTGCTTGTTCAATAAAACCTGACATCCCAGCAGTGCTTGCTCGTCACTCTCTAGGGACCCACTGCTTTCTTCTGAATTGTGACCAGTGGGTACATTCACCAAAGCGACCTGCAGGCGTTGTCCCAGGGGGGCCTCATTTTCCCTCCCTTGCCCTAGAAAAACGACGAAGGTCAAGTCCACAGGCTGGTTTCCTCCAGGAAGTAACCCCCGGGCATCAGTTCTTCCTGGTTTGCCCTCAGCAGACGCATCGTGGATGCCTTTTCTTTGCCGCTCTTCACTATGGGGCTAGTGGCTGATTGTCCCAGTCCCAAGGCCCCTGCTCACGGATTGTCGTTTTTGTGGACACCTCAGACCACTACTGAGGGACTGGGGTGACAGCAGAGGTCAAGCCAGGTGTGAGAGATGCAAGCAGGAAGAGGGTCAACATCGCCAGCTCTTTATTCCCTCGGCCATGAAGAAAGGGGACCAACATTAGCGCCTTGGCTCCTAAGGTCTCTGGAATAGCGGTTCTCAAACAGGGGTGACGTGTCCCCCGAGGGGACATGTTTGGGGAGGTGGTGCTGCTGGGACCTGGAGGTGTAGACGGGATGCTGCTACATGTCCTAGAACACACGGGACAGTCCCCTCCACAGGATGACCCAGTCCCCCAGGTCAACAGCCGAGGCTGGGAAATGCTGCGGAGAGTTACTGGGGGGCAAGTTCTCAGCCTGCAGGACGCCTTCACGTAGAACATCAGCAGTGAAGGATCCCAGGCCCCGGCCCTGCCACGTCACAGGGATTGGACATCACTGTGCAAGGACACATGCACCAGAGTGAGACCCCACATTTCACCCACTGCCACCTGCTGCCCACAGCACAGGATCTAATCCACAAGGATGCATACATGCCCAGGTGTGGTCACGCGAGTGACAATGGGCTCACTTTCAGACCTGGTTTGCAGTGGCGTGCAAGAGGACATGGAAACTTCCAGAATAGTCGCTCACGAGAAAAGGCGGATCAGGTGGAAGGAAGAGGCAATGACAACGGGTGACATCAACCAGCAGATTACCGGGTGTCAGGCAACATCTCGTGTCCTAACCTGGACCTCACGGTGATCCGGGAGGCGAGCATTCTCATAGCACCTGTGCCGAGGAGGAGGGGAGGCCTGGGAGGGGAGGCGGTCTGCCCAGGGCAACTGGCAGGTGGGGCAGAGCTGGCCACATGGGCCGAGCCCACCGCCGCCCCCACTGCCCCGGCCGCTGTGCCAGGGACGGAATCGGGACTCTTGCTGGGTTCTGCCTGCGACAAGCTGTGGGCCTGGGTTGCTTTCTTAACTCATCTTTGTTCCTTTCTTACTTTTATTGAGTGTGGATTGAGCTGTGCTTTTCATAAGGCTTTTTAAATACACACACACACACACACACACACACACATACTGGAGGCCCGGTGCACGAAATTCGTGCAAGGGGCTCAGCCCTTGTAGCCCCAGCTTTGTCTGGAAGGTAGTCCAGAATGTTGTCCAGAAGGTCATTTGGCCATCTGGTCTAATTAGCATATTATACTTTTATTATTATAGATATATGTATTGATTTCAGAGAGGAAGGGAGAGGGAGAGGGAGATAGAAACATCAATGACGAGAGAGAATCATTGATTGGCTGCCTCCTGCACACCCTACACTGGGGATCGAGTCTGTAACCCAGGCATGTGCCCTGACCAAGAATTGAACCCTGACCTCCTGGTTCATAGGTCGATGCTCAAACCCTGAGCCATGCCAGCCGGGCCTCCTAAGGCTTTTGGCGATGAGAGATAATGGAGACGACATGCCTGAGGCACAGTTAGCACTTGGTCAATGTTCGCCATCCTTCTTATTATTTATGAGCAACCAAGTAACTCAGTCCTCGCCCAATTTTACTGCCAACCAGGATCCTTCAAACAACAGCGAGTGCTCCTGACGCCGCTGAGCCTGGCCGCGCCTCCCTCCCCCTCGTTTGGGGTTGACTTGGTCAAGAGCCCCTCAAAGGGCCCAGACGACCATGTGGTCCAGGCCTGTCTGTGGGGATGGGCACCAAGGGCTCCCCTCAAACCTCTGCTCCTTCAGGCTGTGTGGCCCTTATTGAAACGTGGAGTAGAGAGATGAGGGGATTGAAACACCGCTCCCTGCTCCTGTGGAAATGACAATGACAGGCTGGACCCTAAGCATGAAAAGGGTGTTTTGAGTCACAAGGATTCCCAAAATATCACCTCGAGCCCACCACAGCATTTCCCTCCCTGTGGGACCCGCCTCTGAGTGAGGAAAGCAGCTCACCCGGGCCCCCCATCACCTCCCAAAGGAGCGGTTCATTCATTACTATTCTATTGGGAGCATGATCAGTTCAGCGCCTTTTAATCTGTTCCCATTAGGATGCTTGCTCAGCAGCATGAGAGGCTGGGGGCTCCTTGCCTTCTCCCTGAGCGGGATCCCCTGGCTATGAGAGGGACACCCTGGCTGTGAGTGGGGACCGCTGGCTGTGAGGGGGGCTCCCTGGCTATGAGGGGGAGCCCCTGGCTGTGACGGGGAGCCCCAGCTGTGAGTAGGGACCCAAGGGCTGTGAGCTGGCTTTGGGGGGAATGTAATGAATGACTGTGCCTTTTGCCATGTGCAGCCCAAGGAGAAAGGGAAGGAACTTTCTGTGATAATGGGGATGCCCTGAGGGTGGCTAGGGCCAGGGGGTCACAGTGCTGGCTCCTGGGGACACCCTGAGGGTAGCTGGGGTCAGGGGTCTCAGTGCTGGCTCTTGGGGATGCCCTGAGGGTGGCTGGGGTCAGGGGGTCTCAGTGCTGGCTCTTGGGGACTCCCTGAGGGTGGATGTGGGTGTGAAGCCCTGATCAGTGTGGGATCATCTGCGAGCCCCTCTGTTTGTGGGTCCCAGACGGGACCAGGATGGGGCAAGTGGGGTGCCGGGACAGGAGGCTTAAGGAGGCGCTGCCTCTCCAGGCCATGCCAGTGCGGGCTCAGCCTTACCTGGCCTGACAGCCTCACCCAGGCCTTTTGGGGAGATGCGCGTAGCCTCAGCCTCCTCTCCCCTCTGAGGGCTCAGACCAGGGGCTGGGAGGAAAGGCTTGGCAATGGCTCTCCCCACCCCCAGCCAGCGTCCTGCCAGCGTCGGCACCATAGGCCTCAGGAGGGTCCCCTGTGGCTACTCTGGAGCTGGTGAGGGTCCCCTCAGGGGACATCTCTGCTGTGGAGGGAGGGACGACACAGACGGTGGGGACCGGAGGCCGTGGGCGCCTCCAGAGTCAGGCCAGGGCCAGTGTGGACGGCCCCTCTGAGGCCGCAGCTGAGCCCGTGGCCGAGCCGCCTCGGCACCTTTCGCGTGAACAAGCGCATCTGCTGCTCTTCCAGTTGGTCGCTCAGATTTCCCTGAAGATGCTCCCCAAAGCCAACCTGGTTAACCATGAAGTCGCCTGCGGGTGTGGCGGGCCCTGCTGGGTCCGGTGAGAGCAACCGGGCTGAGGGGAGACAGACCCGAGAGTGCGGGGGTGGGGCCCTCCTGGCGGCCACTGCCTCCCCCAAGGCCGCCTGAGCCTGGGACTCCAGGGAGGGCGTGGCCTCAGAGGAAGAGTGTGCCTGTGAGGCCTGTGCAGTCTGACCAGGGCAAGGAAACTAGAGGAGTCACAAGAGGCATCTGCTAGTTATTTAGCCGCCCAAGCGGCATCAGCCACCTGAGTCAGTGTCTGCCAACCCAGGGGGCAGGAGTGGAGCTGACCCAGTTTCTGGTTCTGATTCTGGTGCTGCCCAGCTGTGGGACCTTGGACAAGGGGACATCTCTGGTGCCCTGATCACTCCAGGCAAAACCCGCAGAAAAATCATATATAACTATATATATAAAAGGCTAAGTGACCAGCCGTCCGTCCATCCGTCTGACCGTCCAACCGTCTGACCGGCCAGTACATATGACTCGCACTGGCATTTTAAAAATAAACGTTGACTCGTGCATGCACAATACATATAAAGCCCTCGCTGGCGCCAATCACACGTGTGTTTTGATTTTATAATACTATATTATATATACTATTTTGACGTGTAATTTTTTGCAGTAACATAATTACTGCATGAATCTTGCTTCTAATTAATTTCCTTTCAATGTGCACGAATCCGTGCACTGGGCCACGAGTATAATATAATATACATCTTCATAAAATTACATGGTTTCAAATGCCACCCACACCATATAAAACTACAAATGTCACTATATATAGAAGACACACCCACACGGATAACAGCATGACATGGGACAACGTCCCCTAGCTCATTTGTTATTTAAAGAGAATCACCCGCCTCAATCACCCCTTTGTTTGGAACACAACCTCGGGGGAAGCCTAGGGGAGGCAGGGTTTTTCTGTGTGAATGCGAAGGAATGTGTAGGGTGATGGGCAGGTGGACAGACTGCCCATTGTCGGCACCGGTCCTCCTGTCTGCGAGCACACCCCTCACAGCGCTGCTATTTGTTTAAGGCGGTTTAATCATTGTCCCTCTCCCCGAGGACTGAGTCATCGCCTCTGATCTTCACACCCACTGGGTCAATGATACAGTGGCGGGGAGGGGGGCTGTTCCGCCCGTCAGCCCCTATGGCGTGTCCCCCCGGCCTCTCCTGCCGTGCCACACACCAGCCCCTGGAAGGCGGAGGCGAGAGGGAATAACCCTGCTGAGGCTGTAGAGGCGGCTTCCCTGCCTGTGGTCCCGGACCCTCGCCGGGCTGTGGACCTGACGCGCTTCCAGATGGTATAGTGACGGGCTGTCACGGCGGGTTAGCTGCGTGCGCTGCAACTGCTGGCGAGCGGATGCCGAGGCAGCTGCAGGTGGAGGCACGAGGGGCCGGTGCCGGAGCTCAAGGGCACACAGAAGCCGGGTCACAAAGAGCCCCCACCTGTGCCTCCCAGGGAACCTCAGGCCTTTGGGGCATTTCTGTGCCGATCGCAAATGAGAAGCGTGGAGCCTGGGCATTCAGCATGGCTTGGCTTAGAAGCAGAAAACGCTCCTACACTGAGGAGGGAGCCACCGCCCTTCCAACCCTCACCCAGGCGGCCGGGGCCCGGGGGTCGCATTCAGCCGGCTCACCGTCCTGGCCGCTGTGTGCGCTGATAACACAGCCCCGTCTGGAAGCTGACTGCTGCAGCGTTTTCCAGATCTTTCTTTAGGATCAACAGAAGGAAAGTCTGAAACCTACACATTCTCAGGAGCGGGAGAGCTTTGAGGGTTCTCCCAGGCTGAGCTGGATTCATGGCTCATATCACACCCCAAACTCCAGCCGAGCACCCGGAAGGCTCCTTTTAGGGCCCTAGGCTTCCTGCACGAGGACATTGGAAAGACCGGAGGCAACGCTGACGGCCACGAGGACGGGGCAGAGCCTGCAGAGGGTCCCGGGGCGTCTCTCTCTCTCCCATGTGCTTGAAGTCCTGACAAGGTGCGTCCTTGCTGTCGGACCAGTGGCCCCCGCATGGCCATGGACACAGAGGAGCATCAGCCCTGGCTGCTGAACAAGCCCACCGGCCGTCTGAGATTTCCGTCTGCCCCGCTGGGCCCCTACCATTTCTGGGGGAGCTCACAGGTTCAGAAGAGGTTCATCTAAAAGTAGAACACAGGGCCTAGCCGGTTTGGCTCAGTGGATAGAGCATCAGCCTGCGGACTGAAGGGTCCCAGGTTCGATTCCTGGTCAGGGCACATGCCTGAGTTGTAGGCTCGGGTCCTGGTAGGGGGCGTGCAGAAGGCAGCCGATCCATTATGCTCTCTCATCATGGATGTTTCTATCTCTCCCTCCCTCTCCCTTCCTCTCTGAAATCAATAAAAATATATTTAAAATAAATTTAAAAAAATAGACACACAGGATCACGAACTGGGAGTCGGGGTCACCTACAAAATCCACGGTTCTCTCCGTGAACACCGATGTTGCCGCAAAGCAAGGTGAACATTTTGCACTCTTTCTTCTTCCAGAGAAAAACACAGTAACTGGTTGGGTTTTTTTCTTCTCTTTTTCACGAGGCCTTGCCTCTCAGGGAGAGAGACTGGCATCCGGACTCAGAAAGTTGGTGGGGCCAGTAATTACGAAGCAGAAATCATGGGTAACTCGCAGAAATGCAAGGCCTGGGAGCGTTTCATCTCGCGGAGAGAGGGCCCCATCTGATTGCCGGGTTTGTACCCGAGATAAGACAGTTCCAGGTAAATCCACGGAGGCCACTGGACGGAAAGTGTGGTTCCAGAAACTTTGGAAAGGATTCTCCTTAAACACAGCTTCAAGGTGTGGGGCCAGGAGGTGTTGAGAATTGAAGGGTGAGGAAGAAGAGAAAGGAAACAATTGCTAGTTTCTGAGAGACGGGAGCCCACGGCCAGGTGCACGTCTGTAAGCGACACTCCTGCTGATGCGGCCGCTTTTCTTCCTCCCATGAAAGCATCAAACTGAACCTGGGCTTTGACCCCGAATAAGGTGTGACCTTGAGGGCAGGTCCCCGCCCCGTCCCGTCTCCCGCCGCTTTCAGTAAATCAAGAATAAATGTCCCCCTCCCACTCCAGCTCCCACCACGACTTCCAGGCAGGGTTGAAGGACCTCGGGGCTGCTGCGTGTGCTGTCACAGCATGGCTAACGCACAACACGGATGAGAGGAACAACCCGGGACGCGGGTCCGAGGGGCGGGCTTCGCGGGCACAGATGCTGCAGGTCCATTCCCACCTCCTTCCTCCGCTCCCTCCACGCCACCTCCTGCCAGTGGCCCTGTGCCATGGCTCAGGCCTGGCAGACACGGCACGGGGAGGCTGCAGAGAGGGGTCCTGTCCCCTGTCCGGTGACAGGGTCCCCTCAGGAGCAGCACCGAGGCCTCCCGTCCCCTTCCTGGCGGCCAGAGCTGAGCCGCAGGCCACCTCGCCACAGGCACAGCCCCCTGGAGCCACCCTGGAGCCGTGTGCCCCCCATACCAGCTGCACTGCTCACCCAGACCCGCCTGCCCCGCACACAGACCTGTGCCCACCGCGTAGGCCACCGTGGCCAGACTCTCCTGTCTGTGCACCAAACAATCCCTCTGACCAACCCCCAGCGCTTCCTGCTCTGCACAACTCCATCAAAAGCGCATCTTTCGGCTGCATGGCCTCTTTCTCCCCCTCGGCTGCCTTCCCTCTCCAGCATCATTGAGTGTTGCCAGGGCGAGGGGGTGGGGGAGAGATTCGAAAGGGACAGAGCGTGGGAGCATGTCCGTCCAACAGAGGGACGTCTGGCACCCCGCACACCTGTCCACGCATGCTTCCAGCACCGCACAGCAGCGCGAGGTCCGGACAGTCTTGTGCTCAGGGTCCCCTTCCACCGTGTCCTCCCCCCTAGGTCCTCTCCCCCAGTGTCCTCCTCCAGCACCTTCCCGATCCCGTTCAGGGGCTGTAGGCTCTTAGCGAGTGCGCTCTGTGCCCAGGAACCAGGCCAGGAAGGACACGTCGCCTGCGGCTTATTTAACTCAGCAAAAGGGTAACTAGGGATGGGGCCCCGCCGAGCAGGGCGGGGCGCCCGGGAGCCAGTGTTGCCTGGGGTTGGACCAAGGACGCACGGTGTGTCAGGGCACCTGCCTGAGGCGGTCCTGGAGCAGGACCCGTCCCCCGGGCAAGCGCATCTGTAGACAAGACACGAAGACGAATGACTCATCTGGTCACAGGCAGTGACCGAGGAGCCTGCCCTCCCACCCAGCAGCCCCGGCCCCTAAGGTCTGAGACGGCGCAAGAAGCACGGAGACCGGCTGTTCCCGGAGCCCTGAGAACCTGCACGCTGCTCGACGGGCGCGATGGCACGTCCACCACGAAGGGCCTTCGGGGAAGAGAGCCGCACACGCCTCGATGGGCACGTCTGTGACGGTTTCTGTGCGACGTGCCCCTGGGAGCCCCCACATGTGAACGCTGGACTGGCTGAGTCACAGGGGCCTCTCTTTCTGGCTTCTTCACGGACACTTACGAGGACAGCAAGGGCGACACGAGGTGGAAAGAGCCATCGGTGGGCGGGTAACTCACTACCTCCCGTACCCGCCAGGTCCCTGCTGCTCTACCTTTGCCTGGGCTGTCCCCCCGCACCCCAGGACCGCCCTCCTCTCCTCTGGTGTCACCTCCACACCATCGCCTGCCGGCCTGTGTCCCCTTGTCCAGTGGCCTCCACACCATCGCTTGCTGACCCATGTCCCCCTGTCCAGGAGCCTCCACACCATCGCCTGCTGACCCATGTCCCCCTGTCCAGGGGCCTCCACACCATCGCCTGCTGACCCATGTCCCCCTGTCCAGGGGCCTCCACACCATCGCCTGCCGGCCCGTGTTCCCCTGTCCAGGAGCCTCCACACCATCGCCTGCTCACCCATGTCCCCCTGTCCAGGAGCCTCCACACCATCGCCTGCTGGCCCGTGTTCCCCTGTCCAGGGGCCTCCACACCATCGCCTGCCCGGCCTGTGTCTTCTTGTCCAGGGGCCTCCCCGGGGCCCTGCAGGGCAGCGTTTGCCCGGCGCCCTCTTAGGCAGCGACCACCACAGCCACAGCGAAGACTCACTGCCCCATTTTCACGACTGTGCGGGGCACTTACACCCACAGGCTATTCTGTTGTCCGGGCAGCTACTTTAACGCCAGGTCCTGCAAACGGGGAAACTGAGGCCCGAGGGAAGTTGCTCTGTGCTCTGTGACTAAAGTCAGAAGCGGTGAGAGAGAGAAGGCCTCCCCACGCTGACGGCTGCTGGCCCCGGGCGGCCGCCTGCCAGCCCTTCGCCAGTCGTGGCTGCTCTTACGAAACCCGTGCTCCCCGCTCTGATGGACCCTGGCCCAGCCCTGGCTCCCTGTGCAAGTCTCTGCAAGGCCAGCGGCCGGACCCTCCCCTGCCCACCCTCTCCTTCTCAGCCACAGGCAGGCCTTTTCGGGGCACACGTCTCAGACTGTTCTTGAGGACAGAGGGGCCTCGGTGACTCATGTGCTCCCCAAGCCTCTCTGGGGCCAGCTGCTGCCCCCGCTGCCCCTGTGCTGCCCTGGACGTGGGAGCAGGTGCCAGGCCTCCTGCAGCCGCCGCCCTCTCCCCGCCCCGGGCACAGTGCATCCTGGGAGGGCTCTGCTGGGCAGGGACTGTCTTCCGGAGGAAGTGGCACCCGGGGTGGCCTCTTTGGGGGCCAGTGTCGCTGTTAGGATCTAAGCGTTTCTAAACTGCTTTGTCATTTTCAAAGGCTCCTGCGTATGTGAAGGTGCGGCATGGCAGATGTGAGTTCAGATAGATGTTTCACACCCTCCCCGCAGTTTGAGATCCTGTGGGCAGTTTCAGAACGCAGGGCTCCATCTGGCACGGGGGCGGGGCTGACTCCTCCGCACCCAGCACCCAGCACCCAGAAAGGAGCCCAGGGGAGGCCCGGGGGAGGTGGAGGGGGAGGGGCCTTGCTGAGCCAGCCCCTGTGGACTGACCTGGGTGTGCCCCTAAATTCCCACGTGGAGTCTCCTAGCTCCTAGTGTTTCAGAATGTGGCCTTCTCTGGGTTTTCACGGAGGTCATTACGATTAAATAGTGTGGGCCCTGGTCCAACATGACAGGTGTCCTTCTGAGAAGAGAGTAGGACCCAGACTCGGAGGGAAGGCCAGGGGGAGCGAACGGGGGGCAGGGGTAGAGGGGGGAGAGGCCACCTCCATGCCGAGGGGAGAGGCCTCCGAGGGAGCCCCGCTCTCAGGCCTCCGAGCCTCACTGTAACCAGGGCCCCCTGTCCGGCTCTTCCGGAGACGCCCGGCCTCCGGAATCATGAGCCAACACGTTCCTGCTGCTGAAGCCGCCGCCTGCGGCCTGTGTTCAGTGGGTAGAAAATACTATGGACTCCACCCCGCGCAGCCCGGGCATCCACGCCCGCCTGGGCCTTCGCGTCCTCCGGAGCCAGCCTGCCTTTGTGAATGTGTTTCTGGAAACAGGGGCGCACGGGTCTTTCAGGGAAGCCGTCACCCCCCCTCCCGGAGGCATCCGTCCTGCTGAGCCGCCTCGGGGAGACGGCGGCCCTCTGAGCTGCGCGGGGGACGTGGTTCTAGGAACTGAGACAGGTGGCATGCAGGTTTCGCACAGACCACTAAGCCACTTCTAAGCCGTGGGCTACCTGAGGCTTTGTGCAAAAGCGCGCAGTGTGGCTGCTTTCCTCTCTACCCCCCTGCACACCCCTGCGGTCTTTGGGGCGCCATGGCGCACCTGGCAGGGGGAGCAGAGTGGGGGTCCTGTGAGAATTTCATGCGGGCTGATTCCTGGGAGTTTTGGTTTGGCCTGTCCTGGTTGCGGCCAGTGAGTGTGTGCCGTGTGGTGTGTGGTGTGTGCTGTGCCCTGTGCCAGACCACACGTGTCCCTCACGCCGGCCGCCCGGACCCGCCCGGAGAAGGGAGCGATGTTTTGCGGGGCCCGTGCCTCTCTTTCTCCCCAGTTGCCATGTGGGTATCTCGCCAAAAGGGAGGATGGGTTTCCTTCTGTGAGAACTGCATGGACCAAGAGAGTGCCCCCCCGGGGGGAACTGCGGAGTTTCCCCTCTGGCGCGTGGCCCCAGCTGGGAGGGAACACGCTACACATTACAGGCAGCGAGAAAGGGCACAGGCCTGGCCCCCCGACGGCCGGGCTGGGACGCA
This sequence comes from Myotis yumanensis, assembly GCF_028538775.1. Taxonomy (NCBI): domain Eukaryota; kingdom Metazoa; phylum Chordata; class Mammalia; order Chiroptera; family Vespertilionidae; genus Myotis; species Myotis yumanensis. The sequence goes on along the minus strand of NW_027223753.1, from coordinate 214,568,819 downwards.
GGGCTAAGGACTCAGACTTGGAGTGAGAACCAGGTAGAGGGTGGGGCCTGTGCTGGCCTTGGGCGCTAAGGCAATACCCAAAGGGCACCCACGCGAGGCCATGGGCCACCTCTCCAGCCCAAGGGAGGGCGCTAACCTGGCAATGGAAGCCGCCGCCATGTCGGTGCGTCACCTGAGGAATGTACAGGGAAACTGCCCGCGGAGAGTCCACTCTGGATCTCTGACATGGACCCTCCAGACCAGTGATGGCGAACCTATGACACGCGAACTCATTTTTTTGGTTGATTTTTCTTTGTTAAATGGCACTTAAATATATAAAATAAATATCAAAAATATAAGTCTTTGTTTTACTATGGTTGCAAAGATCAAAAAATTTCTATATGTGACACGGCACCAGAGTTAAGTTAGGGTTTTTCAAAATGCTGACACGCCGAGCTCAAAAGGTTCGCCATCACTGCTCCAGACCATATTCTCGAGCCAGAGACTACGAGGCCCGCATTCCTCTTCTGAGAAGGACCACGCAAACCCCTTTCCTCAGGAGCCCTTCTGAGCTTTGTGTGGGGGGTCCCAGGGCCCCCTCCCCGACCTGCCCCTGGAGAGCTCACCATCCCTGGCTCCCAGCCGGGGCGGGCAGGCGACTGTGCACGGGCCCCAGGACCGAGGGGCTGCGTCAGGGGCAGCGTCTTCTCTTTCCTGGTGTCTGTGTGGGTCACCGGGTCCCTGGCTATCTGGCCTGTCTGCCTGGTAAGGGCACAGGCAGGCGGCACCCCACACCGAAACCCAACCTCCGGCCAGTGCCATGTTCCAGTTTCCGATTCCCCTTCCCAGCTGAAGGAGTGAGAAGCCACTGTCGCGCGGAGCGGGAGAGCAAGGAGGCAGGAGGGTCTCATTACGGTTACTCTGCAAATAGTGCCTCCTGGGCTTATTTGAGACCCAGAGGAAATGAGTGGGGGGGGGGGGAGGGGAGGGGCGTCGGGGGAGGCAGTTCGCAGCTTCTCACCGCAGCGAGCAGCGTTTGTGACTCACACGCAGCGCGTGATTCAACTTCACTCAAGCGTCCGCAGCTGCCAGGAAAGGAGCCTGGAAACCCTTTAGTTTGAAGCTTTGAGTCGGTTAATGACTTGCTTTCCTCTCCTTCCCCCTGAGCTGCTCCCCCCGCCCCCAACACACGTGCACGCACACCCCTTCGCCCAGCGCTCGAATTTCAGGGACCCAGAGCCACAAAGCCCCGTGGCATTCACAACAGCGTGTGTTGTGACAAAGTGGCTAGAGCCCTCCGCATTCCAGCTCCCTGGGCCGCATGAATCAATGAGTCACAGATACCACCGGGGTGCGCGCCAGAGTTCTAGCCAGATAGCGAACTCCCCCAAACCCACCCGCCCCACCCCGGCTCTGCCAGCCCAGCCGCCAGCCACGCGGGGCGGGCGCTGGCCCCAGTGGGTGCCCTGCCGCACACTGCCAGCCTTGGACACAGTTTCCTGGTTTGTGTTGGTCTCAGTACAGTCCTCTTTCTCCACCAAAGAGACACCGATGAGCAGAAACACGCACACACACTCACACCCTCACAGCTCACCTCCCCTGCTCTGCCCCTTCACGAGGCCGGGGCAGGAACACAGTCAGGGCTTCCACACTAGCAGGCCTCCTGCCATCTCATGACCCAAGTGCCACACGCTTAACTGAGGAAACCTCCTTATGCTCTTCGCGAGAGGCTCCGTACGTGACAGTCGGCTTCCTCTCTCTCTGAAAGACGCCGCTGCCTCCGCATCGAGACCACAAGGCACCACACAGCCGACCTCAGCCGGCTCTCACCCCGGGGAGTGCCCCGCTGCACTCAGCCTCCCGGCCCAGAGCGGCCGCTGCCCCCGAGGTCCCCGGCGGGGCCAGGGCATGTCTGGGAGCCTGCCCTGCCCTGCTCTGCCCCTGCCCTGGCCCCTGCCCTGGCCCCTGCCCGGCACTGGCTCAGCCCTCCCGGCCAGCTGTGCAGGCTGGAGTGCGGGCCACGGAGCACGCAGAGTTCCAGATAGCTCAGCCCCTGCCACCGGGGTGAAGGACAGCAACACAAAACCCAGAGGGCCTCCTGGGAGTTGTGCCACCTCCAGACCTTCACCAGGAGCAGCCTGAGCTCCCCGCTTGCCAACGTTCCCAGGCACCGACTGCGCGCCAACGGCCTCCCTGTTCGCTCAGACGTCTCTGCAGAGCTGCCGTCCAGGAGCCGGTAACCCAATAGCCTTGTAACCACAAGCCCGCGTTTGCATTCCTCCCTCCAGACCGACGGCACCACGGCCTCGGCTCCGCGTGACAGCCCTGCAGGCGGAGCTGAGTAAGAAGACCGGCGTGTACTCACCGCGCATGAAGCACTGCGGGTACGAAGGAAATGACTCAAACAGGCTCTCCGAGGCCATGGCTGCTCTTCCGCACACCCTCTTCGGCAGGCGGGGTCCGAGGGTGGTGATCACCTTGGGAGCAAACCACGAAAGGTCATTGCTGTCGCCTCAGCCCTGCCGCGGCTCCCCACATCTCTTTCCTTTCTTCCCCCTTCGACACCTCTGGGGCTCCCCGAGCCCGAGGAACAATGTACCTTTGCAAAACAAATATTCAAATTGTTAAAGATTTAAAAAAAAAAGCGGTGCTCGGCTGTGGCTTGGGGATGCTCGCCGCCCTGCGAAACCCTGTGGTTTGCAGCTGTGTGATTCCTCCTGCCGCTGACCACTGCGCCCGCGTCGCCCGCTGACTCTGCCAGCCGCCCCACTTGTGGTTCTGTGGTTGTTGGGGCCCAGGGAAGTTTTCACACAACCCAAATGACAAATTTAACTGTTCCCCTTTCCCCGGCGCCTCGTCATTGGTCCTTGCCAATCACGTGACTTCCATGATGTCAATTTTTTTTTTTTTTACACTTTCTGAGCCATGCCCTTCCTCCCCTCCACCTGCCCCCCACCCCCGGGCTGTGCAAGAAAACAGCCCCAGAGACCTTGCAAGACAGCGACTGGCTGCAGCGTGACTCAGGCCCTTGTTATACCAGGGTCGCTGCTGAGCGCGGCCGCGGGCCTGCTGCTGTGTGTGGTTTGGAAGCACTGGCTGTTTGGATGAGGGTGTCATTGCTGCTTATTCACTAGTAACTCCGCCCTGGCACCGGCTGTGGGCAGGCGGGACGTGGTGCCATCATGCAAGATGCTGGGCACCGGCTCAGGGGTCCCCGGCCCTTGGGAAAGACGGTACCGGCGTCAGCGAAACTGTAAAGGGGGGAAAAGTGAAAGGAAATGTTTTGGTGAGAGTCTGACCCCTGACTCCCCAGTATTTTAGAGCCGACAAAAGGGAAAGCGTTTTCATTTTGTGATGAAAACACTATTCTAATACCAAAAACATTCTGTGGTTTCAGTGCTCCTAAATGGACATCTTTTCAGTGAAGAGATAAAATCATAGTTCTCTCCTACACACACACACACACACACACACACAAACACACACTCTCACACGCACATGCACACACACACACATGCACACTCAGGAAGCTACAGGGAAGAGCAGACACACACACACACACACACACACACACACACTCAGGAAGCTACAGGGAAGGGCAGAAAAGAGAAGTTTTGCATTTTGGGCGAAAGCAGGGCTGCCTGTAAACTTGTGTTTTGCTTTTAGCTGTGAGAGTCGCTGCCTTGCTTCCTGTGTGACCGGAATCCACAGGCTAACCCACACCTGGAGGGGACACTCGCCCTGCTGTCAACCCTGCCGAGAGGAGAGCTACGAGGACCCCGCACGATAGAGGGGACCCAGGGGCTGCCCCAGAGGCCGCCTCCCCGGCCAACTGACAGTCTGAGGTTGGTCCTTGGCCCGGGGAGGGAGCCAGGCCTGCTCGAGGGGCGGAGGACGGGAGAACTGGCATGTGGGCCGGCGTGCTGGGCACATACTTTCTTCCTTGTCCTGCCCGCTGGGTTCCCTGCTAGCGGATACGATAGTTTCTCCTTGAGTTCCCAGAGCAGGAAGAGTCCTTCCGCGATGAACCACGTAGCCTTGCAGGGCTCCACACGCATCCTCCACGCGGCTCTGCACACAGAAGCCCCCGCCCTAGGAACTCTGAGCCCTCAGGTCCCAAAGTGCCAGCAGGTCTGCGATGCCAGCAGAGGCCTCGGGCTGTCCGGCCGGAATACCCCTGCGTGTTGACTTCTCCGCCCCGTCCCGCCCTCACCCATGGAGATAACGTGTGAGGGCAAATGGCACGGCGTTTGCGAAGGCACAGACGGGATTGTGACTTAGGCCTGTTATGACTAAAGCAGGAATTGAAACTCACGCCTGCGCTCTCCCGGACGTGTCCAGTGTGGACGCCGTATTCACATGTACGCACACAGTCACATGTGTGTGTGTGTGTATGTGTGTGTGTGTGTTTTATGAAGTTTATTAACACCCGAACGCCACGCATGCTCCGTGCTCCGCACTGCTGTCCGTGCTCCCTCAGCGGCCGAGTCGGGCTCCACCCCGCAGCGTGGCCTTGCTCTCCAGCAACTGCGGCGCCCGGGGAGGGTCCGGAGCCGAGCGCTGTGACAAGCGGCTGCCGTGCAGCGTCAGCTCAGGCTAGTAGTGACTGAGGGAGGCCGTGGCGATGCAGACGAACCATGGATGGTTCATTCTCAAACCCCCTGATGCTTCGGCGTCTCGTGTCCAGGCGCCCCAGGTGGATGTGTCATAGCCGAGTTCCCGGCTGCTCTGCTGGCTGAGTGGCTCTGTAGTTAAGTGTAAAGGTGGCTGGGCCTGCGGAGGCCTTGCCTGGCACTGCCGTCCTGTGTGACAGTCAGGGCTGGGGCAGCAGGGGGCAGAGTGTGCAGGCCTGCAGCTCGCTTGCCGGCAGCCTCTGCAGCTTCCCGGCTGGGAGGCGACACTGGCAGCCTTGCTGGGCCTCCTCCAAGTCAGGACAGTGAGTAAAGGCGCCACTGGTGCCGGTGAACTTGGCCCTCCCACTTCCTTAGGAGCCCGAGACGCAGAGACACCTAAGTCACCCGCTAGCCGCCGGAGGAGTGCTCCGCGCTGGCTTCACCGGGCTGGTTGGGATTCCTTAGGTCTGGGCAGCGACCCACGCCCTCTGCCCTACTTCCTGCAAGTGACTCAGCCTGGGCTGCGCCTGGGGAGCTGTCCCCGAGCGGCTGCGGCCACGGGGGCTCTGCCCAGGCATCGATGGCAGTGCTCAGCCTCACTCAGATGGGCTGCAGCCCCCACATGTCACTTGGGGGGGGGAGGGGACTCAGGTGTCACTTTCGATGGCTCTATAAAAGAACCGCGAAGGTAGCGAGATCCGCAGTTGCATCGCCTGGGATGAGTGTGTGGCTGCGGTGTACAGTCCCGTCTGATGGAAGCATCGTCTGCCGGGCGTCTTCGTCCAGGATCACTGTCCGTGTCTCTGAGCGTGTCTACTGCAAAGCAGAGTCTCTGGCCAGAAAGTGGACCCCAAAGAGACTCCCCAAAACACTGGTGTGGTCTCAAACCCCAGGAGGACGCTGCTGCCCATCTCTCTCCGGAGCAGGTGTTTTCATTCTCCTACATCCTCGTGCCCCACGGAGGTCGAGGAGGAACCTTCTGTGTGGTGGTGACCGGGGCCTCGGGGATGAGCTTACACCCAGGCCTGACAGCAGGGCCTCCGGGACCCGCTGGGGCCTGGTCTCGGGTTAAATGCCAGAGCTGCGCGGACCCCGCGGCAAGGCCTCCCTCACGGAGCCCGCAGTGGCGTCTGCAGGGGGCGCCTCCCTCTGAGGCACAGGCTCCTCCAGCAAAGGTACGATCCACATGGAAGTCACCACGAGAACTTATAGCCGGACGAGCGTCCCGGCATTTTTCCGTAACCTCCGTGGAAGGAGACGCATGGCTCTGTGGGGAAGTCGGATTGAAAAGAAGGAAGACAGCAACTCGTCCCAAGCAAGCCGTCCAACCGCACGACAACCTGTTGGGTGGTCACTGTTGCAGGCAGAGGGGTTTCCGCTGCCCGCTGCTCAGGGTGGCCCGCGGGCCGCAGCGGGGGCACGACCGGGGGGCCTCTGAGAATCAGAATCCTGGGCTCCAGTCCGAGCTCCCGACTAGAATCTATTTCCATGGGTCCCGGGGATCCTCTGCACAGCAGGCTCTGAGAGGCATCGCCGAGGGCCTCGCACGAGCAGGGATTGGGCACGGAATATGCTGGGGTCACTTCCCACAGCCTCCAGACCTTCCCACTCAAAGGTCTAACTTTCTGCCTTGCGGCCTTGGCATGACTCTTACAGCTTTATTTTTACCGTCAACACCATCACAGATTTGGGCAGGATTCTGTGAGCCCTGGGTGTTTCCAGACGCAGAAATCCACGAGAGGCGTGGCTCACGTGCTCCCAGGTAGAGCTTTCCCCGTGGCCACTCCACATTCGCATCTCAAGTGCGGGGTCTGGGTCACGTTCACAGTCTGAGGTCTGCCATCCACGTAGCGAGGTCCCGGTGCGCTCCGCCTGCCAGGCCGGTGGCACGTGGACACACAGAAGGTGTTTCTCCTCCAGGGGCATCCGAGTCTCAGTTTCCACCCGGTTTGCAGTTTGGGGACGCATGGATCCTGCGGGTCTTCCAGGTGCACAACACGTGCCCCGGGGGGCGTTTCTGGGGGCCTCGGTGGCCCGGCCCTGGGCTGGCCTTCCCCTCGGGTACCTACCTTACTCTCAGGCCACCGCCTCACAGATGCCACGCCCTGTGCCTTGCCCGGGAGGGAGGGGCCCCGCCTTACCTGTCCACTCTGAGAGCCGCCCCCTCCAGGGCCCGGAGGCCCCGCTTACACAGGACCCGGGAGCTCGGCTACTTCGTCCGGAGGCGGCTGGATCCCTCCCGCCTGCGTTGGGCCTCGGGCCAAGGGTCTTGTTTGGAAACGTTTCTCCTGCAGAATGTTGGCTCTTCTGCCCCCGGTGCCATTTGAAACCAGGGGTAAAAGCGAGAACCTCAAACAAACTCTCTTTGAATGTGAGAGATGTTTAGCATGCGGGGTTGGGCCAAAGGACGGAAAACATTCCGAGTTGGTACTGAACTTTCCAGCCAGCTTCTCCAGCCCTGAGGCTAATTTTAGCAGGAGATCCAGGCAGGGAAGGCGCAGGGAAGCGAGGAGAGTAAAGTTACTCAGAGTTGGGGTGGCCAGACCCGTGTGGGTGAGATTGCGCCAGATTCAGTCATTCCGCGCACCCGGCAAACAGTGTGTGTCCCCCCCCCCCCCCCCCCCCCCCCGCTGAGCAAAGTGCCCGCTGCAGGGACTTCGGACTTGGTTGCCATGGCTACTCCTCTTCCTGGTGGTAGGCAAATGCAGAGGTGCCCATGTAGCCATTCACAACCGAAGCATAATGCTGCCCTTCTCACCGGGGCCATGAAGACCAGGACTCTGGACTATGCAAAGTGGCTGTGAATGGAATCACTGAGAGACCGGTGGCTGCTGCTTCCATATGGAAACTCACATGTGTGGATTTTAACACTTGCACGCGCTGGGGTCACACACACACACACACACACGGCACCAGGACCCGCCATCCGAGTCCGGGTCCGAACGCGTTGAGACAGCCTCCGCCGTCGATGCTGAAGACACCCTGAGTGCTCCCCACTTCATTTGCGAATTAGATGTTCTTTTGAAAGAATGTCATTCAAACCCCCACCCCCCCCCTTCCAGAGCCTCACAAATGTCTCAATTAAAAAACATCAACTCTACTGCGGAAACAAAGTCTCCCGCTTAAAATTGTGGGGCGTGTGCTTGAGTTTGCTCCTCCTTGACCCCCGTCCCTCCCTCCGGTGGCCAGTTCAGAAGCCGCTGTGCTTCTGGGAGGAGAGGGGAGGAGGGTCCTCCGCCCCCGCAGGATAACACAGGGGTGCGCTCCTTCAGCCACGAGGGAAGGCAGACAGGAAGAGGCTCGCCTGGCTGTCTGTCCTCAGAGGACCAGGACCTGGTCTTGGGGCACATGAGTGTTGGTGGCCTTCTGACTATTGGGGAGGCATTATTCTTAGTTTGTTTCCCTGCGCTTGCTCAGATTTTACCACCCTCCTTTGCGAGTCTCTGATCCCTGTTGCAAAGGGGACTGAAGGACCGCACGGTGTGAGACTCGAGACCTCGGTCTCTGAGTGATGTTAGTGGGGGAGGGGGGATCAGGAAACCAAATTAGTGAGTGTCCAAAGGCCTGAAATTACGCCCAAATCATCCTGGACTCAGAAAGCACCCTGAGCTCCTTGAGTCTCTGGCTTCTTCTGCTTTCAGGGATCCACTGTCCGTGGGAAGGAATTCAGGGGACACGCACTTTACCAAATGCTGTGGGGGGCCTTTAACCTCTGCCATGCCTTTTGCTTTGAATAGGAATCCATCCCTGTTCTGTCGACTGGTCTCACTTGTCAATTCCTCCTCCTTTTAAAATATCAATTTTCCATGATCCGTGGGGCTCCTTTCTCTTTACTCACTGACCTTGGCCATGGTCATGGCCATTCATGTATGTACACATATGTCCAGCTTTGTCCTCAGTAAGAAATTCAGGTCTCAGGGACCCTTCATCCATGTGTGCACCCTGTGAACTCACATGTAGGTCTCCCCCACTCCCCACCGGGCTCTCCTCCCCCCCCCTTCACCTCCTCCTCCTCCACACAGTGCCGTGTGCCTGCCAAGGACGCTCTCCATCACAGTGGCGTTGCTGTCCTTCCATTCTTCCATTATCACAATGAGAATTCACTTGTCTTCATCTTTGGCAGAAATATCCAATCCCCCTTTCTCTTTGCACTTTTGTCTCTTCTGATCTTTCCCCTCGGCATTACCAAGTATCAGGAACAGCCCACTCTCCCTGCACTGCAGTTCCTTCCCCGAGTAGTTACTTCCTAATCTCAGGCTGGACGGATGAGTACAGCTCAGAAGAAGGCTCATGAGCTTCTGAACCATTCATGTAAGAAATGAATAGCAGCCCTGGCTGGTGTGGCTCAGTGGTTGAGTGGATGAATAGATGAATTAATAGATGGATGGATGGATGAGTAGATGGATGGATGAGTGGATAGATGGATGAGTGGATGGATGGATGAGTGGATGGATGAATGGATGGATGGATGAATGGATGTATGGATGGATGGATGGATGGATGGATGGATGAGTGGATGGATGGATGGATGGATGGATGGATGAGTGGATGGATGGATGAGTGAATGGATGGATAGATACTGATTTATTAGAATAAACAGCTGGGGGATCAGAGGCTGAAATTCTTAGGCTGTGGGATAAGAAGCACTTTGACTATGGATATGGGCAGTGGGAATGGAGGGCAATGGGACTGTGATAGGTTGACTCCATGGGCAGCCTCCTTTCACACCTCCTGTAGCCATATCCTTTTCCCTTTAACTGTGGTCCCCTCCCACTCTGACCCTGAGCTCAGCCTTGTGACATGCATTGGCCAATGGGATGGTAACGAACTTGATGAAAGAGGAGGCTTGGAAAAGTGCTTGCTCATTTGAATGTGCATGTGCTGATGTCCTGGAAGCGGGGACACCTGGAAGGGAGCCAGCCATTCCAGCCGAGGGCACTCTAGGTCAGCCAGGAGCCAGGTGACCATTGGACACTTAGGTGGGCTCCAGCCTAACCCAGAAGAACCAACCCGCCAATTGCAGCCATGATCAGCAGCACTTCCCAGGTCCCATGAGGTTTGAGCAGTCGTCACGGGTGGCTGTTTTGAGCCGTAGAGTTTCGGGGTGCTTTGTAACACGGCCTTGTCCTGACAATCGTTTTTGTTGGGGAAGAGACAGAGATGTACAAAGCACCAATGGTGAGCTGCAGGCTGAGGCCGTACGGCTGGACCAGTTCATTTTCAAAGTGAAGGAAAGCACAAAGCCACTGCCCGGAATGCAGAGGAGGTGTCGGGGGCACAGAACCAGGGCGGGTGAGGAGAGAAGCAGCATAAAGAAAGAGGAAGCAGGTGCCGCGAGAGGAGAAAGGCGTTTCTGGGGATGGAGTGAAACGGTTCGATGCTGAAAAGACAGACAAGAGAAACCAAGATGATGGGAAGGTCAGCAGACTTGACAAGAAAGAGCCACTTGAGATCTGTTCCCTCACGACGCCTCCACAGACTAAACACAACAGTGACGGCCAATTCGCTGCTGTGCAGACACGTGGCTCCTCTGCCTGAGTAGGAAGTTCATGTGAAGTTGATGATGACATGGACATGCTTGTCCACATGGACCTAGGCTGATCACATGGCTTCCTTTGTTTCAATGAAATTCAAAAAACATTTGCAGAGCATCTGCGGCGACAGAACAGAGGGAGATGGCAGAAAAGAAGGATGGTGCTCTCTGTTGCTGCGTTCCTCACAGTTGTGAGGTTCTGAGGGCGGGCTTGAGACATGATTATGAACGCCAATGCCATCGGAAAGCCCAGATAGATGGTTCTTTAGAGAGGCCCTGACTCTGGCCTCACTTCACATGGCTATACCGTTTGCTCTAGAAGAATCTAGAGGTGTAGCTTAATGATTTGACAAAAATGAAACTTAGTAAGATACTCTTTTTCCCAGCAGAAAAAATGAGCTTGTATTACATTTCACTTTAAAAACTATATACACCCACATACTCAGACACTCAGACACTCAGACACTCAGACAGACACACACACACACACACACACACACACACAGGCGTGCGTGCAAGTCCAGGGTACTGACTTCACTTTATGCTCTGCCCTCATTTGGTACCAACATGCGAGCAAGCCTGAACACGGCCTTCCCGTGTTCCACGCTCCTATCGCTGGTCGACCACACAAAGGCAGACCCGGAGAAGATCACTAATCTGATGCTAAGCCAGATGATTAACCCTGTTTCTGCTGCCTCTTACTGTGCAGAGGTTATCTCGTTCGATGCCTGACTATCACTCTGCTGCCAATCATGCTGGATTCCAGCTGTCTCTTCCTTGGATCTCCTCAGGCTGGACCTACTCAGGCTGGACCTACTCAGGCTGGAGCTACTCAGGCTGGACCTACTCAGGCTGGACCTACTCAGGCTGGAGCTACTCAGGCTGGACCTACTCAGGCTGGAGCTACTCAAGCTGGACCTACTCAGCGTTCACCAACAGCCTTTCTGGCCTCTGGCTCCCAGGTCACCAGATAAAACCAGGAAATCATGCTGATGAAATGGTCTTACCCTCTTGGCCTGGCATGCCCCCCAGGGTGCCCTTTTCAGAGGCACCAATGGAAACTCAAAATCAGAGATGGAGGTATGAGCCGGTGTTGACAACGCTGTCCCCTGCCCTGTGCTGCCTTCGGGACAGCGCTGCCCTGGACAACCTGGCCCTGCTTCCTCAGGTGGCGAGAGGTCAGCGGAGTGCTTTTAGGTCCACAACCTTTCACCTATAAAATACACAGCTTTCACCTCCAGAATTTTCTCCGTTATTCATATCACCTGAGGAATAAATGCGCCTGAGCTCCTCCCCTCTTCCAGGGGGGACTGGGAACGCTTGGAATAACCTGGTGATTTCACTGTATCTCCAGCCTGACTCACCTAATGGGCTCGCATATTGTTGGCCCATCGCTTACTCTCAAGTTCAAGTTTATCTCTACCAGGGACACACGTCTGTGATGCCAGGAGGGTAGGGATGCCAGACTTAGCAAAACGCAACAGAAGAGGATGCCCTGTTACCTTTGAACTTTAGAGAAAGAAATGAATACGGATTTAGTCTGCCCCAACTCCTGCGTGGGAGAGATTACAGTAACGAATTATTCACTGTTTAATGGAAATTCAGATTGCACTGGGTGTCCCGTATTTCAGACGGCCGTCCTGGTTGGCGGCCCAGCTGGGAGATACGCGTGTGTCCACACATCACCCACCGGGCAGAAGCTTTGGGGTGAAGCTTAGTACAGAGGCGATAGCGGAGGAGGCCCATGGACTCAGTCAGTGCAAGCTGGCCTGCGTTACCCTCCCCCCTCTTTTCTTTAGCCCTTTCAAGGCCCTGGGGGGTGTGACATGGGCTCACCTTGCGAGTGGCCCATCCGGCAGTGAGACAATAGCCTGAGGAACCCTGTACCTCGTTTTCCCTGCTGGACTCACCTGCTGTCTCGCCCGGGGGGCCTCGCTGCCGTCTCGTCCTCCTCTGCTCCTTGCCAATGAGAAGCCGGCCTGCTAACTGCCAGGTGGCAGCCATGCCGAGTGGACATGGGCGACAGCTGGGAGCGGGGCGGGGCGTGTAAGGAGAGGTTTGGGTTTCCCTCGGAGTCCGCCTCCGCGCACCCGCGCATCTGCACGCACTTTTGTTTGAGGGCTCCAGCAATTGGCTGGAGCTGGAAGCATAAACACCTCCATGTGCTGGCCCTCACCTTCTCTTTGTGTTGGTTTAGGAAATACACCTGAGATGCACAATGAACCCCTCAATTACCTGCCACCGTGGGCAGGGCTGGCGGCACCCCTCCATCAACAACCGACCCCCACCCCCCATCCCGGACTGACAGCGGGCTGCAGCTCCCGCCTGGCCTCCTGGTGCTGGCCTTCAGCAGTGGGCTCCCTCCGGGGCTCGCTCTGGGCTGAGTGTCGGCCCCTCTCCCACTTCTGTTCCAGGACAGCTGAGTTCAGTCCTGCCAGAGGCGGGCATTCGGGAAGTTTCTCTCCTGACTTATTTTGAGGGAACAACCGGGTCAGATCGCGCAAGAGGCTGGGAAAACTGTTTAACAAAGGGAAGGAGGCAGGGCTTCCCCGGTTTGTCATCTATGAAACACTTAGTTGTGAAATTGTTAAAAGGAAAAGCAGATCTCTCCCCCGCCCGCACCCCCTGCCCCATGTATGGCTTTGGCAGAAAAATCTCAAAGGGACCTAAACAGTGGAGGCTGAGCGGGGAGGGGAGGGAGAGACGTTTGAAAACACCTCCATTCATATCTTAGAGCACGTCCTATGTGTCAGGCACCATTTCACTGCGTGAAATAGACAAAGCCCCTGTCCATTTCAGCTCCGGGCAGGCGGGCGGGAACAGGGTGCGAAGGGGACTTTTGGAGCCACATCCCCTGAGTCTGAATCTCAGCTCAGCCACTAACTCGTTACCTGGACGTGGGCCAGCGATCTAACTGTCCTGGGCCTCGGTTTCCTTACCGGGAAACGGGGATCAGCCTTCCTTTCCCACCGTTGTTGTGAAATGGCGAAAGTCGCATTTCTCACTGAGAGGGTGGCTGCGGGGACTGACTTGGCGAATGCCCGAGAAGCTCTCAGAAAGCCTGCTGGCGCACACTAAGTCCACCTTAGCGCTTACCTAATGGCGGCCGCGTGTCGCTGGTTAGCTGAGTTAATGTGCCCTTGGGGGACCTTCCCCATCCATGACGGAGAAGGGAAACACTGCCTTTCCAGCCAATCGGGGAAGACTGGAAGGTGCAATTTCATGTCCACGCTCCCTCCCAAGAGAGTGAGTGACTTAAGACATTGTGTGCTCCCAAAGTGTCAAACGCATTTCTTCCTTTCAGCAATTCTTTTTTAAAAAATGTTATTTTTATTGATTTCAGAGAGAAAAGGAGAGGAAGAGAGAGATAGAAACACCGGTGATGAGAGAGAATCATGGATCGGCTGCCTCCTGCATGTCCCCTACTGGAGATGGAGCCCGCAACCCAGGCACATGCCCTGACCAGGAATGGAACCATGACCTCCTGGTTCTTAGGTCAATGCTCAACCACTGAGCCACGCCAGCCGGGCGGACTGCATCTCTTGATGGAGGACTGCAAAGTCATGTGATAGAGGATGGGTCTGCAGGAGGCCTGAAGAACTGGGGCCACTTTTGCAACCAATCTGCCACCGATGAACAAAGGTGATTGACAAGTGCTTTCATAGGCAGGAGGGCACAGGGTGCAGCAGCTGGTTCAGGGGCCCCTCGCCTTCCCATCGCTACTTGACCACAAACATGTCATGTCACGCCCTCAGTCACCGTTCCTCACCTTCCCGAGGTTCTTGCGAGAATCCAGCGGGACATACACACGGACTCGCTTTCCAAATGGTAAATCTCAATGTGTGTGTGCACCAGCCCTGCGGGCTTTGCACCGGAGCTCAGACAGCCTCCTGCCGCTCCAGGGAGGGCAGATCCAGAACAGCACAGAGAGATGTGCCAATCAATTCTACAAACAACGTCTTCCTCCCTTCACTCCCAGACGGGATGGGATGCACCCTGAGAGCCACAGGGTCCTGCCTCATGCCCAGAAGTCAAGGAGCCCGCTCCACATGCAGGGAGCTGCACACGCCGCCCGGACACTCGCCACCCGGACCCTCACCTTCGAGAGGACACGCTTGACCCCGCTCTGGTGGCTCCGCCCCAAACGAGGGTGGGACACAGAGCTCCCAACTTCCACATTTGTTTCTGCCTGAAGGACGGACACATCCTTAAAATAAGTAACGTTACGACTTCTTCTTGCAAATGCTGTGAGGACAAGAGTGGGTGGGGCCTGCCCTCTCACTGCTTCTGGGGATGATCTCACTCGTTGAGCGACAAGTCTCGGATGGTGCTGGGAACAGGGCCCTGTGTGCTGTTGGAATGGCTGGGTCTCCCCCTCTTGTGCACCCTGGTCATTAACATGAAGATATGTTTTGCATAAACGACTTATAAGGAGTCTCTCATATGCCCCAGGGGCCTGGCCCTGCTGATGAGTCAAAGGGGGATGCAAATATTTAACACATCGCCAGAGTGACATTCATAGACCGGGGACCGAACGCACTGAATGTGCGTAGGGACGGCCCACATGTTGCCACACTCACAGAACTCCAACAAGCGAGGCCTCGGAGGTGTCTGGGATGCACGTGGGATCCACTGAAGACCCAGCCAGGAGGAGAGAGGTGTTAGAGAGCGTTGCGGCTTCTGATGGAATTCTCCTAAAGATGTACCCCTGTCTGTGCATCCTGAACCGACATTTCCTTAGGTGGCAGCCTACACGTTGTAGAGCGAACATGCAAACTGATGACATAGATCCCCCTCCTCCCGGCACTGACGCAACCTACACGCTGTATGAAGCTCAACCTGCCATTCATTTAAAACCAGGCCCCAGGGGCGGCTGCCCTACTCTGGGCACACAATCGCTAATTCCTTGGGGATGGTGCTGCTCCGCTCCCGTGGGCTGCCTTCAGCCAGATGGGGAAACAGCTGGATTTGCCTTCCCCATGCACCAGCCGCTTACCTCTCCCTGGCTTCCCGTCCCTCTCCCGGGGCCGCGGAGGGACAGACCCTGGCCCCTGACTCCCTGTGAGCGACATCAGGGTGCGATGCCCGATGCCCGAGGGGGTGGCGGGGCCCGGGGTGACCTGGCGCAGGACCCAGGGGCCTCAGCGGCCGCCCTGGAAGGGAGGAAGGCCAGGCCTGCACTGTCCTGTTCTCATTAAGTGTATTTATAAACACAGCGAACATGAAACATTCTTCCTTTCCTCGCAGTGATGGATGATTATATGTCTATGAGATGTTTTCGTTTATTTGGCGCCAGGGTAATCAAAATCAGTTGAAACGGTCCCTCGGCCGGGAAGGAAAAGCAGTGGGCGTGGGGCGGCCGCTGCTTCCCCCGATTCCCGGGCAGTAGCTGGGGAGGCCCCGTGGAGGACACGGGCCTCGGGGTAATTGCTCCCAGTCCCGCTCGTGGCTGAGGTCCACGGAGGAGGCTGCAGCCTGCGGAACGTTCAAAGCAGCCGCCTCCGCTGGGAGCGGCGTGGGCGCGGGCCAGCCTGTGCGTGACTCTGCTCAGGCTGAGCAGGAGCCGGTCCCAGAAACCCGTGCTGAGGGAGCCGCTCCTGCTTTCATGTCTGGCCTGGCCCCGGGCTCCGGGTCGGCGCTGTGATCTCGACATCCTGTTTCCAGGACACGCAGACAGTGCCGTTTCCCTCATGGCCCTAGGCCGTGCACAGACGGGCCTCGATGGGGCTCCTCGTGCCTCCTGAGCTCAGATGTCTGTGTTCAATCTGTCATTGGTCTTAGGAAAGGCCTCGGCTTTGGTGCGTTCACTTGGCATAAGCCACAGGCTGGCTTTGCCCATTTCTGGTCAGCTCTCGGCTTCGTCACACAGACCAGGCGCAGGCGTGAGGGTTCAGAGCCTCAGTGAGTACAAAACCCCAAGTTCCTTGGCCCCTGATCATCACCTTTCTAGGATTTAATAGGAATTCTGGAATAGGGAAGGGACTTTTCTTGAATAGATATAAGAAGCTTTGAGGAGTGAACTGAGGTAATTTCTTTAACATTGTTTTCTCATTAAGACAGGCCCAGTTCAGCCCTGGTCGGTGTGGCTCAGTGGATGGAGCGTTGGCCTGTGGACCAAAGGGCCCCGGGTTTGATTCCAGTCAAGGGCATGTACCTCGGTTGCAGGCTCCTCTCCGGCCTGGGCCCTGGTCGGGGCTCGTGCAGGAGGCAACCAATGGATGTGTTTCTCTCACATCGATGTTTCTCTCTGTCTTTCCCTCTCTCTCCCATTCACTCCAAAAGATCAATGGAAAAATATCCTCAGGTGAGGATTAAAAAAAAAAGAGAATAAAAAAACAAAACAGGCAGAGTTCTCGCTGATATTTCCGCAGCAGACTCCAGACAGAATGACCTTCACTTCCTGGCTCCTGGTTCACGGGGCTCAGCCGGGCCAACATGCCATGAGAGGGTCAGGTGAGCACTCCGATGCCAGTCTGTCTAACAAGCAGGACGAAGTGAGCCTCAAAGGAAGATGCCCACAGTCCAGTCCCTGAACCTCCCAGGGTGTCACCTTCCAGGCAAAGGGTGCTCACCGATGTGGTTGAGCTAAGGGTCTTGTGAAGGGAGATTACCCTGGAACGCACGAGTCGGCCCAAAGTAATCATGAGCATCCTTGAAAGTGTGCGAGGTGGAGGCGAAACGTCCCTGTCAGGCGATGTGATGTGAGAAAGACTGGCCAGGCCATCGCTGGCTCTGAAGACGGTGGAAGAGACCCCGACCGGGAATGCAGGTGGTGACCCGGAGCCTCTGAACGGAGAGCAGCCTGCCCGCCCCTGGTGTCGGCCCGGGAGCCCCGCTTCTGGGCTGCAGAAACGCAAGGGGATAAGTCTGTGTTGCTTGAAGCCCCTGTTCGCGGGGGTCTGTTTCGGCAGCAGCCGGACACGAGTTCACTGGGAGCCCTGCCAGGAAGCGGCCGGGTTTACCTTTGAAGTCTGCGCTGCCTGTGGACGGCACTGTGTCCTGTCTTCTTCAGCAGCGCAGCGGGCGTCGGAACCGGCTCCTCGCCTCGCCTCGCCTCGCCTCGCCTCGCCTCGCCTCGCCTCGCCTCGCCTCCTCTTAGGAAGGCCCGGGAAGTACAGGCGAATGCCCCAGCCACCCTGGGCTTCTGTCACCTGGTAACCAGCAAGGAAAACAAAAATCAACCACCAGCGATAAATCCAAAGCCAGCTTCCTTCTTATGGAGGTGACCTTTCGGAACATGCCTAGATCTGGTTTTAGGAAAATTGTGATCGCAGTTAGAGGCTGGCAACCCCTCCTAGATGGAAACCCTGCTTGTTCTGCAGTCCTCAGCTGTAGGAATCAGCGACCCGTTTAGGGGGTCTTAGAGTTCCAACCTTGGAGATTCTGAGCTCTTCCTGTTAAGGGTGAAAAGTTGCTTGACAGTGGGAAAAAAAAGCTGTGGTACACTTACACCATGGAATACTACGCAGCAGTAAAAAGAAGGATCATCTTGCCCATTGAACAGCATGGAGGGACCTGGAGAGCATTATGCTGCCTGAAATAAGCCAGACAGAGAAAGACAAGTATCACATGATCTCACTCCTATGTGGTATCTAATGAGCAAAATAAACCGATGAACAAAACAGATCCAGAGACATAGAAGCATGGAACAGACTGTCGAATCTCAGAGGGACGGTGGGGGTGGGAAGAGATCAGCCAAAGAACTTGTATGCATGTGTGCGTAACCATGGACACGGACAATGGGGTGGTGAGGAAACCCAACCAGGAATGAGGTGGCCACACGGAGCCTCCAGAGTGGCCTGTGGGCAGGGGCCGGCTAAAAAGACAGGCGGGGGAGGGGACATATGTCACACTTTCAACAATAAAGATTTAAAAAAATTACAATTAGAAAAGAGGGGAAAATTGCTTGATGGACTTCACCCACAAGGGAGCAGAGGTTTACTTGTGTCCTAAACCAGCTCATGCAATGAGTATTTTTAGTATGAACTCCGAGTAACAATCAGAACATGAAGTTCCTCTGTCTGGTATGGACACAGCTATATGTTCCGTGGGGAGCAAGGGGCAAGGGGGTGACCACTGAGTCACCAACGGGCCTCCTGCTTATTCTTGTAAGCTCCCCTCTGCAGCTGTGGACAGACAGTGCAGGCGTGGCAGGAGGCTGCCCGAGCTCTGCATTAGCTCTCTGTCGTTAAAAACTAACCACTACGATGAAAAGATGTTGGTAATGCTCAGGAGGTGTTAACAGAAGACTCTTTGGCACAAAAACACAGATGGCCTGAGTAATGCTGGGGGTGGCCGCCCTGATGTCAAACTCAGCTCGTCAATTCCTTGGTATGAAGTCTGTTACTTCACAAAGAGGAACTGATTAATTCAGAAACTGGTACCAATCAACTTCCCCCTAGCCCGTTCAGATGACATCACCCCGAAGGGCGGAGGCAGGATGCTACATACAATTTCAAAACAGCCAATCAGAGTGGTTGTGAGGAAGCGGCCACAGCCAATCGGGACCCGCAGCCTCCAGGTCCAGCTCCGTGACCTCAGCCTTCCGAAGGAGTCAGCGCGCAGCCAGGGCGTGCAGCCAAGCCTTACACCCCCCAGGCCTTTATCTCGGGATGAGTAGATCGCGTGGGGCTTTCTGTGGCGGACAGGGATCCCACAGAGCAGAACTTCGGTGTCTTTTTAGCTCATATTTCCCTTCCTAGGTGGATGTGTTTCAGAAGGGGCATTTTCTGTTTTTACAGGTGTCTCTTCCATTTCAGAGCCTTAGCTAAAGTGCAAAGAAATTCTCAAATGTGTGATGTGACCGGAGCGGGGAGAGCCCGCTACTCAGAGTTCAGTGAACCCGTTCGCTGGGCAGCAGACGGTAAGTTGCACAAAGGCAAGCAGCTGTTGGGCCCAGTGGGCAGTTCCCCGAGGTTCCGCTTTCCTCGTTTCTGCCTGTAGCTTCTTCCCGGCTCAGCGAGGGCGCGCTTCCTTCCTCTTACTCACCATCTGTCCTTCTTCCCGTAGAGCGGCCCGTTTCCTTAACTGCACGCAAGGCCCCTGCAGGCACCTGCATTCCAGGCTGTGCTGCTTGCAAGGCCCAGTGCAAAGCCAAGAGGTGGGTCTCTTGTTCAAAACGTATTTACATTTCAAAATAGCCCGGCCGGCGGGGCTCAGTGGTTGAGCATCGACCTAGGAACCAGGAGGTCAGGGTTTGATTCCCGGTCAGGGCACAGGCCCGGGTTGCAGGCTCGATCCCCAGTGTGGGGCGTGCAGGAGGCAGCCGATCGATGCTTCTCTCTCATCATTCATCATTCTCTCTCATCTCTCCCCCCCTCTCTTCCTCTCTGAAATCAATACAAATATTTTTTAAAAAAGAATTTCAAAATAGTGACAACATAGTGTGATCCCCTCTGAGCACAGGCAACTGTAAAACCACGTGGGACACCTACCCACAGAGCCAGCCCGGCTGCCGTAGGACCACCTCCCGCGGGCAGCACCTCCCGCGGGCAGCACCTCCGCGGGCATCTCGCGGACACAGCAAGCATGCGTGTGGAGCAACTGAGCTTTACCTTGTGCTGAATCTTTCCTTTCAGCCCAACACCAATTACCTTCGCTGAGCAGTAGCAGGACAGCAAAGCAAACACCGATTTCCTACACTGAGATCTCTGTGGCGTACAAGGCCCTTTAATATGTATTTCTCCTTTGATCTTATTAACCCCGATTTGCCAATACGAAGGCAGGCTAGTCATTTACCCATGGCCAGAGCAAATATTTTTTCTGATTAGAAGTGGATTACATAGAGAACATGAAAAGTATGGGGGGGGGGGGGGAGAAAATATTTATGACTAAGTTACTAATATTATTTTAAAGTACCACCAATTAAAGATAACCCCCATGAAAGTTTCAGTATGTATCCTTCTGTTTTTTTCATACATTTTTATGTATAGATTCTTGTATATTTTCTTATCTAAATTGAGGTCATAGCATGCATGCTGCTTAACAATCTTTCTCACTTAATATGACACAGACCTTTTGCTCGTTATTAAACACTCTTACGAAGCATTATTTTCAACGGCTATATTGCGTTCCCTCATGGATCCATTCAGGAATGAATGAGCAGCGGTAAATGGAGAAAAGGTGACACAGTCAGCGCTAATTCCTCTCCCTATTATAGATCTTCTGCTCCTCACGACTGCCTATAAGGTAAATGTTCTTTCCATTTCACAGATAAGGACACTGAGGCTTCGTGTCACACACTTGTTAAAGCAAAGCTGGGATTCGGACCCAGGTCTCCCTGAAGGCTACGCTTGCGCTCAAACCAGGGTGCAATGGCCGTGATACCGCATTTGCTATTTTATTCCGAGGCAAGGCCCTCGGCGAGCGCATCATTCAGAGCCTGAGGTTTCTGCGTGGGGTCGGTTCTCTGTTCCTGGGAAAAGGCAGCGAGGAGAGCCCACGGAAGCAGGAGAGGGGCCTGGAGACTTGGACTGGAAGAGATGAGAAGCGATGATCAGGAACAACCTCTGGGCCAAAGAAAGACCCTCCAGAGATTACCTCCCGGTTAATAGGAACTGCTTTGGTCACCGAGAGTCGAATTCACACCTTAGGAAAGATCTAGCAAAGATGGCTGTATGCTTACGAGAAGCAAATGCAGGCACGAGGGAGGCAGGGTTTCCCTCTGTAAGGAGGCAGCTCTGGGATGAATCCCTAAGCCTCGTGTCTGCTGGACTGCGTGTTTCCCTCTCAGTGAGAATTCAGGACAATTTCAGAAGATGTGCTTACAGTTTTCACGGGGGGGGAGGGGGGGGAGGGGGGAATTTATTGCCCGATGGGAAGAGAGGTAGATGCTGATGTCCATGTAAACCGTCCTCCATCTTTCAATGTTGGCGGCACGGGCCACACCCTGGGGAGGACCTCCCCCCACCCCCCCCCCCCCCCCTCCGGTGTAGGCAGCTAGGTTCTCACTGACGTTCTGAGTTCCAAGAGCCTTGTCCCAGAGGGAGTGGGAAAGATTCCTGGAAGATACATC
This sequence comes from Myotis yumanensis, assembly GCF_028538775.1. Taxonomy (NCBI): domain Eukaryota; kingdom Metazoa; phylum Chordata; class Mammalia; order Chiroptera; family Vespertilionidae; genus Myotis; species Myotis yumanensis. The sequence goes on along the minus strand of NW_027223753.1, from coordinate 214,547,680 downwards.
ACATCAGAGGAACTTCATGATGAGTTCATGCCTATACTCCGCAACTCAACTACAAAAGGGTTTCCCCGAGGGAAAGGCAATCGGTGGGTGTGTCCGTGTCCTGGGGCCACTCTAACAAGCCACCACGAACTGGCTGGCGGAAAACACAAGCTCCCTCTGAAGTTTCTGGGGCAGAACCCTTTCCCGCCTCTTCCAGCTTCTGGTGGCTCCCGCCATTCCTTGGCTTGTGGCCGCATCCCTCCATCTCTGCCTCCATCTTCACAGGCCCTCCTCCTCCTCTGTCTCTGACCAGGACACTTGTCAGTAGAGGCAGAGCTCATGTGGATAATCCAGGACTATCTTATGTGGAGGCCCTTAACTTCATTACATCCCCGATGAGCCTTGTTCCCAGGAAGGTCCCACTCCCAGGCTCTGGGGGTCAGCTCAGGGCCACCCTCTACTGTGAAGGAAGCTGGGTGTTGACATGTCCCTGAGAAAGAGTCAAGAGCCCTTGGGTTTAGACTTTGGAAAGATCCTGGGTGAAGTGCTGAGTAGGAAGGGACAGCTCAGAGTCGAAGAAATGCTGGGGTTACGCCGGCCAACAAGCTGTCTCTGAGATTCTGAGCCACTGAAGATCGTGGCGTGGTCAGACTCACCTTTGGGGAAGACGCCTCTGGCTGCTCCCGGTGTGCAGGTGAATGGAGGGTGGAGGTTGGGCCGGACAGGCGAAGGATCCCCATCAGACATGACAATGGCCAGAACTAGGGTAGAGACGGGGAGGTTTGCACGAAGTAGATACAAGAGTCCAAGTGGACCGAGACAGCATCTGTGCCTGTAGATTGCTGTTGGGCCTGAGTGGATAGACACACACTTCCACATTCACCTCCCGTGGGGATGGGTTCCACAGCCCGACAGGTAGGTTGGCGTCTCTGATCAGCTTTCTACCAGCCTCTCCCCGTCACACCCTCGCCTCTTGTGAGGAGAGCGAGGTAGGGTCTTCCTCAAACATCTTGTGTCTAAATCGGAGGCAGGTGTTTTGTTTCTTTTCTTTGCCAAAACCATGTCTTGTGAGTGAATTTATTGCCCGATGGGAAGAGAGGTAGATGCTGATGTCCATGTAAACCGTCCTCCATCCTTCAATGTTGGCGGCACGGGCCACACCCTGGGGAGGACCTCCCCCCACCCCTCCCCAGACACTGACCGCTCCCCGCACACTCTCTTCCGCAGCCCCTGGCTTCCCGGGAGTGGGGGGGGGGGGGGGGGGGGGGCGGGGCGGAGAAGACTGAAATCGGAGGGAAGTGGAATTGAACGCTGCGCAACCTCTCCGAACTGAAGAGAACACGAGATCGATTGTCGGTTTTCTCAGACGCTATGTCACTCGCATTAGGTTACTTCCCTCATGCCGGGCCAGGAGCTCAGAGGAACGGGGGGGGGGGGGGTGGAAGGAGTCTTTGCGTTTTGCCGAGTCTGTAGCGTGAAGTGCACACGCGTGGCGCGGCGCCTTTGAGGGGAAGGAAACCCCTTGGAGGCGGCGAGAGGAAGGCAGCGCACTTGGCATTGGGGGCCCAGGTCCTGCCTGTGCCGCCCAAGCTCCGGCTCCCACCGAAGCAGAAACAGGTTTGCCAGACGCTCCCCGTCACTTTCAACGCGTGCGAATGGAACCCATATGTTTCTTGTCCATTTACACTTAAATCATCGAGATGTGGCTCAATGAAGCCTCTGTGATTTAAAGGTCTTTTTAGCCTTTTTTTTTTAAATATGAAAAAGGAAAATCATATTTTGCAAAGTGTAGACTGGAAACCACAAATTTGTACAATGAAGAAGAATGTGCATCTGCTGTTTCCATTCCTTGCTCTCCAAGCTTCGAAGGGGCCTTGCCAACGTGCAGGCACGTGACTTCCAGAAGCATCCATGCCAGCTGCGTGGGCTCGAGCCTCCGTCTCTTCCTCTTATTTCTGCCGTAGGCTCTAGTTAAGGGAGATGTGTGTGTGTGTGTGTGTGTGTGTGTGTGTGGTGGGGAGAAGATGAAGAGAGAATGATCTAGAGAGAAACTGGTAAGATTCCAGACCTAGCCGACATGCGGGGCCACGGGAGGACCAGGCGCAGTCCCGGCCGCACCCCTGGAGGAAGCCACCTGTGCTGCGCCATCGCGGGTGTCCAGCCCAGTCATGCCTTCGGATGTAAAGGTTGCGTGAACCAAGAAGGTGTTTTTCTGGAAAACTTAGTTATCCTTAGGGTCGGGAATACTTGCTTATATCATGGTGTCTTTGAGATGAATCTTTAAAAGTTCCAGGTCGTCACTGGCATGTGTAACTGAGGTGCACTCTTCCAGGCCCTGAGTCTTTCCTTTAATTTATTTTTTACTTTTTTATTGATTTTAGAAGGAGAGGGAGAGGGGGAGGGAGAGAGAGAGAGAGAGAGAGAGAGACAGTGATGAGAGAGAATCACTGATTGGCTGCCTCCTGCACGCCCCCCACTGGGCATGTGCTCTGACTGGGAATCGAACTGTGACCTCCATAGGTCGACCCTCAACCACTGAGCCACACTGCCCGGGCAAGTCTTTCCTGTTATTGAGACTCCATGTCCAAGTCATAAGCATTGCCTCCCAGAAGCCCCTCTGACTTGCCCCCAGGTGACCCTATTCAAGAGAACATGGCTGATTTTGAGTGTGGCTCTTATGTTTAATATGTAACTACTCTCAGTTGGTCCATCCACTCACCTATGCATCACAAATCTCACATTTCACATACATCTCACATGCATCTAATACACATGCCAACGCCTCAGAGTTTAATTCCATGGCTCCTTGACTGGATGAATGGATTCAGTTGTCTTACTTTTGATTTCTTTTTCTGGAACCTAGGTTTTCTTTGTTCTCCACATTTGTATTCTTTGGCTTTGAAGTAAACTGGACAGAACGAGAGTGACTGCTGAAATAGTAATGTACACCCGCTCCCCCTCCCCACACACACACACCACCACCACCCTACTGTGGTGCTTGCTACTGTGTTCTTTCTTCCCACTAATTTTTGAGAGAGAATAATAATGACAGCAGCCATTTTTAAGATAACAAAGGATGTTACCTCACTCGATTGTCACAACAACCCCTGGAGGTTGGTATTAGTTTCCTCAGGTTCCTGTTCAGGAAGAAGAGCCTTAGGGAAACTCAGATACTTGCTCAGGGTCACACAGACGGTGATAGAACCAGGATCTGAATCCATAGTCATCTTATTCCAAACCCAAGAGGTCATCCCCGCCTGCCTTCCTGTCTCTTATGTACGCACATCCATCCTCGGGGATTCACCTGGCCATTCACCCAGTCATTTAAACTCTCCAGGCATCTCCTGTGTGAGTCAGGTTAGTTAAGCCATTCCAGGTAAAAGGCCAAGAGAAACAAATAGGACAGTCTCCGTGTTCATAAGGGGCTTTTGAGTCTTGTTAAATTTTATCAGTGAAATGGGACTGTAGATATTCCTTAATGATCCATCAGCATAGGCTGGCTTATGTCGCGGTAACAAACAGTTTCACAATCTCGGTGGCTTAAAACAGGGTTGACTTCTTGCTTAGGCGATTAGCCCCTGAGCCCTGGGCAGGGCCTTGTTCTCTGTCATCATTGTCACCCTGGGACACAGCACTGCCTGGGGCATCTATGCTCACTGTGGCCGAAGACATGTGGCCTGGAGGGTCTCAGCGGGGCCAGGGAATGCTCCAGCCAGAAAGCCACACAGTTCACTTACACTCACAGCACATTGGCCAGAGCGAGTCAGACCCCACCCCAGGGGAGCAGCGGGCAGAAGGGGGACGTGCCCACACAGGGGGAGAATTAGAATACTCTGAAACTAGCGGTAATGACTACCACATTTATGATCATTTAAGAACTCCTGGTTTAATACATGGGAGAACTTAAAACACAGGGCACATTTTATGTCTGACACGTGTCCGTGTTCTACTAGTGTCATGGACTTCTGCTGTGAAATTGGGTATTTTCAAGAGGTTTTTCCAAATCCTTTCTTCCTGGCTATTATAAAGAGGAAAAGAGGATTTTTAACGAAAAGGTTCCTTTATTGTCTCTCTCTCTCCTTTTCTCTCTCTCTAAAATCAAGAGAAACATCTTCAGGTGAGAAGAAGAAGAAGAAGAAGAAGAAGAAGAAGGAGGAGGAGGAGGAAGCCAACCGCATTCAGTGGGAAAAGGGAGGTCTTTTAAATATCTATAAAGATATTCATATTAAAAAAAAATTTATTTCAATCCCTACCTCACTCCACACACACAGTTTAACCACAGGTGGGCTGTAGGTCTAGATGAGAAAGGTTAGATTGCAAAGCGCTTGGGGTCAGCATAAGGTAATATTTTTATCACCTTGAGATTTATGCAAAGACTTCTTAACCAGGACATACAAAGCATTCGCCAGGAAACAGCTGATGACCTGGAGGGCGTTACAGTGAAGAAGTTCCGTTGTTCACAGGACACCATTGAGTGGGTGAAAGAGCAGGCCAGACAGTGGGAGGAGGTGTCTGTAATGTGTATATTAGGTAAGAGACTCTTACAAGTCAACTGTTTTTATGAAGGCAGACAACCAAAACAAAAATTGGGCAAAAACTGTGAACAAACACTTAAATAAAGAAGTTCTCTCATTGGCCAAAAAGCATAAGCAAAAATGCACCATCTTAGTGAAGCCAGGCAAATGGGAATGAAAACAAGAAGGGAACAGCACCACTCATCCCCCAGAGGGACTGAGACTAAGCAGCCTTGGCTGGTGTGGCTCAGTGGACAGAGTGTCGGCCTGCGGACTGAAGGGTCCTGGGTTCGATTCCGGTCAAGGGCATGTACCTTGGTTGTAGGCTTCTCCCCAGCCCAGGCCCTGGTCAGGGCTTGTGCAGGAGGCAACCAATCGATGTGTTTCTCTCACATCAGTATTTCTCTCTGTCTTTCCCTCTCTCTTCCACTTTCTCTAAAAGATAAATGGAAAAGTCTCCTCGGATGAGGATTAAGAAAAAAGAACTATAAAAAATAAAAAAAAAATAAAACTAAGCAAACAAATAAATGACTCTCAGTGCGAAGTGCCACCAAGGAGGAGGAGCTGTCGGAGCGGCCACTGTCCCCCACTGCTGGTGGGACCGGAACTGGGTGCTATCCCTTTGGGAAAATGCTTGCGACTAATTACTGAAGTTAAACATACACATAGTCTTCAGGAGAAAGTGGGCTCAGTTCATACGGAGCTGAACTGCAGAGACACACAGCGAATGTCACTTGTAAGAACATTCCGAGCAACACGCTTCCTAACAGCCCCAAACGTCATCCATCACCAGAGCACGAATGAGCTGTGTATTCAGGCGACGGGGTGCTGCCCCGCAGGAAACGAACACGCGGGCGGCTGCACGCCCTCATGAAGCTCACGAACCGGATACCAGGAGGAAGACGCAGCCACAGAATGAAAAGCACGAGCTCTGTGACTCCATTCACACAAATTCCACAACAGGCGGGCGACTCACAGTGCGGGGCATCAGGGAGTTGTTATCTTTGGGGGGTAGGGGGAGGTGGCTGGGAGGGACCCAGGGAGTTCTGGGGTGCCATTCCCTGATTCGAGCGGTGGTTGCATCAAGTTTTACTGTCACAGTCAGAATGTGTGTCCGACGTCAGTAAAGGTGTTCCTTCACCAAGGCCCAGCGCCTGAGGACCAGTGCAGCCGGCTGTGAAGGGCCTGAAGATGCTGGACGCGGAGCGGGAACCCCCAGTCCCAGTGCAACTAGCAAAGCACCGGGGCTTGTTCAACTGTCCTCTGTGATGGGGCTGACGACAGGCCAGCAATAACTCGGAAAGCTGTACCAGAAGGAAAAGTGCTGTGATTCTCCTACATTTTCATTTAGATTTGGCTCTTTGTTGGGTAAGAAATACAGAATTAGAAAAGATACGTTTGGGGGCTTTAAATAACAATTTTTTATGAGAACAATGGAATCAATTTATGGAAAAATGTTTTCAGTGTATTTCTGCACTTCGTTATACCGTAGTAATAATCACGTACAATTCTATAACAGTGCTCAAAGCACCGAGTCTCGCTTTAACGTGCACCCTCTTCATTAAAAAAAAAAAAAATAGAGGCACCTTATGGTTGATTCATCCCCAATAACGCTGTGAAGCGGGCGGGAAAGAATGACTCTTCCATTCCGACCTGGGAACCTGCGAACAGGGCGAGGGCAGAACCTACTCGCTCAGCATCACACACCTGGCCCAGTACCACCGGGACCAGGGTGAGTGTTGTGACTTTGATGGGTTCCCGTGTTTTCCCACTAAATTCCTCTCTGCCTTGATTTGGGTTCAGAACGCGGAGTCACCAGCCTCAGGTCAGCCCTGAAGGGGACCAGCCGCGAGGGAAAGGCCAGTTGTGTAACAGGACAAGGCTGAGTGGTGACAGCGGAGAGCTGGCCCGAGACAAGACTGGGGCCCGGTGTCCATCCCCAACCATCAGCCAAGAAACAGGGAAAGGACAGTCGCTGGACCACAGTTCGTATTGATGAAAAAAAAACACACCAAAAACCAGAACATGAAAACAATGTAGAACAAGACACTGAAAACGCAGCCTCCAGATGACACATCTGTTTCTTAAAAGGTTCCACTGGTTTATCAGCCCAAAATGTGCAATCTCCCATCTCCCTGCCACCCTCCGATTCCGGTTTTCTGGGAAATTACTCGCAGGGCTGCAGCGAGAAACTGTTTGTTTCCTGGGGGCAGGCAGAGATGGGTCACGGGAAGGAAACTTCAATTCTGCATCAAAATCCAAGCCCTCCAGACACTCGGCTGCCTGACCCCGTGGCTGCTCTCTGAGGACCCTGACTCACGTCCTGGCACAGACCTGAGCCCCTCGGGCCCCGTCTCCATCTCTGCCCCCGCTTATGGGAAAGGGAAGGCCATGGCTGCCCATCACCCACCCCCGGCACCCACGGCCTTGGTGACGATACAGTGAACTGGTGGGGGCTCTCTGGGTGCATTTTGATACTTTGAGTTCATTCCCAATGACTGGCAAAAAGACTGACCAGTGGGCCTCCCTTCCCTGCCCTCCCTCCCTCCCCAGTGGGCCTTCCCCTCCCAAAGGTCCGGCTCTCATTGCCGTCCACTTGCTCCGAGACTAGGATGACCTGTGCCCTCTCTCTGACACCTCCCGCTTCCCGCTGGCTCCTGTCTCCGGATTGGACGCATTCCCTGGGGCCCATGGGGTCTTTCCTTTCTCCACATTTGTGCATGTTCCTATCCTCTCCCCTCTTCGATGAGGTTTGGGGTGAGGGCTGCTCTTACACCCACGTGGGCCATACTAGGCTCTCAGTCTGAGACCTCACTGAGGCCTCAACCTTGGAAACCTCCTCTGCCGGAGCCACACGGCTTGTACCAGTGACGATGCCAAGGAACAGACAGCCGTGAACGTGGCTCAGGCCGTACGGTCAGGTGACCACCTTCTGCAATGTTTGGCGGTGGATGGTTTCACCTGCGGTGAAGCAGATGGCTCTTGTCCTCAGGGACCCAGGCTCTTCTCCCTTCTCTGGGCTCTTCGTTGAGTTGGCCAGACTGGCGACCTCATGGTCATCAGGTGCTGGCGTGGCTCCCCCAGGTCCCCAGGCAAGAAGGAAGTGCCTGGCCACAGCCTCCTCTGTGAGACGCTGTCTTTGGGGGCAGAACTCAAGGTCTTCAGGGCGCTGCCCTTTCTGCCTCCAGTGGAGAAGGAGATGCTGTCCCAGCTCCTGCTGATCATGGGGGCGGGGACTTGGACTTCCATGGCTGCTCAGGCCAATCAGGACTCAGCCTAAATTCAGGGGGAGGGGCCTCCATTCCTGGGGTGGAAGACATCTTTGTTGAGTATTTTGGGAAAAAGGAAATGAGAAGAGAACAACTCTTGGGTAAACATGGAACCATCAGGCCCAGGCGGGGGTTGGGCTCTGCGCCGGGACTCTGCTCCTAGAGGGGGTTCGGCTCCCAGTCTCCCCATTTGCCCCGACCATGCTCCACGCTCACACAGGATAAACACCAAGGCGTGCGTGTGTGTGTGTGCATGCACAGGTGAGCACACGGAGGGGTACACACGTGAGTGAGCGAGAGATCTGCACCGATCTGCCTCCTTTCCATGTCAGACTCACCAGAGCCTTCCTGCTCCCTGGCATCTGCGTCTACAAGAGGCTGCTCTGAGTTCGCTGTGACGACCAGGTGTGCGTGTTGCCACCCCGCCGCCTCTCTGTTTATAATCCTCCACGCTGGCTTCCAGGAAGCTGGTCTCTGCCGGGTCCCCTTTCTTCAGCAGGCCTCCCCCACCCAACCCTTCCCTCTCTACCCGCTCTCCCTCCAGCATCGTCCCCACTGGCCGCCCTGCCTCTGGTCCAATGTTTCCTATTCATTAAAGTCGGGTTTATTGAGGTATGATTTTAAATGCAAAAAATTCATCATTTTCAGATGTACACTTTAAAGAGTTTTGCCAAACCACTGTGAAACCACCACTGCAAGCTAGATCCAGAACATTCTCACCAGAGGCCATGGTCCTTCTCCCCCCGGCTCTTTGCTGTCAATCCTCTCCTGATGGCTACATTCATCTGTCCATATATCTGTCTGTCCATCTACTAATATATATCTACTCATCTATCATCTATCTTCTATCTGTTAATCTATCAACCAATCATCTATCTATCTATCTATCTATCTATGTATCTATCATCTATCTGTCTATCTATCTATCTATGTATCATCTATCTATCTATCATCTACCTATCTATCTATCATCTATCATCTATCTATCTATCTATAATCTATCTATCTATCATCTATCTATCTACCTATTTATCTATCTATCTATCATCTATCTATCTATCTATCTATCTATCTATCTATCATCTATCTCATTTGAGCTAATTCCTAAGTGGCTGTAGCTGAGGCCGAGTGACCCCCATGGTGGGTTTTAACTCCGGTCCTCAGGGTGATGTTTGGTCTCTGGGGACTGTGGTTTCTGCTGGCACCACAGTGGCCACTCAGCCAGGGAGGAGGGCGGGAGAAAGGGGGCTGGATGTCCTCAATCTCTATGACACCCTGTGCTGTGACAGCCGTCACAGTGCCCATCATGGGCCTACGAACTCAGCCTGGCCTTTGCAGGTTCAACTATAGTATATATATATATGAGGATTTAGAGACAAATGAGATTATCACTGGCGTATTCTCCCATCAGATACCTTGTTCTGGTGGCAAATAAACCTCCTAAAAGTAAGAATGTAAAAGTTGGACTCCACGACATGGCATAAAGACACCGGAGCCAATACATGTGGATTAAATTAGTAAAAAAAGTGCCCTCATTACACTTTCTAGGTCTCCTGTGGGATTGTTATAGAGCAAGTGGTCCAGGATCTGAGTTCGCTGTGATGACCAGGCATGCAAATTAGCCTCCCGTTCCAGGGCTATGAAATAGCTCGATTTCAGGGTTAAATCATCCATCCCCACAGCCCCCCTGAAGACAATGTCTATTTAGGCCCGTTAACCCCAGAGGTCTCAAACCCTGAGACCAACGATGATGGGGATTAGCTCCTCCTTCCCCACAACACAGCATGTTCCCAAGAAGCAGGTGCAATGGACAGTGCACAGAGCAGAGCAGAACTGACGTGCAGGCCCGAGTGGCCAGTGGTCTATGCAGGAGGCAGAGGAGAGGTGAGAGGCCAGTGTTCTATGCAGGAGGCGGAGGGGAGGTGAGAGGCCAGTGGTCTATGCAGGAGGCAGAGGGGAGGTGAGAGGTCAGTGGTCTATGCAGGAGGCAGAGGGGAGGTGAGAGGCCAGTGGTCTATGGAGGAGACAGAGGAGAGGTGAGAGGCCAGTGGTGTATGGAGGAGGCGGAGGGGAGGTGAGAGGCCAGTGGTCTATGGAGGAGACAGAGGAGAGGTGAGAGGCCAGTGGTGTATGGAGGAGGCAGAGGGGAGGTGAGAGGCCAGTGGTCTATGCAGGAGGCGGAGGGGTTGTGCCTAGAACTCCCGTGTGCACCTGGTGGAGCTGAGAATGGATTCTCAGTGGAATGAGCTGCCGCCACCCCCTCCCTCCCCCAGCATTGCTTTGCTGAGGAGGAGAGAGATGCTTGTGATGTCTCAGCTCCAGTGTCATGAGGTCGCCTCCTATCACAGCCACTTCATCTCAGTGTCGACTCACAGATGCTCCACTGAATGCCAACGCCCAGGCGTCCTCACCGAGTCCGCTGAGCCCCGTGCCCACATCACACGCCCAGGGTGTTCCCCTCCCCCTGGCCGTGTCCTGACATCCCTCCAGGCCTTTGGCTCCTGTTTCCCGTCAGTCCACCAGGACCCACCTTGGTTAGCGCTCTGCTTCTCTAGCCGGGCTCTCCGCTTCACAGTCATGTCCGTTCTCTCTGGGCCCCCTGCCCCTTCGCTCCTGTGGCAAACCAGACCCAGGGTCCATCCCTGCCCTGCGGCCAGTCCCCCCCTGTGCCCTTTCCCTCACGCTCTTGACAACTTGTTCCCTCAACCGTCGCCCTGCATGCCGTATCCTCACCCTCCCTTGCAGGTCCTCGCCCTCAGCACAGGTGTGTGCGAAAGTCATTCCCCCCGTAAGAGCAAGCCAACAGAGAGCGCTGTTAAAAGACGAAACATGCCCATCCAACGCTCTTTTCGCGTCATCCTCAACTCCATCCATGTCTGCCCCTCCAGACACCCCCCCCCCCCCCGCCCCCGGCCACTGCACCTGGTGTCGCCTGCGATTCTCCTCTGTGGAGACCTACACCCGGGCGTCCTCCTCTGCCCACGACAGGGTGTGCTCCTGCTCTCGCTCTCCCGTGGGCTCACACACAGCTCTGCCGTCTCTCTGGGGTCTGCTTGTTCTGGATTCCTCGCGAGTCTCACCTCCAGCACTGAGTAGCCTGGATCCCACAACCCGTCACTTATGTCCCTCTTTGGTCCACACCGTCCCTTCCCGGCCCTTCCTACCCCCCAGCACACTCACCCCTCATGGCCCAGCCTGGGGCCCATGCCACCATCCGCTCTTTCTGCACGCGGACTGCGGGGACACCCGGATACCGTGTGGACTGGTGTCCTGCACAGCCAAAGCCTCGGCGTGAGCTGGGAACGCCATCTTCCCAACTGGCCTACAGATTCCATGACAGCTGTCTCCTTCGCCCCCTGAGCAGCCCCCGTGCCCCCTGGGTGACCGCTCTTCTCCCTCGGAGGGGACGACGTCTCTTCCTCATTAACCGAGACACGGAGGCCACGAAGTGCCGCCGCCTGTTCCGCCGCAGCACTAACTGCGAGTGACCTGTTTGCAGGGCCCGGAACCTCCGTGGGACGCTGACAGCCACTTCTCAGTCAGTGTCCTCACGCGGCTCCCAGCCCCCGGCCCCTATCTGCTTCCTCCAGGTCTCTCCTTATCAATCGCCTCCCTGCTATCTGCATTCCCAGCAGCTTTAGTTCCACCCTCTCTTTCCGCCAAGCGTGCAGCTTTGCTGAAATACCCCCTAGTCACAAACACACACAATGAAAAGAACAGGGCACAACGTTCACCCTCCACCTCCCGTCTCCCGCCGTGTACGGACGCCTTCTCCTTCGCCCCGTCACAGAGAGGCAAACCTTTGGAAAGAAAGACTCCCCTCCCTCACGTCATAGGCCTTCCCGGGCCTAGTTTCTGTCCCACACTCGGCCTACCCCGGCCTCCAGCCCTCAGGGCTTCCCATCAGCATGTCTGTCTCATGGCCTCCGCCTCCCGGGGTCCTGCTGCTGGGAAGTATCTCCTCCCAGATGGACTCCCGGTTGTCCCCCCGCTTCTGGCCACTTCCTCTCACTGTCCTCTAAGGTCCCTCCTCCTCCACGTCCCCACGTGTTAGCTTTTCCCAAGCCCTGGCCCTGCCAGCGCCTTCAACACCTCCCTCCGCCTGCTTTCCCGGTGGGGTGGGTCCGGCTTGACGCTCCCGTCAGTAAGGGCGCAAACGCTGTGGACACGACCGTCCTGAGGCCAGTTCAGCTCCTGGTCTCTGCTCTTCGTCTCTGGGCTCCTGGGGAGCAGGCACTGGTGTGTCTCACAGAGAAGACGGTCTGTAAACCCCGTGTGATTGCACGGAGTCGAGTTTTCACCGCTTCACTAGTGTAGATTATACAGCAGCTGCCCTTACAGGAGGCCGATCCTGTCCTTTCCTTTTTCTGACTTTCATGTTAGGCCTTAACATACTTTCCTTTCTTTTTTAAAATTGATTTTAGAGAGGAAGGGAGAGCAAGGGAGAGATAGAAACATTAATGGTGAGAGAGACTCATTGATCGGCTGCCTCCCTCACGCCCCACACTGGGGATTAAGCCCGAAACCTGGGCATGTGCCCTGACCAGGAATCGAACCATGACCTCCTGGTTCATAGGTTGACCACTGAGCCATGCTGGCTGGGCAGGCCTTAACCTATTTTTCAAACCTCTTCAAAGCACAAGGCTCCCTGATACCATTTCTTACTTTCGTTTATGCTCATCTTCCTTCAGTGTGTATGTGTGTGTTTTTCCATCCGACTTCATAGAGAATTTCCTGTTTGGCCACTTCTTTAGATACTTCCCCATTTTCTACCCAGTTGGGATTATGCTACTAACAAGGACTCTCTCTTCCTCCTGAGTCAACCTGCTGCTTCCTTCTCGAGTCTTCAAGTTCCACTGGTCTTTGCTCTCAACGGCCCGAATGCCGCCTCTGGGAAGCAGGCACCTGCTGGCAGCACCCAGCCACGCCGGCCCGGCTGCCCAGCCCCCGGGGTAACTGGCTGTTTTGTTTTCAGGGACCCCGCCACTTCCTTGTTGGCTAGAATAGATCCGGAGAAGCAGTTCTGTTGCTTCCTCTTTTGGCTGAAGTCAATTTCCAGCAGATGTCCCTGGGGCCTCCCCCAGCCGTCCCCTCCCTCTGCCATGGCCCGGCCCCATCCCCGGCATCTGTGCTGCTGTTTGATCTGTGCCTGGAAAACATCACCGCTCCCTCCGTCTGGATGGGTGGTCCCCACACATTCTGCACTGCCTCTTCCCTTCCATCTGCACCAGACACTCCTGCATGCCTCCATCACCACGCCCCGATGTCACTCAGGTGTGCGCGGCTTTGAGCAGCTTAGCTCCTGAACCTGACCCTTCCTAGACCTTGGTGTCCGAACCAATCAAGAGCCTCCTCCTTAACCCTGGCGATGGCGAGCAGCTGTGCTGACCTTCCGTGCTGACACCGACGTTGATTGACTGTTTGCTCGCTGTATTTTATACCCACCAACTTGCTCCCGGACAGAGCACAGACTGCAGGCTCCCTGAGAGTTGTTCCCGGCTGTGAATCACTTGGAACTGCCTGCTAGCACTTTCTCTGTTTTCTACATACATTTTCTCAGGATTTAGTGGACTTTACACTTTTTGTAGAATAAAGCTTTGATTATTTTAGAATTTTAACTTAACATTAGTTCATTCTATATTTTTTCAGAACAAAGTTGTTTATTATTTTTCTTATTTCAGCTTTTTAGGCTTAGCTTCATGAGATACCATTTCTAGGCAAGAACCCCTCCGCTCGTTTGGTATAATCATCTATGATTCAGAAAACTGAATTCTGCTCCGACAATAATGGTAGTTTGTGCACTAGGAGTAACATCAGGTACCATTCACTCAACACATGTCTATTAAGCACTTATTGTGTTTCACCTGCATGCTCTATGTCGGGGAGAAGATTATGAGGCAATCTCAGACTGTCCCTGGCCCCAGGGAGCCTGCTATCTAGTGAAGGATAGAAATATTAATCAAATATTCACACCAAAAATAAAAACAATCCATGTGATACAGGAATGACAAAGACTACTGGTCACTCGCTGCCATCCATCCCCGCCCCCCTCTCTTGGCCTTCAGTTGCAGAACTCCCAAGTGAGCTGGACCTATGGCTGCCCAGGCAGACACACGGAGACCACACTCCCTCCTGGTGGGGAGGGGCCTTCTGTTCCATGCGACGTGCACTTACTTGCACTGGCTGGGCCGGGCTCTCCCTGAGTCCTCTGCACACGCAGCGCATTCTCTCCTCCAGAGCACGGAGGCTCGTGCTGCTATCACCCCCTTGGGCAGACGGGGAGACCCAGGAGCAGAGGGGGAACTTAGTGTGAGATCCCACACTTCCTCAGAGCCAGCGCTCTTAGCCAGATAAACGAGGCTTTCTGCACACGTGTCTTCCCAGATCCTACATGCATGTCCCTGTGACCTGTGTAGAAACACAGACCTGAGAGTGTGTGTCTGTGTGTGTGTTTGTACAGTTGCTGTTTCCCTTAGCTCAGCCCCAGCGCTTTGACTGGATACTGCAGCTCCACTCCTGCCTCACCCTGTGGGGTCAATCAATGGGATCTGCCTGATTGACTGGGACACCATTTGATCAAAAGTGTCTGTGGTTCTGGGAAAACCATCTGGACCACGGACAGAGGGACTATTCAGATCCTATTTGATCCCGATGTCTAAAGGGTGTTGAGTAACTCCTTTCACATCGTCACGTCTCCTGCCGCGGGGGCCTCTGCTCTGTGAGATGCTGGAGAGCCGAATGGAAGTGGGGGAACTGGCTGGTCAGGCAGGCGCTTCTCCTACGGCTGCCAGTGGCCAGTGGGTTCTGCAGTGAATGGACGCAGGAGAGGAAGGTCTTCACCTGCTGGCGCTGTGCTGACCTGGGCCTCACCGTGGGCCTCGGGGTGACGCTGGGAGATAAGTGGGAGCACTCGGTGGGCACAAGATAAGACCCCGCAGTGGAGCGGGTGTGGTGGGTGGGCTTCCGAGAGAAGCGCTGTTGTCGGTGCGGCTCACAGGCTTTCGCTGCTCCCCCGGTGTGCTCTCACCACGGGTGTCCTTAGCCCCGAATCCCTGCCAGGGGGAGCCTCCCCGAGATGGGCGGGTGTGGGAGTGCGGGCGGCGGTTCTCCAGGCCCTGTCCAGCTGCTGTCAGCTCAGCAGGAGGGAGCCCAGGCGCCACAGCCCCGCCCCGTCCAGGCAAGTGCCACGCCAAGATTTTGGAGAAACCCCAGTGACCTTTCAGAGACCTGTTAGGCCGCAGGGGCGCTGCTGGGGATCAAGGAGCTGGAGGGCATGGAGCCGGCTGCATCCTCACTCTTGGCCTCGCCCCTGTGGAGAGTCAGCGTGCCATGGCCCCGGCGCAGTCCCAAAGAACCCGCAGGTTCCCCGGGAGGTTCCAGCTCGCCTACTGGGCTCTTGGTTTCCACCAGAATGAAAACCGCACCGTGTGGTTCCGTCCTGGGCAGAGTTTCCACCCCAATGACTCTGTGAGTCTCCAGCGACCAACAGGCCCAGCACAGGGAGCGGCCAAGGGAACCAGCGCCCCGCGATGGCTCACCGATGGAGTGGAGAGTCACTTGTCACCGTTCCCACAGAGGGGGGCTCTGTCCTTGGACCAGTAGAAGCAGCAGCTCATGGGGGGTGAGCAGATTTCCATGGCTGACCCGCGGCTCTCCCACGCTGCCCACAGGATTGGAATCGACGCTCACAGGATTCAACCCCGTCTCTGCTGAGTTGGCTCCGTAGTGCCAGGCAGCGGGGCCTTGGTTGTCCTCCGGTTACACATGCGATGGCCACTGCGAGGGAGCTGCCTAGACCTTACACAGCGTCTCTCTAACCCCAGAGAGCCCGGCCGGCCCGGGGCACCAAACGTCGGTGGGGAACACGAGAGCAGAGCTTTCCTTATCAGCGTGTCTCGCTGCTGCTTCTTCAGCCCAATTTGGCTGAAAAGATGGTCATCGCTGCCAGAAACCACAGTATGAAGGCAGGCACGGCTCTCTCAGAAAACACCTCTGAGTATTGGCACCCCTCATTGGCACCAAACTGGGAAATGCACAGCTCCAGGGAGCGGCTTTATGCGCGGAGACAGGCGTTCCCTGCCCGCGGTGGGGAGGGGCCCGCTGGCTGCTGCTTGGTCGCCGGCTGCTGGAACCTTCTGGAAGGCGACTTGGCAGCCTGTCTCAAAGCCCCCATTGTCTCTGACCCTGTTGTTGTACTTCTTAGGTGTTTACCGGGCTGAAACCATCCAGGCCAAGGTGGGAAATGTGCGTGTAAGAGCGTTTCAGCGGCTCAGGTACCCGCCTCGGGACAGGAGAGAGGAGAGGAGGGTGGGGTCTCGGGGACCACCCCACAGCTGGGAGCCACGGCTGCGGGCCCCAGGCCTGGGGCTGATGGTCATGCAACCGTGGTGAGTGTTGGTGCGGTGCCTCTATTTCTAATAACTTGCAAGGCCAGTCACGGTGTGTATTACCCAAAACGGAAAATATAAAAACCCTGTCTATCACATGACCCCAGCCTGGCTAGTGTAGCTCAGTGGTTGAGCGTCGACCTCTGAACCAGGAGGTCACGGTTCAATTCCCAGTCAGGGCACATGCCCGGGTTGCAGGCTCGATCCCCGGGGGGGGGGGGGGGGGGGGGCGGCGTGCAGGAGGCAGCCAATCAATGATTCTTTCTCATCATTGATGTATCTCTCTCTCCCTCTCCCTTCCTCTCTGAAATCAATAAAAATATATATTTAAAAAAAAACAACTCCGAGTTGTTCCCAAAGTGCAGGTCAGAGAGGGATGCATGGCGGAGGGTATGAGCTCCGTCATCCCCTGCGAGGCTGTGAGCAGTATGGGCCTCACTGCGGTGCTCCCAGGAGAACTCGCACCTGGGGCCCATGGTGCAGCCGGACCCTACAGACAGGGAACAGAATAAAGAGGTGAGCACGGGAGGCTTAGCTTCCCCAGGTCTGCGGGCAGGAGAGCACACAGGGGATGGCTCTGTTACACGGTGTGCAGTGTGAACAGAGGCGTTCACACATTCCCCACCACCGCCGCGCAGGCAGACGAGAAACACTTCCTCCTCCACGCGGGATGGGATGCTCCCCCACTTGCTCTGCTGATTCCTCTTCTTACGAAGAAGCGAGGCCGGTGGATGGGCGACGTGGACACGGGCACGGGTTGTGTGTGACTGCACCCCTGGCTCTGGGTGGTCAGGGAATGGGCAGCGAGCGCAGTGGATAGTAAGAGAGCTTCGAGCAAGCGCTTATCCCCGCGGGGGCCCACACAGCGCCCCGAACACGCATGAGCGCGTGGTAGGGGGACAGCCTGGGTGTCACCGAGGGACACGGCCAGCTCATCCTGTGGCCTCGGGGAGGGAGCTTTGGGAGGGAAGGCTGTGACGTTACAGCTAACACGTTCGCCGTGCCAGCTTCTCTGTGATTTACGTCCAAGCGTTCTCTGGGGAGTCGACCTGCGACGCCCACACCGCGTTTTATGGGGAGCTGAGAGCCATTGGATTTATGTCCTTGTTCAGCCCTCCACAACCAATTAGTGTCAGCGGCAGGCCTTGATCGCACCGCTGCTGCTCCCTCTTCCTCGCCTTCCCCGCCAGGGTCCCCACCTCAGAGACATCTGCTCCCGACCTTCCTGCCTGCAGGGCCACGGGTCTTCCTGCCTGCAGGGCCACGGGCCTTCCTGCCTACAGGGCCACGGGCCTTCCTGCCTACAGGGCCACGGGCCTTCCTGCCTACAGGGCCACGGGCCTTCCTGCCTGCAGGGCCACAGGACGCCTTACAGCATCCCTTACACACCAAATATGGGAGCCACGGCCACCCTGCACCCGGCGTCAGCCAGCCCTCACCTCCCAGCTGCTGTCGCTCAGGCCTGGGGTGAGGCTTCTGAATACGGACCTCCAAACCCACACCCCCAGGCGATCTCCCTTCCCAGCTGCTCTGGGGAAGGACCAGAGGGACTCTCAGGTCCCCTTTTCGAGGCCCTGTTCACAGCCTCAGACGCGGCCCTGGCCGCACAGCTTACCTCCGCCACCAGCTCTCCTCACCCCAGCAAGAACCTGCGCTGTGGTTCTCCCCAGGCCCGCAGGTCGGGACTGGCCCACAGTCTCTCCCTCCTGATGTCACCAGGAGTGTGGGCAGCTGGCAGAGGGGAAGGGCGAGCAGCCTGGCGCCTCCTGCAAAGCATGAAGATGGCAAAAGGCGCTGTTCACGCCATGGTGGGTGGAACGGGCGGTGGAAGCAGAGCGCACAGTTATTTCCAGAATCGGTGGGCGGTTGGCGTGAGGGGCTAGCTCACAGGAAATGGCGAACTTCGGGCCCTGGCAAGAGTCCGTCCTATATTTTGATTGACTTCAGTTTAAATGGACAGTTGGTTTTTGAACACATTCTGTGCCCCTCACTGTCACCACCACATCCCTGCTGGCCATCCAGGGGCGCGGCCCTGCGAGCCGGCCTCTGACACAGCCGATGACTGTGCTGCGACCTGCGCCAGGTCCCCGGGGGCAGAAATGGGGGATACAGGGTTCAAAATTCTACTGTGAGAAGACCCTGAGCCCCCAGCGTTCCTCAACTCCTCTTTTCAGAGTGACTCGTCTGGATGCTGTCTAGCTTCTCCTTACGGTTGTTATTTTGCTGTTGCTAATTCTCTTAGCATTTTGAATGACCAAAGCCAACCAAGAATCAATTATGTTATCAGACTCCCTCCCATGGGTTACCTCGAGCACAGATGTGGCCAGATTCCCAAGAGCGTCCATACGATGCATATTTTCTTCCTTAATTTACTTTCTTTCTTCAAATATATTTTTATTGATTTCAGAGAAGAAGGGAGAGGGAGAGAGAGAGATAGAAACATCAATGATGAGAATCAGTCAGCTGCGTCCTGCACACCCCACACTGGGGATCGAGCCCACAACCCCGGCAGGTGCCCTGACTGGGAATCGAACTGTGACCTCCTGCTTCATAGGTCGATGCTCAACCACTGAGCCATACCAGCCGGGCTTACTATCCTTTCTTAATGCTTAGCTGAACCTTTGCTCTGAAGAAAGGTGACTGGACTCAATGCCACTTAACTGCACACGTACACAGGGTCAAAGGGTACATTTTATGTCATGCATTTACCACAGTAAAAAAGAAATAAATGATTTCAGGCAGAATGTTTGGAAAAACAAATGGAATTTTAGCAGCAGCTCAGCAGCAAACTTAAGATGAAAGATCGTTGAGCTAGAGCTATGGTGGGTCTGAGGGTGTAATAGGTGTTTTATCTCCGACACCAGCCCCGGGGGGGTGGGGGTGGGGGCCCCCGTTCTTCATGCCTGTCTCCCGCTTCGTAAGCAGCTTCTGACACGTCTCATGAAATGAGGAGCTACCCAGCCGGGAAGTGGGCCCGGTGCCACGGAGTCCGCTGCGTCATCGCCACCTGCCCGTGAAAATGACACAACGTTTGTGTGTGAACACGACACAGCCTCCTCCTGCCATCCAGAATGTTAAACAAAAACAAATAACTTCCTTGAAAAATCCTCGTTTTCCGTCTGGTTTTCCCTCGGGAGCGAAGCGTGGCTTTCCTTAAGTGAGATGAAGTTTGCACTTCATTAAACGCCTGGCTCTTTTCATCACGCTGGCCTGTAACGCAGGAACACAGTCTTGGATCACAGAATAAAGATTTCATTAAAGCCGTGGGCATACATCTCCGGAGCTCTGCGAAACGGGCCAGCTGCGGACGCGGCGTCTCAGCTCCACGTGGGAAAGCCTTGTCTCCATCAATGGCTACTCGGTGGGGCATGAGTGTGTGTGTGCATGTGTGTGCATGTGCATGCATGTTTGTGTGCATGTGTGTGCATGTGTGTGCATGTTTATGTGCATGTGTGAGTGTTTGTGTGTGTGTGCGCCCTGAAACCAAACTTCATCCTCTGGGATGTTTCTGTCCTGGAGACGTCTCAAGCTCCCAGGCCAGGACTGAGTGGGTCTCGGGGGTCACTCGCCCCCTGGCCTAACGTTCAACCCAAATCCTTCTGGTGTGAAGTCCCTTCAGCCCAGCATCGTCCCGGGAGGCCGACAGCACAAGTGGGGAGGCGGGGGAGGGGGTAGGAGGGGGGGCGGGTGGCCGGGGCTGTGCTCCACGGACACGGTGCAGCCGTCAGTTCCTGCTGGGACGGGACCCTCTCCAGTCGCCCCACCTTCCTGAAGCCTCCTCTCCTCCGTGGGCCTCGAGGCCAGGAGATCCGGTTGAAGCTTGAAGTTTTGTGGGGGGCTGGGGAAGCGGGGAGCATGCAGCGTGGCCCGAGGGCAGGCACCTGGCACAGTTTTGCTCTCGTAATAACACGAGGATTATCGATAACACCTGCCTATACATATGCATCGCCGGGGAGTGTCCCCCACCACGTGGATGGGGCTCTGGGAGAAACCGTTGGGGGTCAAATCCTTTCACAAGGATGACCCCCAGGAGAAAAGCCATCGCCAAGATTAAAAATGACGGTGGAGTCAGGGGATGCTGCACAGACACACGCCCAGGACCAAACCGGAATTACAACTAAAATACAAAAATCATCCTGCATAATCAGCGGAAGGCTGGGGGGAGAGAACCCTGACAGCCAAGGACAGAAAGTGGAGGCCGCATAGAGACCGGGAGGAGGGCGGAGGCGCGAAAGGGCGGCCGGGCTCCCACAGGCAGCAGCTGAAGTCCCGGAGAGAGATGACAGCTGTGGGGGCTCCCCCTGGGAACTCGGGTCTAATCCCCAAGCTGGGCCCCCAGCAGAGAGCACCACACTGAGGCGGGTACCCACATAACATCTGCTGTGAAAGCAAGGATGACCCCTCGCCCAAGCAAGGGACCCCTCCCCCCGAGGGCTTAGGGTGAAGTGGGAGTGGGAGAAGGCTGTGCCCTTAGAATGGTGTGAGTCAATGCTCAGTAAGGACCAACGACTGCCGATGTGGCTCAGTGGACAGAGCATCAGCCTGTGGACTGCAGGGTCCCGGGTTCGATTCCGGTCAAGAGCACATGCCTGGGTTGTGGGCTCGATCCCCAGTGTGGGGCGTGCAGGAGGCGGCCGATCCATGATTCTCTCTCATCATTGATGCTTCTATCTCTCTCTCCCTCTCCATTCCTCTCTGAAATCAATAAAAAAATATATATATAAAAAGACCAGCGACTACCTGTATCAGGGCCCACGTTGATGGCAGCGACAGTCCCCCGAGAGAGGCCCGAGGCGCTGGGGCTGCTGGCTTGAGCTTCTAGCACTGTCTTCAGATATTTAAAATGTATACCGAATCCCAGGTGCCGCACCCCCCGATGAAAACAGAGAGAACAAGAGTGGAAGCGCCTGGTGGCGGGAGCTGGAGGAAGGCTGACCCCCATTACGGGACAGGCTGTTGAGAGGCGCCCCCTTCGGCCCGTCCCTCACAGCCTTCTCCAAAGGCTGGCATTGCGCCTGCCGCTCCTGCCACGTGACGGGCCCATCTGAGACTGGGCACCCAGGAACACAGTGGGCAGAGCCAGGAGGAAACAGAAGCGAGAGTTCATGGCCAGCTCTTTTGTTTTTGTTTTTAAATATATCTTTATTGATTTCAGAGAGGAAGGGAGAGGGAGAGAGAGAGAGAGAGACATCAATGATGAGAGAGAATCATGGACCGGCTGCCTCCTGCACGGCCCCCCACTGGGGGTCGAGCCTGCAACCTGGGCATGTGCCCTGACTGGGAATCGAACCCTGACCTCCTGTTTCCTAGGTCGACGCTCAGCCACTGAGCCGCGCCGCCGGGCTGCAGCTCGCTCTCAGCGCCAGGGCCTGCCGAGGCTTGGGTCAGGGAGTAGTATTTAGTCACCATCGAAGGAAGGGGCCACATCTGGACTCTTCTAAGTTAAAGAGAGCGCTTTTTTCATCCAAGGGCTCGTGAAAGTTTTATTTTATTTCGCTCCATTATCGCAGGCTTTATGCCTTTTGGTTCCTGCGCAGATCTGGGAGTTGAGTTCCCGGTTAGGATAAAGGCTCATACTTTTACGCCCGGAGCTGGGCGCAGTTACCCAGCAGAGAGCAGCCTTTGAAGTGAAGAGAAAATGTATGATGAAGCAGAACACGAAACAGTCGGGGAAGACCCCTCAGGCATGTGGAGCACAGAGGGGGCGGCGGGGCCGGGGGAGGGAGTTAGCGGTGGGGGGAGGGGGGGCAGGCTAAGGCTGCTCATGTCGATGAGAAACAGGCCTCGGGCGACGGCTGGGCCTTCACCGGGATCCGCAGGACCAGGGCTGCCACATGGTGATGTGGGGAAGCCGGTGGGCTTGGCGGGCAAGGGGGTGGGGGTGGGGGGGGCGTGGGACTGGGCAAGGGCCGGCCCCTTTATTTTCTTTGGCGTGGCTTATGGAAAAGTCAGAGAAAATGAATTTCGAATGATGGGTCGGAACTCAAGATCAGAAACACATTTTCCCTCCCCGTGGGCTGCATGCACCCGTGGGAATCATTTCAATAACGTGAAGTCTATTCCCACCTGCAGGTGTGTTGTTCACAGTAAAAAAAAGTACCATTCAGCCCGGCCGGTATGGCTCAGTGGTTGAGCGTCAACCTATGAACCAGGAGGTCACAGTTCAATTCCCAGTCAGGACTCATGCCTGGGATTTGGGCTCCATCCCCAGTAGGGGGTGTGCAGGAGGCAGCCAATCAGTGATTCTCTCTCATCATCGATGATTCATATATATATATATATATATATATATATATATATAATTGATTTTTTACAGAGAGGAAGAGAGGGAGAGTTAGAAACATCAATGAGAGAGAAACATCGATCAGCTGCCTCCTGCACACTTTCTACTGGGGATGAGCCCGCAACCAAGGTACATGCCCTTGACCGGAATTGAACCTGGGACCTTTCAGTCCCCAGGCCAATGCTCTATCCACTGAGCCAAACTAGTTAGGGCTCATTGATGTTTCTGACTCACTCTCTCCCTCTCCCTTCCTCTCTAAAACCAGTAAAAACTTGTTTTTAAAAATACTACTCATTGCTTACCATGCACATGAATCTTTTAGAATCCTGCAGAGCCGTGAAGAAGAGTTCCAATTGGGCAAAAATGATGACACGAATTTCTTGGTTTCTTTCCTGTTCTTTTCTTTTTCACCTTTTAAAGTTATTCCTTCCCCCAAAGCCTATTCTGCATAAAAAATGTGTGTGTGTGTGGGGGGAGGGGGGCAGGGGGAACCGAAGCCTCACATTAAGGCACAGCTGGGAGAGGCAGTCTTCCCTCGCCGAGATTTCTGTCTATGCGGTAAAAATATTCCAAATGCTCACCGAACGTCTGCACGCCAAATGGAAACGCGGACACCCGGTCTGGTGGTGAAATCTCAGAAACGAGGCAGATGCGCGAGGCCGTGTGGGCTCGCAGAGCGGGAGCAGGCTGATGCGGGCCCAGGGGGAGGAGGGAGGCCACTCCTGGGTGACCTGGTCGCCAAAGGCAGCTTCCCAGGACGGTCACATGTGTTGTATTTTGTCATAAAAGCAAAATCACAAGGAAGAGGAATAGCTCCCCTCCCGCCCCCAGTTCATTCTCCGGGCACCTGGGCGTGGGGGCGGCAGCTGGGAATGCGAGCGGGACCTTGAGGCCTGGCTCCTGCAGGCTGCGGTCTGTCCTCTCTCTCCCTCAGGCCCGCACCCCCCTGCCCACACGCCACCCTGCTGACCTGGCCTCCGGACTCCTCCGGGGCTGAGCCTCACCTGGTCCCTGAACACAGCAGCTGCTGTGAGCAGAGCAGAGAGGACATCGGAGGACCCGGCTGCCCACGCGCTCCCACCGGGATCAGGCCCCAGCCGGTCACTCCGAGCCCACAGGGCGGGCGGTGGCCCTGTCCCTTCCTGTCCTGAGGGTCTGCCTGGGGGAACCTGCTCCCAGGGCTGGGCCTGCAGAGCAGTCCCCCCAACCCCACCCCGGGAGGAATGGAGTCTGTGTCTAACCAGGGTCTAGCCAAGGATTTAAAGTCACCCCAGGAGCAAGCGGGAAGGGATCCCCAAGCCTTCGGGATGTCCTGCCGGACAGGGTCACATGGCCTCGCGGCCTCACACCAGCCATAGGAGCAGGTGTGGGTGCTGTGAGCCACCAACCTGCACCGGGCCCTGCCCTCCCTCAGCCCTGGAGCTGCTGTCTGTGTGTCCCTCCCTCCCTCAGCCCTGGAGCTGCTGTCTGTGTGTCCCTCCCTCCCTCAGCCCTGGAGCTGCTGTCTGTGGGCAGGGGGTGAGGGTGGGTGTCTGTGGGCGGGGGGTGAGGGTGGGTGTCTGTGGGCGGGGAGTGAGGGTGGGTGTCTGTGGGCAGGGAGTGAGGGTGGGTGTCTGTGGGCGGGGGGTGAGGGTGGGTGTCTGTGGGCGGGGAGTGAGGGTGGGTGTCTGTGGGCGGGGGTGAGGGTGGGTGTCTGTGGGCGGGGAGTGAGGGTGGGTGTCTGTGGGCGGGGGTGAGGGTGGGTGTCTGTGGGCGGGGAGTGAGGGTGGGTGTCTGTGGGCGGGGAGTGAGGGTGGGTGTCTGTGGGTAGGGGGTGAGGGGGGGTGCCTGTAGAAAGGGAGGGATCCCCGGAGTTGTCTAAGAGTCACAGTCATCAGAGCCCGAGGTGGGACAGGCCCTCCCTCACCTGCTCTTTCTCCTCACGCTGCCACCAGGTGCTGGGGGAGCAACAGGGCGCCCAAACCAAGGGGCACTGTTCCCACGGAAGGAAGGCTGGTTCGTCACTGGATGGCACAGCTGGCGCCCAGACGCCACCGCTACACCTTGCCTTTTTCTGTCCTGACTCAGGGCTTATCTGAGAGCCTTTTGTTCAGGCTCCTCATCACTCAGTGACTCAGTCGCCCACGAGCCTTCCCGGCGGGGCCAGACAGGAGCCTCGGCTCCGACCACCTGTTCCCAGCCATTTCCTGCGTGGGCGGCCCGCCACGTGGTCCCGGGACCGTGCGCGGCCTGGCACTCGGGGCTTGGAAACGAGATGAAACCGCACTCAGTGATGTCGGGCCAGGCCCAGCCCAGGATCGTCCTTTGCATATATATTAAAACTCGGCCCCCTCGGTGCACAGGGCTCTGGGTTGGGGCGGGGAACACACCCTGGGGAGGCGGCGCTGCGGTGAGAGAGGGGACACGGGGTTCCGCCCGCCTGGTCTGCGCCAGCACAGGGAGCGGAGGGCGGCGTCCCCAGGCGCGCTGTTCCCGGTTTACAGGCACACACGGGGCCCGAGAATATTTCTAGCACATTCTCAGCCATTCGCTGCCCTGAATGGAGTTCTATGCACGCCTAGATGGTCAGATCTCTGTTCACACTACTCCAACATTGGCCAATAGAGCGGAAAAAAAATAAAAAGGAAGAAACCGACCCAAGCAGCTCCTGATGTCATGTAGACACAGCCCTGGTGGCTGCCTGGTTGCTTCTGCTCCCCAGGGGGCCGGCGTGTAATGGCCACGCGTTTCCACCGCCACGCGTTTCCACAGATGTAACTTTCCCCGCGAGGAAGATCCGTTTGTATCCCAGCTGCCCCTCGAGTCGCTCTCTGACCTTGCAGAGGACCAAGTTCTTGGGTGATGAGCCCTTCAAAGTAACACTTCTTTCCTGACTATAAAAGCCACGCGCGCTCACTATAGAAAACGCCAAACTGTAGACATGTATGAAGAAAAGAAAAGTTAACCACAGGCCCACAGCCCGGGAAAAACTCCACGAACTTCACTTAACCGCCCTTAATTGTTGAGCATTGGGACGGTTTTAATATGTACTTAACATTAAAGCGACGATACTAGGTAGTTAACAGCATATGAGTATCTGATAGAGATAATATGAAGATTGCCTCATCACGGTGCTTTCTACCAAAGTCGCTCATAAGCCTCGCAGACGTGACCTCACCTGTTTTCAGAACACTCCTCACAGGAAGGAGGAGAGAGACCCATTTCACAGATGGAGAGACTGAGGCACGCCGTAGGAGTGGGCTTGGATTATAGGCCTGGGTGCCTGAGTCCTCTCTCTGGCTTTGCTACTCACTGGCTGTGTGACTGTGCACCAACCTTCCATCTTTTTTTTTTCCGGGAGTTTGGAACAGACATTCTCCAATGACCCACAGTTTTAATAACCCATGACTGTGTTTAGGAAACTGGACAAGAGCCGCGGTGGTAAGGTGGGGAGGGTATAACTGAAACCGTCACTGTAACTTCAGCTTCGGGACAACATGTCTGCGAGAAGCCCATCCAGAGAGACTATTAGAATCACTCAATGTCAGGTTAGAAGAACCCTTGGGTAGCTAGCTAGCTCGGTGTCCCAAAATGCCTAAAGGTAAGAATTGTCGAAATGCTTGCTAAATAGCAAAGATTCTCAGGACCCAACCCAGACGTACAAGATCCAGATGCCCAGGCCGCGTCCTGGCAAGTGATGAGAGACACCGGCGGGCACATCTGAAAGCACAGCAACCGTGCAGATGGATGGTCTGGGCTTGGCTGCACATGGCAATCACCAGGGAAATGAAGAATGGGGGTGCCCGGGTCCCCCCTAGGTATTCTGGTTTCCATGGTTGGGGACGTGTCCTGAGTGTCCAGAGTTTCGACATCTCCCCAGGTGCTTACAACGGCAGCCAAGGTGGAAAACCACCTATTGGGAGTCAACGGTTGTAAACAGTGTTTCTGTAGAACATCAGGCCCAGAACATGAGCCGAACCCTAGAGATGCGGGACCAGAGGGAAGGACAGTTTCCGCTCTGTGACCACAGTCTCATCATCCTTGTCATGATCATTCCCAGGCCAGTCAACAGGAAGGTGAACGCATGTGGGTGTGCAAATACTCACAGTCTCCCAAAGCGCACATGTCATAAATCAGCTCAGAAGCACAATTTTAAAGAAAATCTTCTGTTCAAAGGAAGTCTTAAAGAACCCTATTGGTGCACACGTTTCACTATCCAGAGAAGAGCTGCCTGGAGTCCCAACCTTCAACTCTGACCCCGTGAAGCTTGTCCCCTGGGCAGGACACACCTTTAACAGCCTGGTCTCTCTGCGGTCATAACGGGGACCCGGCGGTGTTCTCAACACAGAACCCGCCCCCCGCCCCAGAAGTGTCTCCAGGGTGCACCCGAACTCATCATACAATAGCAAAGAAGAAAAGCATGCTGCATGAATGAGGTTTCAAGTCAATGTGGTGAGTTTTCCTCAAAATAGTCAACATGTGTGACACCTGAAAACACTTTCTCCAAAACCACGTCCAGCCACAACTCATAGCGTGTTCATGATAAGCCCGAGAGAGAGAGAAACTGTAACCAGGGCTATGGAGGCCCTGCTCCCTCCACCGAACCTGCTGGTCTTTCCCAAGGTGGGGAGGGCGGGCGGAGAGTGGGCTGGGACGGGCAGGGGATGAGAAGACGGCTCTTTGTCTGGATCCTTTAATTGCTGAGGGGTTTTACCGAAAAGCAATTCCTTTCACCCACCGTGTCTCGCCATGCGTTCTAATCCACCAGGGACATAGCTGATCAGTGATGTAATCCCACAGTTATTTAAGGATAGTGATTCTTTTATTCTCACAGAGGGTGTGCAGAAAATTAAAAGAAGCCTGCAGCCATTTATCTTAATCTCTCAAGATTGTTGATTGTTTCTGCAAGTCAGGACAGTCTCATCTTTGGAAGGCATATTCCAAGGGAAAAGTTGATAAAAATGATAGCATTGTTAGATGGGTGGGGTTTTTGCAAAAGGGACTCATTGTTGATGGTCTTTTAAGGCAACACCTTGCATGCAGCCTGGTGGTCTTTCTGACGTCCGCGGATGGCCAGAGAGTGTACAGAACAACAGCAGGAATTTACCTGCAAGGACTTGGCCACCGTGGAGAATTCAGTGAAGGTCTACACATTATAAACTTCACCAATAGATTCTTGAAGATGTGCGTTTCCCATGCAAATTCCCTCCCACACATGGCCACAAAGCGCTTTGGCCTTTAAACCACGTACAAAGTGAGAAGTAATATATGCACTTAATACGGTTTCTTTGAAAATTATAGCTTTCCCCTGCGTGTGTGATGGAAACTGTAAAATGATTTTTCCCCTCTTGCTTTATAAAAATACCCCTTGATTGTCAGCTTTTGGTTTTCACGCTCTTTGATCTACCTTGAATGTGAAGGGCGCGGGACCCCCAAACTGGGTGGGTGGCCCCCACATTAGAGTGTGAGGAAAAGCTGTTAATCTTCCCCCTTATTTTTTTTTTTTTAGACCCATGAGTTTCTTATTTGGCGGAAAAATTTTTTTTTACAGTTTGAAACCATACTTTATTTTTAATGTAGCAAGAAATATCCAATAACTATCTATTTTTAAGCAGAACAAACCCTTTACTTTTCCTTCTTACAGCATTATTAGCACAAAAAGAGAACAGTTGCACAACGGAGACCTTTACAGTTAGCGCAACCAAATGTTATTTGTTAAGAGGTATGTGATGCCCAATACACTCAGCATGATTGTGTATTTTTTTTTTAATGAGGCTCGTTTAAGCGCTTTTCCTAGAAAAAGGGTGTTGCCTTTCGCCAAGGGCACATTATCTTCAATATCCAGCATTTCCAGGCTAGTTTTTGCAACTCAAATTTTCCACATCTGTAATGGTCTCAGTTCTCCACACGGCAGAGTGTAGGGTTGAGCAAGACCTCCCTTTCCCGGTAGCTGATGACTCTCTTTGCTCCAGAAATTAGAAGGCAGTCTCCCTCATCCGAAAGGAAGACCCATCACTAAGCACTGCTGTGAGGTCTTCAGCGTCGGCCTCTGTTTAGATCAGCACTTTTCAACCTCCAGATACGTTCTCGGTCGCTATATTGTTTATCGTGTCTAAATACCATAGAAGACCTTACAAGGTACATCTCCTTGAGCCAAAGTGTTAAAAATCCAGTTATGATGAAGAAACATCAGAAGAAAAGGACTGAATGAGCTCCAGATGGAGAGTCAACCTATTACTGCAGAAGCAGCAAATAAATGATATGACCTAATTCCCCAAATACAAGGCCAGCCCTGGTATCTACTGAGGAGAGGCTAGTGAACCAGGGCCCCCGCCTCAGAACCCAACACATCTCTGAAGGCGAATGTTAAGGTGGTTTGGGAGAGAATGCGCCTGAGAGAGTAATGTTTTCAAGAGCCTGAGTGTGGTTCGCTGGGTTAAAATTCCTTTGGTACACTGGTTATGCCAAGAAGAGCGTTCCATATGCTCTCAAACAACCTGATGCCAGTGGGATGCTTGGTTAAGGGAGCCAGTCATGTAAGATAGTGCACAATGATGCCTCTCCCTTCTTGTTCCTGAATTCTACCCATCCCACCTGTCTCTGCACTTGGTCTAGAGTAACCAGCACTCGAGTGGAGCCTACAAGGGCCTCCTGGTCCCCGGATCTCTCCTGGGCCTCTCGGAAGGACAGTCCACAGAGGGTAAAGAGTGGAGGGTTAGGCTTCCTTGATCGACACTGGGTGGCCCTGGGAGGTCACTTAAGAAAACATGATTCCAGAGATATGCTAGGCCTCTCTCTCCTCAGTCCTTTCTTTCCAAAGATTCTTCAAGAGTGATTATGGGATCATACAAGTCTCAGATTGTTATAATGTCTGCCCTGGGGCTTCATGAAATATTCCTGCCCCCTCCAGGAACATCGCCCGCCCCTGTGGAAAACCACTGCATACGCATTTGGTTTACTGGAAACTTGGTGACCTCTAGACAAACCCCCGAAGGTGAGAGAAGATAAAGAAAAGAACTAGGAAATGTCACTCGTAGACACAGTCAGTGCATTCATCTCTTGTTTCTGAAGTGATAGCTCTTGAGCCAAGCGTTTAGAAATTCCATTCAGAGCTAGACATTCTTTCAACAGTAAGTGTGTGTACGATTTCCAAGTTGCCCGCTCGGTAGTTCTTACTAAGTGGAATAATGTAATAGTTGCCGCAGGCAAAGTGGAGCATTTGATTTTCATAGAACAAATTTCTGATTCAATATGTGGGTTGTGTTTATGAACCATGACCTTCGGCTGACCTATTGTTCCAAACTAGTCAGAAAGAAAGCAGGAGCGGCTTTAGGGGAAACAGAGTCTGCGGTAAGTCATTGAACAAGAAGGACAAGAAAGCTGTCATTACTTTTATCCATGATTTTAGACAGTTTCCTGTCTTCTCTGTGTCTTAGTTTCCCATTGTGTTTAAAAAAAAAAAAAAAAAGGAAGCAGAAAAATGGCATCTTCCAAGGAGATGGGTCAAGTAAGCAAGCCGGAACTGGATGGGCCCCTCAAGGCCATTAAGCTCAGTAAAGAAAGGAACCTCCAGAAGTTACACGCTGGTTGATTCTGTTTACATAACATTCGAAAGGACAACATTACAGAGATGAGGACAGACTGGTGGTTGCTGGGGGCAAAGGTGGTGGTGGTGGTGGTGGTGGTGGTGGTGGTGGTGGTGAAGATATAAGAGAGTAGTGTGAGCAAGCTCCTTCATGGTGATAGGCAGCTCTGTATCTTGGTTGTGTTGGCAGTTACATGAATCTAATCGTAGATAAAGTTGCATAGAATTACACACGCGTGCACACACATGGGCGCATGGAAAAAGGTTTGTAGGCTATTAAGTAGCATTATGCCAACATGAACTTCTGGATCTTGATATTGTACTTTGGTTGCATAAGATGTCACCACTGGGGAGAGCTGGGTGAAGGACACCCATGGAATGTAGGTGTCATTTTTATAACTTCTTATGAATGTATACCTATTTCAAAATAAAACATATTTACAAATGTCATTACATACCTGTCCCAAAGTGACCCCTTGACCAATCCATGCTCCCTGTATATGATTATATGGACAATGAAAGTGGAAATAATTTTTTGAAAAAGAAAGTGGTGAAGAAATGACAGTTGTTACATGGAGTGGGATGAGTCACAACAAAATCATCCAACAGTTCTTCTCTGGCAACTTAGCTTTGCATAAATGCGAGTACAATGGCTCCTTGTTTAACATGCCTTTGAACTTACAGGCAAGGTTCCTAAGGATAGCTTTTTGAAATCTAAGCTTTTGTAAGCTGAGATGCCTGGGGAACATTTGTTCCATGGGCTGCTTGGTGAAAACAAAGAAATTGGTAGTAAAATAAGTTTGAGAATACTGAAATTAAAAGTATTATATTCCTGGATGTCTTTTCATAATAATAATTAAAAACAACAACAACACACAATGCTTTTGAAAAATAGATTCCAGACTTTTACTTCCCAAAATAGAGGAGAAAGCAATCCAAATCATTTGGACCAACCCTCTGCTGAAGACAAGTAGGAAGTTATGTAACACACACACACACACACACACACACACACACCCGTCTGCCCATCTAGTTGAAGCAAGTGAAGTCTGTGTAGAGATGTAGGACCCAGAGGTAGGAGAGCATAGAAACACAGAGAGGTCATCCCAGCAATGGAGGTCCTTTTTACCCTACAGGTGAATGGGATTCTGGGAGAGGGAGGTAAGAACTTGGAAAGGCATTCAGAGCTTTTGCCAACCTGACGTGGTGAGTGGGGAAAACACAGGAGTTCAGGACTCCCAAGAGACAGGTCCTGGTAAACCTCCCCAGTTTACGGTTGAGTCGAATAAGCCTTATAACTCCGGGTGAGGGTAGAGGCAGGGGAAGTAGAACAGCCTGTCTTAGGATCATCTCAGTTCTTGAGTTGAGCCTAGAACGCGGGTGATCCTGGCTGCAGACAACAGGAAATCATCTCTAGACGCAACCCTAAGTGAATGTCACAATGTGTCTCACACCAGGCAGGCCGTCAGAAAAAAGCAAAACAACAGAAACAGACCCTGCGGGGCTCCAGATATCAGAGTCACTACCAACAGAATCTAAAACAATCACGCTTCATGGTCAAGGTGGACAAGTCTGATGAACAGTTGGGACCTGTCAGGACAAACAAGGGGAAGTGCTAGAACTGAAAGTGCCATGACTGAAATTAGAAACAGTGGGACGACCGAAGTATATTAAAGATTAAGAGAGAATCAGTGAATTGATTCTAGACACTGTGCTTCTCTGTGGTCGCAGGAGGGGCCAGAGGCAACACCTCATCCTTCCCCACGGACGGCACCTCCACACGCTCTGCACCCCTGTCCTAGACACGCCACCGAGAAGGTTGTTGGATTGACTTCCCGCCACCGACACCAGAATCCAACCACTAAGTCTGAAGTATTTTCTCACTAGGTCCCATCGGCATAATGTCACCAACATATGGACCAGGATGATACCTCGTAGAAGGGAAAGTGACCAGGATCCCTACAAACCGTCTGCTGACACAGGGCCAGGCAGCTGCCATGCCTCTGAGGTGGGACCGTGTCCGTGTGCTGTTGGCCTTCCCTGAGGAAAGCAAATGCTTCTGCTGGTCTTTACCAGCGAATTTCAAGGTCAAGCTTTGGCCACATGGACAGCTGCACCCAGGTCCCAGGACAGGCGTTAATTTGCTCGAGCAGTGAAACCGCATTGGATGTAGTAGCTGGCCCGGAAATCACCACCTGGTTACGCTTAGGATGACCCACTGTGGTGCTCCAACCTCCGCCTGCCTCTACACAAACCAGGTGGGCAAAGTGAACGGGGATGGTGTGAGGGTCAGACCCTGCAGCTTTCTCATCCTCAGCGGTGGACCTGCTTGCCTCCGGGAATCAGTGCTGGTTGGTTTGAGAATTCGAGAGCCCAACAGACATGTCCTGATGTCCCTCAAAGGTGGCTTCTCTAAGGATTGCTTATCCGTAAAGAGTAGAGGCAGACTAGTCTTCATGCATCTCAGGGGTTCTTCCATGGTTAGGATTTTTGTGAACTGAGTTAGGACAAAGTCCATCTTTAGTTTTACTAACTTTTAACTCAAATGAAGTATCTTCTTTAATCATAAATATGGACATCCAATGACAGTAGTATTGGAAGTTCTTGACTTTCTCACCAGAATAAGTCATAGGTATTGTTGCAAATGTATCAAAATGTTGTGCGTGCCCATCACGACCCTGAAGTGGTAGTCATTCATCTCAGCGGTAGGCCTCATTATTTAATGAGTTAATAAAGACGCATAACTGCCTCTACTTACAATTAGACTTTAAACTATTTTGAGAACTATATTTCAATATCATTGTATTTCCCAGAGCGATGTCTTGGTAAAGTCCTGGGTGTCTTATGTCCCCGATCACCCTCATACTTATTTTGGTCTGGGGGGGCGCCTTCCGCATTTCCTTCCTGGCTATGCAATCTGAAATAACCCTCCACGACACTGATACACCGATTTTTTCTCTCAAGCAACTCTCTCCCAAACTATCTTAGATCTGAGGCACAAGAGTTCTATGAAAATGTGTACCTTCTTATTTCTGCTCCAGCACCAGCTCCAAAGTTTCAGAGTCAGCAGGCAACTATTGAATTTGGTTCCTATTGAAAAAATTTTACCCTCCGCTGCTGTGCTCCCATCCTGAGCCTTCTCGCCACACTCTCGAACCATTAGGGATGTTAGCAAAAGGAAGAGCTTTCCATCAGGAATAATCACAGGAGATGTTTGTTTATTGTTCTTTCACTCAACAAAGGGTTGTCAGAGCCAATGTTGTGTCAAGAAGAATGCAAGGTTAGTTCGGGCTCTAAGGATGATCCCATATGGTTACCATAGGATAGGAGTTTACCTGGGTAAGAGAGACCAACAGGTGAAAGGCCCTGGGGTCACCGATCATGGACTAGACTCTGGCCCAGGAGAAGATGGCTCTGTGGATGAAGGTACATTGAACCTAGTTTGTAGGGATGAGTATAGTTTTGCCAGGTAGAGAAGGGACAGAGGGAAAGAGATTGATGATGGAGTCATTACAATCAGAAGAGAGGAAACATGTGTTTTGGGAACCAGAGGTGGTGTCTGTGGGGCTGGAACATGAGCTCTCTGGGTGGGGTGTGGGGGACGGCATTGCTGGAAAGGTAGCAGGCTATGGAGACCGAACTTGGATTTCCCAACAGGTCATTGAAACCCATGAACAACTTTTAAGCTGGGAATAGCAAGATCAGAGGCAGGCATTGCAAACGTGATTCAGGAAATGACACATTGAAGGAAGATAAAAATCTGTGATTCCTTTGAATTTGGAAAAGAGGGAAAGGAAAGAATCCAAGGCCCCTCTCAACTGTCTTACTCAGGTGAGAAGTTCCTTCATGGGGGAAGGTCAAGTGAGAGGCAGAAAGCAAAGATCTGGAGCCCCAGGGAGCAGGAGGCTGGGAAAGGGCCCTGTGAGTCATCGCATGGACGTGAGGTTATGGCTCCGGGAAGGAGCACTTCCCTCCCAGTGTCTAGACTGGAGACTGAAGAGCTCGGAGGAGGAGGACCCCGGGGAGCACGGATGTGCGAGCGGAGCCAAGGACGATGAGTCAGCGAGGGGACGAGGAGGAGAACCCTTTGGAAAATCAAGAAGCCCCAGATGAGGCAAAGGCAGGCCAGACGGTGGGCAATGAGAACTCCAGTGAGAATGTCAGAAGCGGTACGGAATCCGAGGTCAGAGCCAGGTATGGGGGAGGGGGGAGGAGGCTGACCTCATCCACGGGAGAATGACATCTGTGCTCATAATGACACCAGGGCTCATAACAGAACCCCAGGGGCTGGGCGGCTGGAACAACAGAACGGGGTTCCCAGTCTTTCTGGGGCTGGAGGTCAGCAGGTCTGGCTTCTCCCGGGGCCTCTCTCCTGGGCTGGCAGTGGCCGCTTCTCTGCACACACACCCGGTGTCTCTTCCTCTCCTGAGGACACCCGTCCGACTGGAATAGGCCCATCCTTATACCTCACGTGACCTTGATGACCTCCTGCAAGGCCCTCCCTTCCGGTAAAGTCACGTTGGAGTTTAGGGGTTCAACATGTAGCTGGGGGGTGCACATCTCAGTCCCTGGTGAGACGGTGGTGGGGATTGTGACACGGGATGCAGTGGAAAAGGCCCAGGACTTCAGGGAGCGAGTCAGTTTCTCTGAGCCACACTTTAGGGCAGTGATGACGAACCTATGACACACGTGTCAGAGGTGACATACGAACTCATTTTTTTGGTTGATTTTTCTTTGTTAAATGGCATTTAAATATATAAAATAAATATCAAAAATATAAGTCTTTGTTTTACTATGGTTGCAAATATCAAAAAATTTCTATATGTGACACGGCACCAGAGTTAAGTTAGGGTTTTTCAAAATGCTGACATGCCGAGCTCAAAAGGTTCGCCATCACTGCTTTAGGGGATGTTGCTCGAGAGAAGGGCCTGGAGGAGAAGACACATCCGGCTCCCTGAGGCCCACAGACCAGCGGGAAGACGGCGTCCACGCTTCCCCGCCAGGGACTGCAGTGGAGCGAAAGGCGACCCTCTGAAGCGAGGGCTGTTTGCTGTAGCTCTGACCATGGGCACACCTCCTGGCCACGGACAGTCCGAGCCAGAGAGGGGACATGAGCCCAAGGTCAGCGTGTGCAAAGCCACTGGGTTATGTGTGGGTCACCCACAGCCTGTCGACCTCAGAGCCCTCAGCCACCCACGAAGCTGCCACCTTCTCCCGGTGCCCCGCCCTCGGGAGCAGCCTTGGGCCACGCCCCTGCTGACCAGCATCTTTTCAGCTGGTGCGGGGCAGCAGAGAAGGGCCCTTGTAGGCCTGGCTGCGGTTCCCAGGGGCATGAAGAGAGAGGGGACTCTTTCTAGGCCAGATCCTTTGTTCTTTTTTATTAAAAAAATATTATTATTTTATTGATTTCAGAGAGGAAAGGAGAGGGAGAGAGATAGAAACATCAATGATGAGAGAGAATCATTGATCGGCTGCTTCCTGCATGCCCCGCACTGGGGATTGAACCTGCAACCCAGGCATGGGCCTGACCTGCAATTGAATGGTGACCTCCTGGTTCATAGGTCAACCCTCAACCACTGAGCTACCCGGGCCGGGCAAGCGAGATCCTTTGTAGAAGCCTGAGCTTCAGGGACCGCTCATCTCTTTCCTGAACCAGGGGTCCTGCTGTCACTCTCGCCGCCTTTGAAATGTAAATTACATGGCAGACTCTGCCCAGGAGCCTCCAATGCAGTCCCATGGCTGTTAGGATAAACCCGGGTCACGCCAAGCCCTCCTCCTTACCGTGACCGGCACAGCGGTGCCTAACCAGGGGCAATCTACCTGCTGCCTCCCCAGGGACCTGGCCATGTCTGCAAACATTCCGGGTTGTCACCACTTATGGAAGAGCTATTGGCATCTGGCGGGTGGAGGCCAGGATGCTACGAAAGGTCCTACTGTGCGCAGGGCTCTGACCAATGGCAAAGAATATCCAGCCCCAATGTCGGTAGTGCTGCGGGGAGAGACCTGCCCTCCAGGCCCTCATGCTGGCCGGACCGCCCATCCTCCTGGGACCTGCCTCCCGGGGCCCTGCTCCTGGCCCATCCTCCTGGGACCTGCCTCCCGGGGGCCCTGCTCCTGGCCCATCCTCCTGGGACCTGCCTCCCGGGGGCCCTGCTCCTGGCTCATCCCCCTGGGACCTGCCTCCCGGGGGCCCTGCTCCTGGCCCATCCCCCTGGGACCTGCCTCCCGGGGCCCTGCTCCTGGCCCATCCCCCTGGGACCTGCCTCCCGGGGCCCTGCTCCTGGCCCATCCCCCTGGGACCTGCCTCCCGGGGCCCTGCTCCTGGCCCATCCCCCTGGGACCTGCCTCCCGGGGCCCTGCTCCTGGCCCATCCTCCTGGGACCTGCCTCCCGGGGCCCTGCTCCTGGCCCATCCTCCTGGGACCTGCCTCCGGGGCCCTGCTCCTGGCCCATCCCCCTGGGACCTGCCTCCCGGGGCCCTGCTCCTGGCCGGTCTTGATTCTGTCAGACACATCACCCCCGCCCGGGGCCCCGGCACCCCCTGTTCCCTGAGGCCTCCCTCAGGGCTGCAGGCCTTGCTCCTTCCTAAGGCTTCTCTGAGCCATGCATGTCAAACTCTCAGCCTGCGGGCTGCATGCACCCACAACAAATATTTTTGCAGCCCAGCCAATATAACAGTATGTAAGAAACGTTTTCCTAAAAATTTCGTAACTTAATTTTTACAATACCCTGTTATACATAATAAATAAAAACAAACTACAATGTTCACTAATGACTAATTACTATCATCATGTGGCATTCATTTCCCTTACGCGCCTTACGCACAGGCGCACCATTTCTCTCCACTAATACCAGCAGCGAACATTTTAGCAGCCGATGGCCACGTCGTTAGTCTTGGACTGACTTGTTTGGTGTGCGCAACAGGAAACATTCCGCTTTTGGAGAACACGAAAAATAGGTTTATTTGTGTTATGTTTATTAA
Organism: Myotis yumanensis; assembly: GCF_028538775.1. NCBI lineage: Eukaryota > Metazoa > Chordata > Mammalia > Chiroptera > Vespertilionidae > Myotis > Myotis yumanensis. The sequence continues at coordinate 214,510,703 of NW_027223753.1, read as the reverse complement.
TTTGCGCAGTTATTCGGTATCTGGTAAGTTAATGTTCAAGAAAAAAATATTAATTTTTATTAAAATGTTCTATTATTTTATGTTAACGACGACCCGTGTATTCCAGCCCTTCGTATTCAGCATGTCTCTATCAAAATAAACCTACGTTTCTATGAAAATTGAAGCTTTTGTTTTTTCAGCCCACATAAACCTTGATTACTTGGCTCAGGTTAGCCTTTGAGTTTGACATGCTTGCTCTAACCCACCGTCTAGAACAGCTCCCTCAGGCCGGCCAGCGTGGCTCAGTGGTCGGGCATTGACCTGTGAACCAGGAGGTCACAGTTCCATTCCCGGTCAGGGCACACGCCCAGGTTGCAGGCTCCATCCCCAGTGTGGGGCCTTCGGGAGGCAGCCGATCGATGTTTCTATTTCTCCCTCTCATTTCCTTTCTCTCTAAAAAGTCGATGAAAACATATTAAAAATAAATAAAAGAGCTCCCTCGCACACATCTCTCCCATGTCCTTCATAGTGCTTCTGATCTGCTAGCACGTCGTGGCCTCTTTTTTAATGTTTTCTTTTTAATTATCTTTATTGTTCAAAGTAGTACATGTGCCCCCTTTCCCTCTGTCTTCCTGGCGAGGGTGTGACTCCAGCCAGAGCCTGGACGTGGGCGTGTTCACTGCGGTGTGCCCATCCCCCACGAGAGGCCCTGCGCACAGTGTGCCCTCAGGGCCAGCCGCCAGGGCAGCGCAGGTGGAGGAGGCTCCGCCCAGGAGGGGAGAAGGTTCCCGTGGTCCCCCCTGTGCCAACCCCTCAGGCCTGCAACACTCGCCAAGAGACAGCTCTTCAGTTAGATGGTGAAGCTGCTGGCTGCACGGGCACCACCATCCAGGCCACGTGGTGAGAGACCCGCCCAGGGAGCCCACGGGGCCACAGGGCAGGAGTCATGGTAACCCCCAGCTCCTGCTCCTTTCATCTGGGCCTTGGGCTGTTACAGGAACAGGCTGAGCCAATGGCCAGCAACCTGAGACCCTCTGTGCGAATGGCCACGGACTGGCCATCACACAGGGCAGAGGCCTCCCTCCAGGGGCCAACCACAGCGCTGCCCAAACTATTTTTTTAAAATGTTTTTATTGATTTCAGAGAGGAAGGGAGAGGGAGAGAGAGGGATAGAAACATCAATGATGAGAGAGACTCATGGATCGGCTGCCTCCTGTACACCCCACACTGGGGATGGAGCCTGCAACCTGGGCATGTGCCCTGACCGGGAATCAACCGTGACCTCCTGGTTCGTGGGTTGATGTTCAGCCACTGAGCCACACTGCTGGATAAACTGAATTGCAACTGAACTCAGAGCAAGTGTGTGCAGGCTGAGTGAGCAGAGGAGGGAAAGGGAGTGGGGTGGAGTGGGGGTGGGAGTGGGGGGGAGGGTAGGAGTTGGGGAGCTGGGATCAAACCCAATTCATTGCTAGTGGAGACCTTACAACCTTGCGTGAACTTTTCTTCTGTGAAATGATTCCAGAACCCGCTCACCTACAAGACCCCTGGCTTCCTGTCAAGGCCAGTTTTCTTTTGCTTTTTGCTTTCTGTTTCCTGTTCTTTCTTTTTAATTTTCCTGATGCGAGCCCTCCCTGGGAAAACAACAGCTTTCTTTTCCTGGAAGGGTTCAGGCTGCCCTTGCTTACCTGACTGGGATCCTGATGGCTGTTCTATGCCCTGGAACCAGGTGTCCCGGTCCCTGCTCCCTGAGACTGAACTGGAGAAGCCGGAAAAATGCCAGTTGCTCGGTTTCAAAACACTCTGTTTCAATTGCCGCCAAAGCCTTGGGGCAAAACGCTGCTATCTCTCTCCCGTTCCAACATTTCAGTCGGCTCGGCCTCTTCACTTGTGTATTTATTTTTCACACTGACGGGCTGTGTCACTTATGAACCTTGTTGCTCTGGGAAGCCTTCTATCAGCTGCAAAGCATGTCCAATATTGGCAATTGGTACCCCTGACTTCTGAATGGCATAAAAACACCCAGGTCCTGAAAGGTGAAAACTGATTTATAAATAAATAGCAAACACGTTAAAACACATCGGTGACATGTCTGCGTCCAGATTAAGTAATTAGGTAATAGCACCTCGATGGAGGAGGCATTGCCACTCAGCTGGACATGGGATCTGGACATAGCTGACAGGCGCATCTTCCATTTGGAAGGTCACGGGACACCTCTCATGGCGGGAGTCCTGTCACCTCAGGGCTGTGCTGGCCAAGAAGGTGAGAAGAGGCAGCACAGGGTTGCCAGCAGCAGGGACACAAGAAGTCCTCCTACAAATACACAAGACTCACTCATTCAACAGAGATTTCCGAGCCTCCACTATGGGCTGAGCACCATCCTAGATGCTGGGTTTGCAAAGTAAACCTATATCTGTGTGGACGTGAGATGATGCGCCGGCTCCCTGCGCTGGGATTTACCCGTAATTCTTCCTCAGCATCTGGACAAGCTTATCCATGGTGAATCTGTGTTTTCTCCTCCCCAGGAGGAAGCTGAAGACCTAGGAGCTTAAGTTAAGAAAAGGAACAAGACTCCGGCAGCCGTGGACTCAAATCCTGACATTGGAGAAACTGAGACGGCAAATGAGTTTAGATGCTTGGGCCTCAGGAGCACCCTGCTTCAAAGCCACTGGGCGGCATCAGGTGGGCGCCCTTGGCAAATGAGGTCAAGGCCGCCCATCGCTGGTGGGGATGTGAAATGTGCAGTGGCTGTGAAAGGCCCTCAGCAAGTTACAATTACCAGTGGACTCAGTGATTCCTCTCCAAGGAATATATCAAAAGAGCTGGAAAAGGCACTCACCCAAGTACATGTACATGCATGTTCATAGCCGCTCTCTTCACAGTAACCAAAGGGGGCATAGCCCAGCCGTCCACCCACAGACGAAAGGGTGAGCCAGGCATGGTCTATACGGGCAATGGAACATCCCTCAGCCAACAGAAGGAGTGGGGGCTGGTACATACTAAACAGGGATGTACCTCGGGAGCATCACGCTAAATGAAAGACCAGACACAAAGGTCCGCATTGCATGACTCCACTCATACGAAATAGTCCAACAGGTGAATCCACAGCACAGAGAGCAGACCCGTGGCTGCCGGGGCTGGGAGAGCGGAGGTGGGCCATGCTGCTCAATGGGCACAGTTTCCTTCGGGGTGAGTATCATGTTTTGGAACCAGGTACGAATGGTAATTACACAATGTTCCAAACATGAATTCCACCGAAAGGTTTACTCTCAGAGTGGTACAATTTCTGTTTGTGAATTTCATCTCGGTTTAAAAAAAAATGCTATAGCTTATAGGAAAATATTCCATGCATTATTTCTCAGTGACTTACGGGGTCACGCAGGTGGTGTCAATTGTGTGGGTAACAGGCTCCGTGTAGAGAGATCGGGGAGGGGAGGGTGTGTCTGAAATGTTTATTGGCTCTTTCCTAAGACAGAGGAAAACTTCTCTAAGGTTCCCCTTCCCCCCAAACTGCTCATGTCTCAGAGACCAGAGCTGGGTCACGTGACCATTCCTAAACCAATTGCATTCTGGGGTCCTGGGGGTTAGGACTCCAACATGTAAGAAACACGCCTGTGATTCATCGTCACAGAAAAGGAAGAGCAGGTGGCAGGTACTGACTTTCCCCAGACAAACAGGACGTGGGGGTGGGGAGAGGGGACGAGAGCTGCGCTCCCGGCCGGTGGCACATTCCCAGGAAGATTCCCCCAAAGGGCATGGAGGCAGCTAGAAAGGTCTCGCCCGGTAAATCCAATGGCCCACGGGAGACAGCGAGACCGAGACGACCTGGAGGAAACAGGTGGCCGCATACGACTCAGCCAGTGAGGAGCCGGAAGAGGCACTAGCCCGTGGTCGGCAAACTGCGGCTCGCGAGCCACAGGCGGCTCTTTGGCCCCTTGAGTGTGGCTCTTCCTAAGCCTTAGGAGTATCCTAATTAAGTGAATAACAATGTACCTACCGATATAGTTTAAGTTTAAAAAATTTGGCTCTCAAAAGAAATTTTAATCGTTGTACTGTTGATATTTGGCTCCGTTGACTAATGAGTTTGCCGACCACTGCCAGACAGACAGGCTGTGCCCCTGCCCCGCGTGGGATCCCGAGCCACGGGCTCCGGCTCTCAGAGCGTCACTGTCACCTGCTCTGCTCCCAGCCGGCCCTGGAAATCCGGCGTGTGAGCATTTCCCACAAACATGTCTGTTTTCGGGGGGACACTTCCAGTCCCTGACATGAAAGCAGCCACCACCACGTCCCTCACAGGGACTGGGACCCTGTCCACCGGTGTCTGAGAGCAGTTCCCAAATCTGCGGCCTCTGCCGTGCCTGGCTTCGAGCTCACGTTAAAGAAAGTGGGTCCCTCCTCCCGCGGGAAGGAGACTGTCGCAGTCATGTGCTGGGGCCCGAGGGGAGAGCCAGGCCCGCAAGGCTGTGGGCGACCCTGTCCCAGGGAAGGCGATCGGGAGCCTGCTCCTGTTCAGACCATGCAGGCCTGTCTCAGGCCCGGAGACATCCACGGGAACCTTCGTGAAAACGAAGCCCCTTCGAGGGTTTGCACGCAGGGCCTAGAGAAGACGCTAAGAGGAATGCCAGCATTTCACTCCCAGACAAGCAGACCGGGGTGTGGCTCCCGGCTCCCACGCGTCTGAAAGGTGGCCAAAGGCACTCCCGTTCTTGCTGGGAAGAAAGTGATGGGGAAAGGGCTTAAACTGAAGGGGGAATCAACTGAAGAATGTTCTAGAATTAGCCTACATGGTGCTGGCATGCCAGGATTGGTTAACTGACAGAAAAGACTGGAGTTTTGCACAAACTTAATGACGTAGCCGACTCCCTTCACGTGCACAATCTTGCCTGATGCCCTCCCCCGGCCCCGCCGCCTCCCTCCTTGGGGGAACGGACAGGTCAGGCTGCAGGATATACACTGTGAAGAGCTGTGCACAGGACTCCCACTCGGAGCCTGTAAAAGGCTTCGTGGTCACTAGTCCAGCACTGGGGACGTTGGGGCGGACTGTGCTCTGTGTGAGGGGCTGTGCTGTGCACTGCAGGCTGGTTAACAGCATCTCTGGTCTCTCCCCAGTGGATGCCAACAGCACGCCCTCCAGTCACCACACCCTAAAACATCCCCAGTCATTGTCAACTGTCCCCTAGGGACAAAGTCACCCCCCTCTGAGAACCACTGGCTCCAGCGGATGCCCTGTCACTATTGTTTCATCCTCAGGGGAGATGAGAAGCGTTGTCAGCTGTTAGAGGATCTGAGAAAGATGCAGTGACACGGCCACTGGCTCACAGGGCCTCACGGACCTGGGAGGTGGCACGTGTGCTGTGTGCCCAGCGCTGCCCGGGACGAGAGCGTCAGAGGAGGGAGGCTCCCACCGACTGTGAAGGGACGAGCAGGGCTTAGCTACTGGCCGTTGTCATTTGTAGCCTCTGTACAACTTTCTCTTCTAGTTCAGGGTCGTCAGACGAGGGCCCTGGACCAGTCAGGCCTGCTGTCTGTCTTTATAAATAAAGCTTTACTGAAACACAGACTCGGCCATCCATGGCAGTAATGTCCACAGCTGTTTCCGCGGTACAACAGCAGAGCTGAGCCGCCGTGACGGAGTCCATGTGGCTCTCGAACCTGAAAATGCTCTCCGGCTCTCGGAAAAGAATCACCACCCCTGCCCAGGCCCCGGGGCCACGAGGGACAGGGGTGCGAGCTGGGGGCCGTTCTGTTCTCCTGCGTCAGGTACGTCACCTGCCGTGTGCCCAGTGCTGTGGGGCAAAGGTAGCTTTACAGTTGTGAGCACTCGGAACAGAGTTTATTCTAGTACCATTACTTATTCATTCTTGCATTATTTGCCATAAGAGCCGCTGTAAACCTACTTTGGCCCCACGCTGCATCCTACCTGATCTCTTCTTTGCAATGACCTTGAAAAATACATATTGTCACCCTCCCCCCACCCCCAGGTCAACAAACGGGAGTCCAGGTAAGATAATGAACGCGTTTGAAATCGCACAGGGATTTCAATCGCACAGGCAGGCGGATGCCGCGGTCCTTGTCTGGTTCGATGGCACTGAAACGTCTCCTGCAGAAGCACAGAGCGGCACCGCGTCTTCTCAGGGCGGGAGCTTCCCCCTGAGTGAGGCGGGGTAGACGCACCGCTCCTACAAGTGCAGGCGCCAAGGGCCCCGCAGCCCCGGGAGTCCCAGGGGACTGCCCCGTGCTCCGGTGGCACCGGCTGTGGGAACAGCTGGTCGGTAGAGGAATGAGGAGCAGACCCCTTACCCCACGGCGGCTCGCTCAGGAGGCGCTGCCCCGGTCATGGTCAGGCAGCTCCCTCTGCAAGCCCAGGGATCAAATAAAACTCAGCTCGGAGTAAACCCGCCCTGTAAGGGGTGTGGAGACCCGGAGGCCACATTAAAGACGGCCCCTACCTCCGCTCAGGCTGGGCGGCCCGGTGGCTGGAAGCTGACCTCCCCGGGGATCTGATGGGCCTTTCTCCACCGCCCTGTGCAAGGCAGCCTGGGGGTGTGGCGCTCCCGGGAGCCGAGCAGGTGGGCGCAGGCTCAGCACCAGCGGCCACGGGGCCCCTTTTCCTGCTTCTTTCCTTCCCTGGATGCCCCATGAGGTGCTTCTTGGGGGCACAGGTCACTGGGCACGTGTGTACGGCAAAGGGCTGAGCCTTCCGGTAATGACGGCACATTGACTGCCCAGCGGTCCCCAGCATGCTACACAGAGCACTCTATCTTCATCCCTCCTTCCGCCCTCACCGCCGCCCTCGGTGGGAGGCGCGGGGTTCAGCTCCATTCTACAGACGGGGAAGGTGAGGCCCGGGAGCCTAAGCCACGTCCCTTGGTCACGGAAGTCACAGACCGAAAAGTAGATCTTTCAGACTCGGCGGCATTTCTCAGGCCCATCCCTCCATGAAAAATGGGGTTCCCAGTTGAGGGAGCAGGGGCGCATTCTAGCTCCCTGAGCCGTTGTGGTTCTGCCCAGGCCTGCCTCCAGGCCTCTGCCCTGCCCAAGCTCGCCCAGTCGGGCTGTGGGAGTGCAGAAGCCTCAGCTCCCAAAGCGCCACCCCCCCAACCCCCACCCCCCACCCGGGCATATGCAATTGCAATTGATCAGCGAAGGAAAGGAAGAAACCAATGCAGCCCTGGCGTGGAGGACATGTGGAAGGCGTCTGAGAAGCAAAGGCGGGGCCGGGGGCGGGGGGGCGGGCAAGCGGTGTGAGAGCCCGGGGATCGGGCACAGGCCGCAGTCTGAGCCCACATGGTGACGGGCTGCCGTGGCCTGGGGGCACGTGGGCTCCATCCTGGGTCCTGGACCTGCGTGGGCAGGTGTAGGCAGGGCGGGTCCCCCCACCCCCACCCCGCCTCCCCCAGCCATGGCTGCCTCTCTGCTCCGAGGTCCCTGTGGTTGTCAGGATGCCGAGCGGCTGGCACTGAGTCGGTTCTCAGAGGGGCTGCCGCCAGGGCAAGTGGGGAAGGGGAGCCTCAGAGTCCCCCTCTGGGCGATGCCAATTCCAGACACGCCTCCTGGGCCCACCCTCACTGCTTTGTGTTGGGGCTGAAGCATGTCCCTCAGAAAGCTACGCCCCGTCTCACCCCAGGACCGCTGCCTGCGACACTATTGGAAACACGCTCTGCGGTCTCCTCAGGTGCGCGGACTCATGGAAGGTCCTTCTAGAGCAGCCGTGGGCAAACTACGGCCCGCGGGCCTGATCCGGCCCGTTTGAAATGAATAAAACTAAAAAAAAAAGACCGTACCCTTTTAAGTAATGATGTTTACTTTGAATTTATATTAGTTTACACAAATGCTCCATCCATGCTTTTGTTCCGGCCCTCCGGTCCAGTTTAAGAGCCCTCAAGTCAAAAAGTTTGCCCACCCCTGTTCTAGATGCTTCTAGACTCTTCTAGACTTTCCACGATAATGTAAAGGTCTCCAGAACGAAGCACTCGGAACCGCAGAGGGGACCCTGTGCTGCCTCGGGTCAGAGGACTCGGGTCACAGTGAACCTGCTGGGTCCAGTGACAGTGGAGGGCTATTTTCTCAGGTATCAGAGTGGCCGCCTCAGCCTGGGCCAGCAGGTCGGGGGCTGGTCACTCCTGAGGGCTCCCTCCACCTCCCAGCCCCTCCCGGGCGCCCTGCACGTGCAGCTGGGCCACCTCTGGGGCGTGACTGCGCTGCCGGAGCCTCTCCCCAGCCTGGCGTCCATCGTCCTGGGATGGGTGGGATGGGGTTGCACGGCTCCAACTCCCATGGACGTCCCTCTCTGCAGCCCGTGCTCTCCGCAGACCCGAGGACACCCCTCCTCTCCTCCTGCAGCCCAGCCATTGCTGTCCCGGGCATCCCTGTTCCCTTAGGGTTCCCAGAGTCACCCGTCTCCACACAGCACTTCCATGAAACCCCCCGCCCGACTTTCCTCCCCCTGGCGGTGGGCACCCCTTCCTGCGAGGAGTCTGAGAGCTCAGAAGCTCCGGGAGATGCTGGCAGCCATGCCTCTCTCTCCTGCTGTCTGTGGCCGCCCTCTGGAATAGCCAGCAAGGACCTCCCTCCCTGTCCGTCTGCAGGTGGGAGCCACAGGGTGAGCCTTGTGAGTGGGAACCAGCACCCACTGGGGACCCGGGGTTCCCAGAGCACCTTTTGTTTTTCAAAGAGTCTCCCTGTCTGCCCGCCAAATACTCCCAACACCCCAGGCGTGTCCTTCGCACCCGCCCCCCCCCCCCCCCCCCACGCGCTCACACCCGCGCCCCAGGGCTCCAGTGAGCGACACGCCATCGCCCCTCGGCTCTCCTCAGGGCTCTCGGCTGCGTTGAGCTGGGAGCTCTCACTATGGATCGTCCTTTCTCCCCCACTTTCCGCTGGCAGATTCCTGACCTGGAAAATCCAACCAACACTCGCCGAGGCCACGGGATGCGCCCGCTCACGTTGCAAAGGTCGCTCGCCGAGGGGCATCCGTGACGCACGCGGCAAAGGCTTAGTCAGACCACGTGCCGTGCGAGTACGGACGGGCATGAATGGAGCGTGTGGGGGTCGCGTCCACAGGCACCCGTCACTCCACAGGCCCCATGTCGAGTGGGCAGTGCCCCGAGATGCCAAGAAGCCTCGTGAGTGACTACACAACCGCCTCCAGCGCCAGCCGCTGCGAGGACACACTCAACGCCCAAGCTCAAGTCCACGTCCAAAGGCAAGTGCAACCTCCATTGCAAAAGGGAGGCCACAACTGCCCAGCAGAAGCACAGAGCGCCCGTCTTGCCCTCCTGCTACTGTGGAGGGCACGAGGAGGCACAGAGCGGGAGGCCCACTGCCAATGGTAGGAAGCGCTCGGCTGAAGAGGGATCGGATGGAGGCAGGTGTGAAAGGAGGCGCCTGTGAGTTCCTCTTCAGGAGGATTCTGCGCGGCCGTGGGCATGGTGACCCCCCCCCCCCCCCGCCCCCGCCCCAGATCCCAGCAGCGGCAGCAGCGTGAACCCCGATGACAGAGCTTCCGGGAGTGACCGTTCTGGGTGGAATGAGAGGGAGACGTGTTTGTGTGAGCGAGTGGGCGCTCCAGGGATGGGCGTCCCCGACTTGGTGGGGTGCGGTCTTGCTCTGTGTCTTGATAAGTGGCGTAGTATACGCCTGTCCACCTTTGTCAAAACTTGTAGACAGGGACTCATGAGATTTATGCATTTCCCTGCAGACATGTTTTTCCTAAAAACACACGCTGACTCCTGCTCAGGAGGTGCTCGTGGAAATAGTTACAGACGGGCTGCCCTGATGTCGCCAACCTGCTCCAAAACACATCAGAAATAACATGGACTGATGGGCGAGTGAGGAACAGTTCGACGGGCTTAGGAGGAAGCAAATACAGCAGCGACCTATTGGCTGTAGAACCTAGGCAGTGAGGTGGGTATTTCTATACAATCCTTCCATTTTTTTGTATATTTGAAATTTTCATTTAAAAACTGTTGGCGGGGGTGGGGGGCACTTAAATGTTGGGAACTGACACCAGAAATCCCAGGCCTCCCCTGGAGCTGAGGCTATTTCAACACAGGTGGTGTCAGGCTGTCCAAGTATGGAAGCATTGCGTTTAGCGATGCAGTGCGCCCACGAGACAGGACACAGGGGTTCCAACACAAAATCAAATTCACCTGAACGAGCTCTGGTCATAAAAGCTGGTCCCTAGGAGGACACCCAGGGGTTGATGTGGAGGGAGGCACGAGGAAGGTCCGAGTGCGTGAGTGTAAGAGGCTGTTCGTGAAAAAGCACCTTAGTGCTAAAGGCTGAATCGGTCCCTCCCGCTGCAGGCCCACCTTCCATCCTCGCCACCCACTGACTCACGGGCCGCAGGTAGTCAGTTTACGGGCCGCAGGTAACTGCTGGACACCCTGCAAGTAGGATGGAGAAGAATGCACAGACTCACTTTCAGCTACTGACACACATAGTTAAAAATCTGATCGGCCGGCCGGGTGGCTCAGTGGTTTAGCATCGACCTATGAACCAGGAGGTCACGGTTCGATTCCCAGTCAGGGCACATGCCCGGGTTTTGGGCTCCATCCCCAGTAGGAGATGTGCAGGAGGCAGCTAATCAGTGATTCATTCTCTCTCTTCATTGCTGTTTCCACCTCTCTCTCTGTCTCCCTTCCTCTCTGAAAACAATAAAAATACATTTAATAATAATAATAAAAAAGGAGAGAACAGGTCTTGGTTAACGGGAGAATCTTAAAGGGCTTTCTCAGTAAGGTTTGACGTGCGAACCAAAGCCGCCGGGTAGGAACGGTCTGGAATATAGTCTGTTTTCTTTGACAAGCCGAGGACAAGGGACGGCGGCCTTATCTCCCCCAAATATCAGAGCCCTTTGATGTTGCGCGTGAGGTCGCACGAGGCTCAAGTGGTCTCTCCCGGTTCCTCGCGGTCACGGCTGCTTTGGCTCCATGGCAGGCGACACGCACATCCCGGTCCCGGCCTGTTTGGAGGACGGGGACATTTTATGGGGCGCCCGGCCCTTGTAAACCGAGCTGCGCTCCTCCGACTCCCGCTCCGTCGGGGAGGCCGCGTCCAGCATTCGGTGGAAATTCCGTCTTGTTCGTCAGCCTTTTAGGCGGATGGAAAATTCCTATATACTTTTTTATTGAAGTGTTAAAAGGAAATACTTGTCATGTAAGCCCGAGGGAAAAGGCAGGCGTTTTTGATCCTTAAAGAGACACAGACGTGAGCGAGAGCCTTCCCCACAGGGAAACCCTTTCGGGGCCGCGTACAGCTCGCGTTTTACGTTTTCTTCTGGGGCCTCTCGCCTCTCCAGCCACGAACCTCACGGATTTTTTTTGTGTGTTTTGTTTTGTTTTCATTTAGAAACGGGTCCGGTGACCATCCTCACGTGCAGAATGCAGATTTATCAGAAACAGAGTTTCCTGCAAGGCCATTGCCTGCATCAGGCTTTCCGAGCTTACGTTGTAATAAGACATAATCCCCCAAACCTGAGAGGCCCTAAAAAAGGAAGTTCGTTTTCCACCTGTGTCACAGTCGCACATCTGCCACCCGGGGTCTGAATTAGAGCAGCCACAATTCTTTTCTTTTTTTCTCTCTTCCTTTCTCCTCCTCCTCCTCCTCCTCCTTTTTCTCCTCCCCCTCCTCTTCCTCCTCCTTCTTCCTTGCTGAAACTATAACTTTATTTTCTTGTTTTTTTTTCATTTTACATTATTCTTATTATCATTTAATCCTTATCTGATGATATGTTTTTGTTAATTTTTAGAGAGAGAGGAAGGGAAAAGGGGAGGGGGAGGTAGGGAGAAAGAGAGAGTGAGAGAGAGAGAGAGAGGAAGGGAAAAGGGGGGGAAGTAGGGAGAAAGAGAGAGAAAGAGAGAGAGAGAGAGAGAAAGAAACATTGATGTAAGAGAGAAACATCAATCAGTTGCCTCCTCTATGTACCCTGACCAGGGATTGAACCCCCAACCTGGTAATGCCCTGGTCAAGAATCAAACCCGCAACCTTTTGGGGTACAGGATGACGCTCCAACCAACTGAGCCACCTGGCCAGGCCCACTTCCATGATCATTGAAGCGTCATTTCAAAACCTCTTTGTGAGCACCCTCTGAGTGCGTGCAGGGTTTTCCAGCATTACTGAGGCGGAACTGACACAATGGTGTATATGTAAAGTGCATCCCTTCGTGCTTGGATGTGTGTACACCTCGCGAAACGATCGCCACAATCAAGCTAATCTGAGGAATAAGACAGTGACTCTGAAGCCACTGAGGGCTCTGAGGATCCTACACGGTGCAGAGATGTGTGTGTCTCACAGGCACCCACCAGCCAGAATGGAGGGGGGCAGGATGGGTGCCTCCCGCAGGTACCCGCCAGCCAGAGCGGAGGACAGCAGGAACTGGAGATACGAGTGCAGCGTTTTGCAGGATCTCCCCGTCTCTCACACTCGGCTGTGTGACAGCGCAGGTGGGGCCCTGACCCTGGCGTTGTATACGGATGTGCCAGCGGTTAGGGCCAGGAAGCCGGAGAGACCCTCCCGCCAGGTGACCATGCTGTCAGCTCTGGGTCGCAGGCCCTGCAGCAGCCAAGGAGCTCAGGAGCCGGGCTCTTTGCCGGGAGGCTTGCCAGGACGGCCAACATTTAATGAACATCCCCAAGTTCAAAGAGCTTCCCCTGCGCTTTCTGCTTTGATCCTCGCATCAGCCAGATAAGGCGGCCTGTGAGGCTCACGCTTTCAGACGAGGAAACCGAGGCTCAAGGAGATGAAGGACCTTGATAAGGATCACACACTTAGTAAGTGGCCGAGCCTCGGTCTGATCAAAGGCCGTCTGGTTTCAGGATTAATACCGTCCAATCACAGCCGTTCCTCATCGCCAACCTGGGACATTACAAGGGCCCGGAGCGCCTTCTGAATCACAGGCCACTGCACTGTGCCCGGAAGCCTGGACGGCAGATAGGTCTTGTTATGGCCAAACTGAGCTGTCAACACGCTCTTTCTATAAAGGGCCAAACAGTAACGCTTTCAGGCTTTGTGGGCCTCAAACCGCTTCTGTGGCCCATTCTGTTATATTTACCGCCCTTTACAAATGTTAAAGCATTATTAGCTCAAACAAGGCACGGCCCGATTTGGCCCCCAGGTCATTGTTTGGGGTCCCTGGTCACTCATAAAGCTCAAACACCGATCTCTCTGCCAAAGGGTGTGATGAACCGGACGGTCTTGTTTGCAGCTGCGAAGCAGCGGGAATGACAGAGACGGGAGGGTGAGTTTGGGTGTGCATTGTCCACACGCCACGGACTTGCTATCTCGAGCAGCCTCAGCGTGGAGCCAGGCTTCCCCGAGAGCCCCAATGCCACCTCGGGGTGGGTGGCACCCTTCTCAGGCCCCCGTTCTGCTGCAGAGAGTGGCACCAGGTGACGCTCTGTGGATGTCCCATCGCCCTTGACAGTGTCAGTTAAAAATACCTGTGGGTTTTACCGGCATTGGAGACTACTTCCAAGAGACATCAGAAACCACAACCGAGAGTATTGGCGCCTGAATGCTTTGCAGAGCGGCACCGCGGCCACGGAGGACGCCTGGGTCCCGGCATCATCGTCCTGGAAATCGGCTCAGGAAGAACGAAGGTCAGTGTTACTGATAATGGGCGGCGAGAGCTCCGTGTGCCCAGGCACAGCCCAAGCTTCATGCGTCATTACTTGGCTCCTCAAGACAAGCCCAGGAGGGGGTAACAGTGTTGCCCCCACTTTTCAGGTGGGAAAGGCGCCCAGAGAGCCACATAACTCATTGGAGGCGTTTACTCAACAAGCATGTGATAGGCACAGGATTCAAACCCAGGCAGCCCGGCGAGCCAACCCTGACATTGGCCACTTCCTGGCACCCTCTTTCTCTGGTGGGAAAGTGGTTAGTCTTCCAGGGAAAGCCTGCTACGTGGTGATAGGATTTAGATCACGAGTGAAGTGCGTTACATTAAGCGATTCAAGCTATTCACGGCCAATGGGGGTTACTGGGTCCTAATTCTGTTTTTCCAAATCTTCTGATCAGTCACGATGGCCCTGGGAACCAAGCTGGCAATTTTATCGAATAGCAGAGGGCCGTGCCCTTGACCAGAATGGAACCCGGGCCCTTCCGTCCTTGGGCCGACGCTCTAACCACAGAGCCAGGCGGCTGGGGGAGGCTTGTTAATGCTCACCGTGATCGTTTATGTCAAAGCCAGTCAGAGAAAGAGAAATCTCACATGACCTCACTCATATGCGGAATCTAACGACCAACATAACTGACGAGCAAAAATCGATCCAGAGACATAGACGCCCCGGAACAGACTGTTAAACCTCAGAGGGGAGGCAGGGGAGGGCTCGTGGGAAGAGAGCAACCAATGAGCTTGTATTCATATACGCATCACCCATGGACACAGGGTAGTGAAGGCCTGGGGTGGGGGCGGGGGCGGGCGGGGAGAGGTCAATGGGGGGAAGGGGGACATATATAACACTTTCAACAATAAAGATTTTTTAAAAAAATTTTTAATGAAAAAAAAGAATTAAACAGAAAAAAAAGATGTTTTTCTCCAATTGCTTTGAGCCCCTGCCCCCGTGGGCATCACAGCTGGGACGAAGCCTGCGGCATTGCACGCAGCACCAGGCCCTGGTCTGGGAAGTTTATCTCCAGACATCAGTCTCATTCACTGAGTCTCCACTCAGGTCTAGAGAGCAGGCTCGTCTGCGTGATGAGAGGGTCCGAGGGCGCCACTCGGGGACGGCAGCCCTGGCACTGCGACTTGGTAGGACAGCATTGAGCAGTCCACGTGCTGGGGGCCGAGGACGGTCACGGAGGGAAGCCTTCCTGAACACCACGCTCACAAACACCCCCCTGGCTGTGGCTGCCTGGGACACACGATATTTTTTCATCAGCTACAGGATGAAAAGGTCCTTACGAGCAGATAAGCATTAAGAACAATCTAGTGTGATAATCACCATGTCACCTCACTGCACGACACGGGAGGCGGAGACCGGGGAGGAGGGGGAGTAAGCTCACCTCCCCCTCCGTCGAGGGCCCGGATAAGCATCTCCAGGTACCTTCAGATGCTCTAATCCGCTTTGAACTTTGGCTCAAGTTATTTCCATGAACATCCTCCGTTTCCACGGGGGGGGGGGGGGGCGGTGGGGGGGATACTGTATGAGGCAGAGCCTACAAATCACTTTGTTTAAAGTTGCTGAAGAAAGAGGGGGGCAGAGAGCCCAGCGCGGAGTCTGCTGCTAATCAGAACCAGCCGCTGCGCGGGGATCTGTCTGGGGCACCGCGGCCGGGCCCGTGGCAGCTGCGCATTCCTTCCTGCCTGCGCGTTTGAACTGGGTCCAGGCGAGCAATCATGAAATCTCTGATGGCTGTTGTTTCAGGGGGAGACGGGGGAGGGGCGCTGCTCGTTTTCAGGAAGAGAGGAAGATGAGTCTCGTGTTCCCTGAAAAAGTTGGGGTTGATGAGGTAATTTTCCGGAGGCCGGGTTGGCCGAGCCTCTGGTCACTTTCGGGTGGTTCACTGACACTTTCTTGTGGCACAGCCGCCCAAGCCCTCCCTTCCCCCTCCTGTGAGGAGGAGGGGAAGTCTGAGACACCTGGTCTTGCTCAAACAAGGCTGGGGACAGGTTCATTTCACAGTTGAAAGCTTCATAGGGTGGAAGACATTTAAATGTTTGCTAATAGACGAAGTACTACCAAACCAAACAAAAAAATACGGTGGCTTCAGGAAAATTGCTCACAAGCAGAACAAATTCTGTTTCGTCCCTGAGTTGGACAGATGCTGGATGGTTAGGCGAAGAGAGCTAAGCTGTGTATCTCCAATCCCAAAGCAACTGCAAAAGACACGCGGGCGTTGCAGAATGTTGCGAACTTGCATGTTCATGCAGACCCTAGACTTGGGGTGTTAAATACTTTATAAGCAATACCCTTTCTAAACAGCCACCATGAGATGCCTGTGTATTTCTGCATATAGGTACATGCATACATACATAGATTCGATAGATACACAGATTTACTGTTTCAAGTTATATTTCTGGTCAAATTGCATTCTTGAAGTTCTGTTTCCATACAGCTTCATCTTCTACCAGGAGGGTTTGGGGGTTCGGATGAACACTTCTGCCTGCAGGGGTAGCTGTAGGGTTCTGGGACCATCTTATGACTCCCCTTTATTTTTGATGGAACTAACACCCCTTGCCTACAAGTATGACCCTGTTCTAGCAGGGCTTTTTCAGAATGAGACGGTCTTTTTGCTGGGACCCTAGACTACCGGGGCCAAGGTTTTCAAAGACTGGTGCGAAAAGGACCCTGGCTTATTCAGCAGCGAGTCACTGTCCCCGGCTGCCGAGGCCTCTCTCAGCTGGCAGAGGCCACAGGAAGTTCCGGGTCACACACAGCTGTCCCAGGCCGTGCTGCCAGCATCGCCGGAGATTTCTACATTTCATTTGATTGGGGAAAACCCAAGAACATTGCTGACATAGTCCCGCATGCCGGCTAAACATAGCAGACAGTCATGGCTGGTACGTGAGGGGACTTCTCATGGGGTCACTCCTAGAGTCCAACCCAATCACACCAGACAGACCGTGACGGAAACAGACCTGACTGGTAGCAAAGGCCAATTTGTGAAAGCCATCGGTTTCACCAAATACGAGAAATACGTGGCTATGCTCTGACAGTGGTGCCTGTTAGTTGAATCAATCTCTTAATTGAAATTCGTTGAGACCGCTCCTGGAGAGATGAGTAAGTATATACCTTGTCCAGGTTTAATCCGAAGATTGTTCTATTTGCCTCCGATATTGAGGCTCATAACATACAGATACTTAGGAAGGGCTAGTTTCTGGGGCAGCTGGTTGGATTGAAAGCTAACTTGATTGTCTACACTCCACTCTTCCCTCGATCCACACTCCTCTTTGCTCACAGAGCTCACCTCCACTGGAGTGTCTGAAACGATCCGATGTTAGGGTTCCCCACCCCCCTTACAGCGAGGCTATGGCATTGGCTGCAGACGGGCACTTACGGGGAAGCCATCTGGGGGGCTTATGGGGAGGCCTCGCCTCCCTGATTACAAAGCAGCGCTGGGAGGACATGGCCCCTCCTCCGGCCAGATGTGGCTGTGTCTCCTCAGAGTGCTCTCTGCCGCAGCTGCCTGCGTCCTGCAGCCCGAGGGTGGCACGCAGGGAAACAGAAAGCGCCTCGGTCTGTGATGACATCAATGAGCCACCAGACCGACCCTGGCCCACCTCTCTCGTGAACATCTTACCGTGTGAACGCAGCGCGCACCTGAAGCCATCTTCCATGGGACAGGCAGGGTCAGGAAGAAACGCTTGATTCCTTTCACAATCCCCTGCGCCCACAGATCCAAGACACTGCTCTTCATGTTCACTACACACGGCAGCCCTCGAGGCAGGAGCGCATGGGGACCCGGCTACCAGGTACGGAAGAGAGGGGCAGAGTCAGGCATCAGCAAGGTGATAAGGCCACTGGGAAGGATACAGAAGGAAAAGAACCCGCACATGCTGGTTAGTGGCAGGGCATACTTACCCCGAAGCCAGACTTTCCGAGTGTAAGGAGGGCCAGGAGGAGGAAAGAGATTCCCGCTCTGGTCGGAGGATGGGTCCCAGATTATAAGTTTCCTTCTGCTGGTAACATTGCTTTGATGTTTAGAAACAGACAACCCACTGAGGAAATGCCAAAAAATTAATCCCTTCATGAATTTCAAAATTCCCTCGGCTCCCTGATTTTTAAGGACGGCTGAGCTACAGCTTGAGTTTATGGGTAACAGACTTGAGAGACAAGAGGGTAAGCAGATCTGTCGACTTCCCTTGCTTGAGGGTCCGTCCGTGGCAATGAGACTTCTGAGCTCATGTAAATGGACAGGCATATAGCACAGAGGCCGACTCCGGTTCAAACCCAGCCTGACCTTCAATAGCTTCGTGAAATGGGTCATTCGACCTTCTCAGCTTCAGTTTCTTCATTTTAAAAATGGAAAAAAAAAATAAAAATACTTGACTCTGTAGAGGTGACAATTAAGTAAAATAATGCCATTTAATATGTTGGACACATAACACATGCAGAACATTTAGCTACGGTGATTATTTTATTCCCTCTTACAACTGTGTAACCCCCCCCCCCCCTTCTGAAGAAACTGACATGCTTCCTAATTTGGTCCCTGTGTTCAATAGAAACCACAATGCCAACAGGAGAAAAATGCCCATCAGTTACTACATTCCTTACAATAATCATTGCTTTTCTAGAATAATCCATTTAAATTTATATTTCGGGGAGTAATTTTAAGCAAGACACCTGAGTAGCATATGAAACTGTTTAGTGTTCTCACACGGGATCTGGCAAAGTGCTGATTTCTGCATAAAACATGAGGATTTTGAATTATGAATACTGAATAATAATTTTTAAGATGATGGACAGATTAAATATTTCCATGTTCTCACTGCTTCTGGGTATATCTGGTTTCATATCATCACTATTTTAATGGGCTACTTTGTGACTGAATGGTTTTAACATGTGTTCAATCCTAAATAATCACCCATTAATCTTACATGACAACCAGATTTTAATATTTATCAGTGTGCTATTGTTGACAACAGACATTACGCTATTTATAGTATCTGAATTTTTTTTTCCAGAATAAAGTTACCTACACACCAAACTACTTGTCTCAAAACCATGAAAACTAGATGCCACCTTAGGCAAAACGTTTTGAAGTATATGTTTTTTATTAAAACCAATCTTGATAATTTATTTGAAAATAACTGACAGGGTCCGGGAAAGAAATCTTGTAATTAATTCTTTAAAAGTGAATAGATTTCATAAATGTGAACTTGGCTATATCACGTTGGCTTCGATAGAAACATACACTGATTATTGTTGAAGGTTTTGATGTAATTATTAAACTTGCTACGGAGAGGATGAGATCTGTAACTGGCTCCATTCCTGTGGCAATGAAGACAAGAAAAAGGACTTTAATGATAAAACATGACTTTGGTCTGGTGAGTGGTTTATGTTCTCTCTGAGCCTTCTGCCACTTCTCAGCAGCACCTCGAGAGAACGCTGACCACGTTTCCAGAATGTAGGTGTCAGGGGTGGGATGAGGACTCTCTTTACTTCCCAGAGAGGCTTCCAAGCTACTACCCAAGGCCCTTTCATTGCTCCACGGAGGTTAATTTTCTTCACGTTATCCTTTTCCATTTATTTCTGTCTCTTTTAAGCCAATCTTAAGCACCCATGAATGTCTGGCAGCTAGGAAAAAGTTTGCCTCTTTACTCAGATGCCACGGACCCACCATTATCTTTAGTGACCTTGGGATCCTGACATCCCTCCTTTCTTCTTAACTTCCAACTCTTCCAATAGCCCTCATCTCTATTCCCTTTCAGATGCTCTCTCAAACTTAAACACTGGAATTTCCCCATCCTTGAATTCGTAAACACAAGTGTTCTATCTTTAATAAGAAATGTGACTCATTCGTTTTCATCACCTCTCCTCCTACATGACCTCATCTTTAGAGCTACCATGTTGTTGGTTACCTCATGCTCTTTCAGAATTAGCCTCTTCTGACTTCTTTCCTTCATTGCACCCTGTTGTCACTATCACAGGACCCTTGATTTCCTCTCACCTTCTATTTCCCCATAACGTCCCCTCCATAACACTCCAGTATTGGATCCATGCTTGAAGACACTCTCTTGGCTCCTGGACCACGGTGGCTGAGGACGCTGGAGAAAATTTATGATGTTCCGTCTCAACTAGCTTCTTAACATCACCTGTCAACTCTTTTGCTTATTGTTGGGGAACTAATGTTCCAATGTCCTTCAATGTCTATCAAAAACCTACATGATTCCCAAGAACCTTATCTCAGGAGATACTGCCCAGAGGATGGTCAGCGAGGAATCTCAGGAGATGGCCTTTGCATTAAGTTGGGCTGATAAGTCGGCCGCTCAGAGGGCTGGTGTTGGGAGGGTGGAATGTCCCCAAATTGGGAAAGGGGATGAGCTTGAGGTACACGTGTGTGCAGGAAAAGAGGTGACAGAGCAGGCCTGGGGCCGCTGTCCTCAGAAAGACCCTCTTGCGAGGTGGGCTGTCGGCCGACGTCCGGAAACTTGAATGTCGGTAGAGTTCCCACCTGTAACGGAGAAGGACGGCTCACGGTGCCTGTTGTCACATGACGTGACTTCTGCTGAAAGCCTGCTTTCCTTCCGGGGTCTGAAACTTGGTACACGCTGGGGAGAGTGCTCACCCGACCAGCCCCAGGAAAACCCTGGTGCTGAGTGTGTGATCTCTTCACGGTGCGATGTTGGAGGCGTTAAACGTATCGTGGGAGACGCCCCCGGGAGCAGATTCTAGAAGCCTGAGCCCGGTGTCCTCTGGACTTCGCCCATGTGCTTTTGCCCTTTGCTGATTTCCTGTCTCCTTTCACTGCCGTCCGCTGCCGCCGTGAGTATGACTACGGGCTGAGCCCTGCAAGGCTCTCTGGTGAATCACCAGATCTGGGGTAGACTTGGGGACGCCTGATGCAACATGCACACTGATCTCACAGAACTCAGGCTGTAGACTTGAAGAGGGAGGTTAGAAGGAACAAAGGAGGTGGCTTGAAAGCTAAAGGCCGACAGAACCAAGGAATGGATGCGGGAGAGGCGGGCTTATGAGATGAGGGCCAATGAGACGGTGCTGCTGAGACCCAAGGCAGCTTCATTCAGCTGCTTGAACTCCTTCCAGCATTCCTATGACGTCCTGGTTAGACCTATTTCTTCCAGGTAACCCCAAGATTGAGGCACTTACCTACATTCTCTGGTATAGATCTAAGCCCCTCCCTTCCTAAGATGGTTTTTCCATATTTACAACCATAACAATTCACAAAACACAAGCGAACGGTCTCCACCATCCCCAGGATTCCATAGCCCGTCACCCAGGACATGTTTGTCGGGCGGCACAGTGTTATGTGGCCCTGGTGCTCCGGAGTCCCTGGGGACTCCAAGGCGACCAAGGCAAACCTCTCTCCTTCCCAAGGCAGACACGGGCCGGAGGAGGGGCAGGCAGGAGGGCTCTGCTCGGATCACAGCTCTGCCACTGCAGACACGTCTGAGGAGCGTCCTGGCCGCCCCAGGCCCATGTGCCGGCCACAGCCACGCCCCCGACAGGTGAGCCCCAGGACTGCGAGGTGAGTCAGCGCATGGAAATGCTGGGGATTCCTGAAATAGCTCTGAGTCACTGGTCACGGACACCCGGCTCAGCCCGCGAAGCAACTGGGAATGAATAAGCACAGAAAGTGAACTCATGGTGAGAGGATGGAAATACCCCGGGGACGTTTGTTGAGTCAGTAAAGACGTGGAAAACTGCAGCCGTCATGGATTCAAGTGGGAGGAAATGAGAAGAGAATGTTCCAGCCGCTTGATCTCCTAGTGAAAATTCCTGGCCGTCGCCATTCCTCCGGGTTCTCTTGGGAATGGGAGGAAGGAGGAAGAACCAGAAGGTCCTCCCACCGCAGAGTCTGGGTTCACACGAGCTGAGAAGAGTACACAGCCGTGCGCGATTTGGAATGGACTTACACAAGGCAAATGCTAACATAAAGGAGAGGAGGGGGGACATAAAAGAAACCACCCTGAGGCACGGATGGGGGTGAGATATGCCTCGGACGTGGAACACACACTAGACCGTTTAACGCGATGGATGCCTATGTGTGAGCTGCTCCAAAACATTGAGTGTTGGCAAAGTTGACTTTAGAGGAAAGTCACCGTGACTGGGAACCTCTTATTTAGTGAAACTTCCCACTAAATTCGAAGCTTCCCAAACGTGGCCATAAAGTGAATTTCTGAAAAGTATAACATTTTTCACTGATTCCCAACACAGTGTAGGAACGTGCTTTGTTTAGAAAGCAAACTTCTCCCATCTATGCATGCAAAACGCATAGTTAAGAACACAGCAAACTTTAAAACCTCACTTGGGGGGGGAATAACCCACTTCTAACAAAATGCCATTTTTCAAAATATTGACAATAATGGCACATACAAATGAGTAATAGAATTGGAGAACATCGACCTGCAAAAGACACACCGATGGGTTGCCCCCTGCACGCACGCACCCTGCCAGGGGCAGGAAGTGAACCCGCAACCCAGGTACATGCCCTTCACTCATATTCTTTTCCCTTCTCAGCGAACGACTCTCCTGTGCTCCAGTGACACCCGCGGGACGCCGAAGGGTGCCCTCGCCTTTGTCCCTCCAGCCTGCCCTCTGGTTCTGCCTGCCAGTCCTCCGCGCCTCTCCCATTCCGCACTTTCCCTTCCATGGGTCTGGCCCTCCTGCAGCCAGCAGATTATCACAATGACCCCTCACAGCCCTTCCACAGCGATGCTTCCAGAACACTCTTTCTGACAGGGGAACATGACCACACCTTCCTTCACTTAGAATTCAAGGTTCCTCCAGCAAAAGGATAAGCTTGCCTTTTGTGCCAGCCAGAGAAGGCTACACATTCGTTCATTCATTCATTCATTCCAACTGATATTTAGTGAGCACCTACTATGTGCCAGGCACCCATTCGGTGCTGGGGATATGGCAGGAGAGCAAAGTGCATGTTCTCAGGGAACTTGCATTCCGCTGAGGAGACAAAACAAGTCGTGTGTGTGTGTGTGTGTGTGTGTGTGTCATACACACGTGAGGGTATGTACATCTAGGAGTGACTTATGGAAAAGGTAGAGAGGGGGACTTGGAGAGAAACACAGCGGCAGGGCTCTGTGGAAGGCTGGGAGTCTGGGGAGTGGAGTATTTTATTAGGATGATCAGGGCAGCCTCATTAAGACACTGTCATTTTGACAAATATGTGACCGCTTCCCTCTCTGTGCCCCTCCCTGCCTCCTCTCTGCTCACATTTTATGTCCCACAATACCAGACCCTTATTTGTCCCCAGATCCATGTCTCTCTGACCTCTATGCCTTTGTCTGACTCGACTTCCCCTCAGACATTGACCTAGTGTCTCCGCCGTGGCTCCCTTGCCACCCTCCAGGCGGGTGTAGGTCCCTCCCTGGGGCCTTCAGCTCCACCTGGAACAAACCTCCCAGAGTGACTGTCACCTGTACCATAACTGCTCCCTTTCCCTCTCTACATAGACACGGGCCACCAAGCATGTGCGTACATAACAGTTAATGTATCTAATTTATTGATCTGACTGCCCACGGCTCTGTATTCCACATCACTTCTCATCACAACCTAGTGAGGTGATAGCACCCCCATTTTAGGATGAGGAGTCTTACCCGCTCAGCCCTAGGTACTAATGGAGCTGGACCCAACCCTCTGACCCCGGGGCCTCCTCTGTCCACTCCCACAGCTTCCCCCAGGGACTATGCTACCTCAGGGCGCAGTCCGTACCCTTGGATTTGTACCCTTGCACTTAGCACAGTAGCTGGCACCAAGCAAGGGCTCAAGACATAGTTATTGAACAAATGCAGTTTTCCAATCCTCACCCTGAGGATATTTTTTCCATTGATCTTTTCCGAGAGAGTGGAAGGAAGAGAGGAGGGAGGGGAGAGAGAGAAACATCGATGTGAGAGAGACACATCAATTGGTTGCGCCCCACTCCCTGCATGCACCCCAATGTGGGGGCGGGGCGGGTAAAGGGGTGTTGAGCCTGCAACTGACGCACATGCCCTTGACCAGGAATCCAACCCAATAAATACCCTTCGGTCTGCAGGCCAATGCTCTAATCACTGAGAAAACTGGCCAGAGTGAACAAATGCATTTTAATTGTAGTCATTCATTCCTTTCTCACTCACGGTGTGCAAGCATCTATGTCCTACCCTTTGGGTATCTCCCCACAGGCCTAACCATTCAATAATAATAACAGCAACGTTGTCACAGCACTTACCATGGGACAAGAGCTGTTCTAATTACTGATACCCACTTCTTTATGCTGACAACCACCCAAGGAGGTAGGTGCCACTTTACCCATTTTACAGATAGAGAAACCAAGGCACCAAGCGGTTAGGTCACTTTCCGAAGCTCACAGGGCCCCTGGGTGATGGAGTTGAGATGGGGAGCCTCTGCTCTTCATCCCGCATCGCCCTGTCCTCCTGGGGCCCAGCTCAGGTCTGAGGCCTAACGCGTGGCATGAGGGCCTGGCCTCTGTTCTAGCTCTGACACGAGGTGTCGCACGGACAGCTCCTCTGTGTTGAGAGAGGTGAAGTGGGTCTCAAAGCCAGCTCTCCGGGGATGGGGACACTGGGGACATGTGCCAACATCTGTGATCCCTGGAGGCCGGGGTCACCCAAACCCGAAGGAAGCGTTTAGAAAAAGCAGTGGGTGACGTGGGAGGGAAAACAAGACAAAGGCTGCGCTGTTTGTTTCTCTAGAGCCAGGAAGTGCTGGGCAAGGCCATGGAGGGGTGGACGCTGGCGCAAGGGAGAGAGTCCGGATCACAGATGCAACGCGCCTTTTAATCAGATGTTCAGAAACCCACAGGCTCGCCCTGCAGCCAGGATGGAAAACGCTAAGTCACCCCAAAATTCTTGGGTCTGGAGAGCGCCTCGCTTTCCCAAAGTGGCTGCGCGTGGGCTTGAGTAGAACCGCGTAGGAGGAACAGAATTAAATGGGGTGCCGACCCCTCCCCAGGCCCCCCACTTCCCGCCGCCTTGTGGAGGGGCAGAGGCTTTGGCATCTCCTTGCCTTAGCGCTGCTAGTCTTGCAAAACTGCCCCTCTGACCACAGGGCTGATCCCCAAGGCAAACAAGCGCACGCCTCCGGGGGAACTGGGAGGAACGCTGGGGCAGGGACTCTGCCAAGCAGCCGTGTGGGGTCTCCGTCAGCATTTCACGGGGGCAGGTGGGGCAGCAGCTGTGGCGGTGGAATTCTGAAACGCAGGCACACGGCCGCCTTCAGTAAATGTTTATGGGAGCAGAACCCAACAGGAAAACACAAGCAGCACGCTGCGTGACTCACAGGCTCGGCGGCTGCTAAATAAAGCCCTTGTCAGCGTTTCCCACGAGGTGCCCCGGGAGCGAGCACCAGACTCAACGTTGGGGGCGGGGGGGGGGGGGGGCACTCCCTAAACACAGACGGCGTGCCCAGACAATCATCCCACGCTGCTGAGGTTGGAGACAACGTGTGTGGAAAGCGGGATACCGGACATGCACGCAGGGTCGCAGTGCACGTGGGGACCGCGTGCCCCAACCCCTGGCTGGGCCACTCCGCAGGGGATGGTGGGTGCTGTGCAGGCGGTCCTCTAACAGAGCCCTGTGAGCGACAAGAATCAAGCCTAATCTATACCAATAATAGAGGAATATGCAAATTGTCCGGGACGCCGTCACAGTAACAGTAACAACCGAACAGCAGGCTGTGTGGGGTGACAAGGCCAGCAGGAGGGTTAGTGAGGACGACCAAATGACTGAACAGCAGGCTGCGTGGGGCGACCAGGCCAGCAGGGAGGGCAGTTGAGGGCAACCAGGCTGGTGGTGGGGGAAACAGTTAGGGGTGACCAGGCTGGTGCGGGGGGGGGGGGGGGGGCGCGGGAGGGGAGTAGGTGGGGTTGACCAGGCTGGCAGGGGGGGCAGTTAGGGGTGATCAGGCAGGTAGGTAGGTGAGCAGTTCGGAGCCAGAGGTCCTGGATTGTGAGAGGGTGCAGGCTGGGCTGAGGGGAACCCTTCCCCCCCAAAACCCCATGCACGAATTTTGTGCATTGGGCCTCTAGTTTTTAATAAATATATTTTAGTTGACTTCAAAGTGGAAGGAAGAGGGAGAGAGAGACAGAAACATTAATGATGAGAGAGAGTCATTGACAGGCTGCCTCCCACATGGTTCACATAGGGGATTAAGCCCACAACCTGGGTATGTACCCTGACCGGTAATTGAACCGTGACCTCCAGGTTCATAGGTTGATGTTCAACCACTGAGCCGCGAGGCCGGGCAGGGTATTCTCTTTAGAGCCTGCCACTGGCTGAGTGGGCGTCCCCTTTGGACACCACAGCAGCTCCCGCTGCCCCCAGGTTCAGGCCAGCGGGGGCTCCAGGGCCGTGATTCATAAAGAGCTTCCCATCCTGTGGCTAAAGGGTGAGGAAGCACAGTGTGACCAGGGCAGGTCTGGCCGCCAGTCCCATGGTCTCCACACAAGGCCTGCGAGCTCCCTCCCATGGGTTCCAGGCAGCAATGGAGCTGTGGGTGCCGGGACATTGAACCTTGACCTAGGGGGCAGCCTGCCAGCAGTCCTTGCTCACCACAGAGCCCCCCTCCCGGGCAGAGCCCTAACAGTGCCACGTCAGAGCATGCACGTGCTGTAGCAATGCTCCTGGGGGCACCCCGCACTTGGGCGTCCAGAAGCCAGCACTGTTGGCGTTGCCGGGCAGAGCCTGCAGACCACCGTCCTGGGGGAGAGCGAACAGGTTCCAGGGCTGAGGTGCGGGAACTCCCCGTGGAGGGCCCAGCGGCTCACCGTCTCCTCCCAGATCACCAAGGACTGCTCGCCTGGGAGAAGCTCCCCCCGCAGCTCCCAGGGGGACGTGGACACAAGGGGACCCAGAAAAGAAACAGAAACCCCGACTTCTCACTTCCTGTTCCCCCTATTTTTATCTCCGCAGCTCACTCGCTCTGTCTTGCTTCCCTTGTGTCGCTGGGATGCGTACCACACCTGCCTGCCCATTCGCCTTGAGGACGGAGGGGAACTGGGGCCCAGGGAGGGCTGAGGGCCAGTGTCCGCGCTGGTTCATGTCAGAGGAGGCGGGTGTGCAGAACCTCAGCCACGGAGAAGCCCAAGGGGCTGGGAAACTATGAGGAAGACCTCTCCCCTTGCACCATCCCCTCACTAAGGGCCTGGCGACTCCAGGCGAGGGGGCGGGGCGAGGTGGGGAAGGGTGGTCATGAGACTGTGGACACGTTCAGGCCGACCAGGGGCCCGAGGAGACACAGACAGCGATGAGCATTGGTCCCCACGCATGTCCGCTCTCTCCCCTCCCCAACCCCCTTCTCCTCTTCTTCCAACGTCATTGTTAGGCTCTAGTGATCGAAAGTCAAAGAAGACCCAGGGAGGCCTGGCCCTTGGGCACCACAAGGGACAAAAGCCATTCGCAGGGACGTCCTTGGGGTGATGTCGCTGCCCACACGACAGTGCACGGAAGCTTGGAACATGCTGTCCTCCCTCTACGAGTGAAATAATTCACACCACCAGGCGCTTCTGTAACTGGAAAAACAGACGTGAAAAAAGTGCCCCGAGGAAAATAGCATCTGAAATAGGCAAATGCACGCACTGGGAGTTGGGAGCGGAGAGAAAACTGGGGCCCGCACAGCACCTGGGGCCTGACTTTGTGATTTATTGTCTGGGGATCTGGCTTCCTGTCCTGGGGGAGCCTCTGAGGGGAGGGCCGCCTCGTGCCCCGCACAGGCCCCTGCACCTGCACCTGACCGTGCGGCCGCACCGCAGGAGATCTGTGAGGACGCTCGCCGTGGGCATCTGCGTGCTCCTCCCAGAATTATCTTCCACTCGGCACACGTCACAGCCTGAAACCCAGAGTCGCTCCCCAAAGGGTTACGTTAGCGTGCCTCCTGTGCTGCCATTCATCTCCCGCCAGCAAAGCTCTCTAGGACCAAACCTGAGGCCGCCCTCCTGCAGCGTGGCTTCCCTCTTCCCCGATGGACTTCATGGGGTTCATTGAACTGGCGGACTATCTCTCATGTGAGAAGAACTGTCAGTAGTTTCCGTTTCAGAGAAAGGATGAGAAGCCCATTAGACCTCCATGGGACCGGGCCTGCATTCACTTCTAATGCGATCCTTCCACCTGGAGCGCTGGGACCTTCTGGAACCTTCTGGAATTTTCTGGAACCTTCTGGAATCTTCTGGAACCTTACACCAGCTGCCCATCTGCTGGTACCGCACTCAGTCAAAACATTTGCTCAGTTCATGCAGTCTTCAGCTGTTCGGGTGCTCATTAGGAAGGGCTGTACTCCAAAGGCCTAAATCATTTCAGCAGAAATGGATACATTTAATAAAAACAATCTCCTTTATGGGATTGCTTCAGGTACTCTTTGCTGGTTCTTATTTATTTTTCAGTCCCAGAAAATCATGAAATAAATTGCTGGTGCATAATCAACTTCAAATATTTTGAGTCAAGCTGATTTTGATGACAGGAGAATTTTTTGAAGTAGTTTTATGATTTTCACAGCACAAGTGATTTTATAAGAGAAAAAAAAATGTTCCCATATAATAAAGCTTGAAAAGTGCTGGCAGTGTTGTTGGGTTCCTCCAAAAAAAGCACCCACAACAGTAAAGCAAACAAGCCCACAGTGGAATGAGATGTGGTTTCTGGAACTGTCTCAGACCTTGGCTCACTTTGGGGGGCTCCCAGAGGACAGGATTACTTCATGTCAAAGCAAAAATCCTCCTGACGCTGTAAACAGCCCACAGTTCTGGGAAGTATGGACAATGCAGAGCAGAAATGATGTTGTGTTGCACTTGGAAAGGCTGTCTGAGACCATGAAGGTTTAGTCCCGTGGGAGCCACCTCTGCTGCCTGGGGACCTCAGGGTTCTTCTCTTCCTGTGGTGTCTCTCTCTTTCTCTCTCTCTCTCTCTCTCTCTCTCTCTCTCTCTCTCGTCACCTTTCTCAGAACAGCCATCGCCAAACACACAGCACCAATGATGACGTCACAATCAACCTGGGAGACCCATTAAATCCTCATTCTTCATTGGAGCTCAGGCCCGCCCTGCACGGCCACAGGGACAGTTCTGCGTTTGGGGCACGTACAAAACTCGCAAAGTGGAAGACGAGAGCCACTGGATGCCTCACTTCCCACCAGCTCTGTGGTAAAAACCAAACTGATGCTCTCCTTTCTCCTCCCCACCACACGCTGAGTCTCGTTTCGTGCTACAGTGAGCAGAGGTGTCAGCACCAGACTCTCACTGAGGAGAGCCTACGGTTCAGTGAACAGCGAACGAATGCGAATTCACTGTGATCCCCGCTGGAGGAAGGCAGCTGAGCACAGCAGAGTCCCATCCCTGGAAACTCGGAGCTTCCTCTCCATTCGCCAGAGCCCCCGCCTGAGCTGAAGGGCTGCCTGCCTGGCCCCCAAAGAGCATAGGATGCAGAACAGTTATGTCCTGGCATCTAGACGGCACCCAATAAACTATCCAGACAACGGGGATTAGGGCTTTTGGCGGACGCGGGCGGTTCGCCTCCACTGGAAGCGAGGGAGCTCTAGTCTTCCATCCGCTCGTTTGGCCACGGGGACCTGCCCTTGTTTTAAACCAAACAAACGCTGACAAGGAAAACCAGCTGCTTTTACAATGAGTAAACCCATGACCTCAACTCCTTGTGCAGCGCCGGGGGTTTGTTCGCGTCGGGGTTTCTGTTTCCGGGATGTGTTCAGTGTGCTGTCCGTGCAGACCAAACAGCAGCACCAGATGTGGATGAGAACATGGCCCCCTGGCGCTCCAAGTCCAAGGTGCGGTGGCCAGTTACCGCTGCTGTCAAAAATAGTAACAAGCGGACCGGCGGCTGGACCAGCGCTGCCGGGTGCTGGCTGAGCCACCCGCACAGTGGGCCACGTGGAGGCTGGATGCATGCGTGGCCCGGTGCTGGCTGAGCCCTCCTCATAGTGGCCCATCAAGTGGAGGCTGGACGCATGCGCAGTAGGGTGGGAGCCCCCCCCAGTTTCGACTCAAACTGAGCGCCAAGAGCCTGCCTTGTTGCAGTTTCCATTGCGGCAAAGAAAACCCGAGCGTATTGATCCAGGGACCACTTGACCCTCAGGGTCACTCAGGTGCGGCCCACAGAACGGCAGTGAGTAACATTAATTATGTCGTAGGAAGCAAATGAACACGAAAAAGCTTAAAACAAGAGGAAGGGGGTGGGGGGTGTTGCAAAGGTACCAGCATCGGGCTGCTCCGCCCCCTCTCCAGCCCGCCCTTCCCTTCCAGATACTGGGCAGCAAGAGCGCCCAGCTCCAGGCTGTGGTGCTGGAGTGCCCCTGGGCTCCTAGGCCAGGCAGCCACCTGTGCCCCCGGGGCAGAGCCTCAGGTCTGGGGAGCCGGGCAGCGGGAGCAACCTCCACCTTAGAACCAGCAACCCGGGTCGACAGGGAGGAGCCGCCACAGAACCAGCCACAGAACCAGCCCGGGAAGCAGCTCCAGAACTGGGACGCCTAAAGGATTTGCCGGAGAAGCGAAGGCTACACTTTGAAAAGTTGCCTGCAGGCTACTCACTCCTGCAGCCTGGCCCCACCCTGACCAGTCTCCATGGAGTCAAGGCTGTGAAACGGGTCCGGCCTCAGACTGCTCCTGGGTTGGTGTCGGCTCAACCTCTGGTGAACTGAATGACCTGAACACGTTCTCCAAGGCTCTCAGGTATGACAGGGGACAATGACACAGTACCTGCCTCTTAGAACTCGTTGGGAATATTCAATGAGACAGATGACGCAGGAAACACACTCTCAAATGGCAAGTGCGTATTCAACACTCCATCGATGCCGGCGTGGAGGCTGTGGAGAAATCCCTCAGAGCCTCTTTTCAAGCCTGCCCATGGCCCACAAGGAGAGTGTGGAGTCCAGCGTGCTGAGAGGCCCCTGTAGGTGACACCGCCTCTCGCCAGACCAGTCTCTCTGAACTCAACACTTCGGAGATGCCGGAAGTCACTCACTTCCTCAGCGGTCCTTGTTCTCTCTCTCTCCAGCCTGGGGACACGTGCTCCCCTGTCTTGGAACACGCTATCAATACCTCCAGTCAGCCATGCGTCACGCCCTCCACACCCCAGCACGAGGGTCGGTCTCCCCACCCCAGGCTTCCCAGGGCAAACACCCTGTTGTGCTCACTCGCTCACACTGGCCCAGGGGACTGTAAGCGCCGGGAGATCAGGGCCACGCTTTGTTCCTCTTGCTATCTCTACACCCTAGCGGAGTTCTCGTCCCATAACCAATGTCCAGTCAATATTGAATGAATGAATGAATGAATGAAGTTATAAAAACGCTGAGGGGACTCAGATGACCCGTATCTTCATTCTAGGAGACTGGATTTGGAGGTGAACAGCCCCTGAGCAGAACAAGATAGGAAGTGAGTATCCGGTACAAGAATAAATAGGACAGAAACCTGTTCCACTCTAGGCTTGTGCTGAAGAAATGACCAGTTGTTCCCCAATATGCACTCTTCTCTCATAGTAATAGAGTCTTGTTTTATGTTGGGCCTATGGTCACTTAACAAAAAAACTACATTTCCCAATATCCCCTGCAGTTCGATGTAACCAGGTTTTGGATAAGCTCCAACCAATGACAGGTAAGCTAAGTGTTGGCCTCTTCAACCCATTCTCTACTAAATCTAGGCTAGAAGTATACGGTCAAAGCCATCAGTCTCTGCCAACTGTGTGTTTTGTATCAGACTCTGGCATTCTCCTTTGAATGACAGTTGGAATGCATTTTTTGTTTTATTCTTTTTTTCTTTCTCTTTCTCCACCCCGATACCTGGAATAAAGATGCGATGGCTGCCATGCTGCACCTTGCGTGAGGAAGCTGCACTTGAGCGCTGGGGAAGGACAGGGCTGGGAAAGCTCAGGTCCCTGAGCATTTTAGAGAATATGACCACCACGCCGGCTTGGGGACACCTACCCTCCGGCCTTTTCATTTGCTTCAACAATTCTTATTTTTAGGCTCTGTTATTCATGGTTGGGTTTCAAAGACACTTCTTAATTTTTAGGACCACATTGCAGCACCCATTATTTCCGTTGGAAAAAAAGAACGTAAAGACTTTCAACACTATGTTTATTGCAGGATTTTCACAGTAAAAATTTAATAGCAATTAAGCATTTTATTGATGTTAACTAAGACTTAAAATAAAAAAACCCTAAACATAAATGACCAAAGTGTAAATATCATGAAAGACTAGACCAAAATCAGTACATTTGTAGGTTCAAAACACACGGTAGGACATGGTGTAACTGTCGCTGGTGAACAAAGAGTCTGATGCCAGCGGGGCAGCCAGTCCCCCTAGAGAGCAGCTGTGACTCCCTGAGCGGAAGGCGCGGCACCTTTCTCGTTATGCGCTTGGTGCTGTTTCTCCCTCACAAGCCGAGAGGGCTGGGCACGGTTTTCAGAGCATTTATTAATCGTACAGTCTGGATGCCGGCACGCAGAACAGAGGCTGGCAGCGGGCAGCCAGCGCACCGCCCTGGTGCATGGAGGGGCCATCACCCGACGGGACCAGCAGTCTGTGTAGGACGTCGGGCTGCGTTCTGTCTAACCCACAGGAACAGCCGGAGGAACGTCGGGATTGTGCGCAAGAGATCCCACAGTCACTCCTCTTTCCTCGAGGGTCCCGATGGGTTGGCTTAGAGAACAATGAGACCCACCAATCCTTTCGGGTGGGTTTCTGGAAGGTGAGTAACTGGCTCTTTAACAAACAGTTTTCCTGAGCCTTGTTTGCCTGTGTTTCAGTGCTTATGTTCATGCCTGTGTGTGCACACACCCGTGCAGACACGCACACACACACACTGATACACACATGTGTGACCCCAACCATGACTGCACTGAATCAGGCGTGTGGCAGCACCGCCACCTCCTCCCATTCTCGCAGCAGGAACCATCAGAGCCCTGCGGTTCCGGACCCGCTGCTGGCGTGCGTGGCACAGACCCCATGGCTCAAAGGCTATTTCTGACACGCAGCTGCTGAGCCGAAACATCTGACAGTTCCCCTTCTCCTGGCGGGTTTGGTGCGAGCTGCCAGTAAACGATCACTTGTTTCGGTTCTTGTGAGCGAGGAGACTAACATTAGATAATGGTCCTCCCACACATGCACTTTTCCTCTGGCTTTTAGCCCGAGGGCCCCAGGCCCTGAGAAACCAGGCAGGGCTGTTCTCAGGCGGCTGGGCGTCTGTCTGAGGCCCCTGGAGCCCCATCTGGTTTACTGTGCCTGACCAAAGGGGAGGATGGACGGTCAGCGCCCCTGCCCCCCTCTGAGTCCTTGCTCCGTGGCGCTCATTTCCTTTTGTGTCTCCCCCGTGGATCAGAGACTCCTGGCTATGAGTCACTGAAATCGGCGTCTGTGTGCTTGGAGGCCATTTAGTGAAATGCCCAGCTCAGGGAAAGAGGTGATCAAAATCCTATGTAATAAAAGGCTAATATGCAAATTATTCCCTCGACCTGGAGTTCTACCTGGAGTTCCACCAGGGGGCGGGGCCACCCTGGCCCGATCAGCCTCAATCCTCTAGTCTTTAATAACGAATTTGTGCACCGGGCCTCTAGTTTTTAATAACAGGCAAGAACTACCAACCACTAAGGGCCCAGCATTATCCAAGCAATGATACTGGCACAGAGTCAAGCAGCCCCGAGGCCCTGCCCTGGGCGCAGGGGCTCCAGGAAGCAGCTCTTTGCCAGTTGGCATGAGAACGCAGCTCCGTGTCTCCACAACGGGCAGGCGTGTTCCCGGGCGTGTCTGTGGAGAGAGCTGGCCTCGCCTGCGCAGTCATCTTGCTCACGGTCCTTGTGGTGTCTGTCCGTCTTGCAGACATGATGGTCCACAGCTGGACACTGCTCAAGGCCAGAGAGACATCCCTACTTGCCAATAGCCCCGCAGCCTTTGCCCAGGTCTACAGACAGAATCATTTAAGATCATTAAAAAACCACCTCAAATTGTCAGCATGTGCCTACCAGAGATTACAGTAACACAGATGCCAGATTGTCTCTGATTTTGAGGAAACTCGACTAGGTTGAAACCTAGTGCCACAGCACTTGCTACAAAGACCCTGACAAAACACAGGCTGCCCCAGGGAAGTGCGATGCTTCGTGCTGCCTGCCCCCCAATCCCCACCTGCTCTCACACTCTTGCTCTGGCCACCTACTGTGGAGGACGTGACATGCCCGCAAGCATATCCGTGGGGGGTGGGGGGGCATATCCGTGGCGGGGGGGGGGGGTGTGTCCTAGCAACATGCCACTTGGGGAGGATTGACGGGTGTCTCGCCGTCAGTGTCATGAATGGTGCCTTCCATTTTGCATAGCTGGACGAGGAAACAGGTCTAGCCTGGTTGCCCCAAAGGGACGAAATAGTGGCAACGAGTGGAAGTTAAAGGGAACTAGCATCAGGGTCAACATGCGGAAGAGTTTTAAAGGAAAATGAGCTACATAGTCATGAAAGCTCACGGTCAGTACAATTCAACCTACCCTGCCCCATTGATGTGGTGAACATAGAGACCACAGTAGCTTCAGTCCACTATGAAATACAGACACTAAAATTAATAAGAAAACATCAAGACACTGTTATAAGACTCCAAGGAGTGCAGCCAGGAAGTGATTAATTGTTCCGAGGGCATCAGGAAAGTGTCTATAAAAGAGTGAGTAACAGATCTAGGTTTTAAGAAGTCCTGTTTGCATAAGACCAACAGACAAGGGCTGGAAGAGTATTCCAGCAGAGGGAACAGCGTGCGCAAAGCCCAGGGAGGCCCTTCACGTTGTGCCTAGAGGACCACAGAGATTTGGAAGCGACTCTTCCATTGGGAGGCACCGCTGACATTCTCTTGGGATGTTCTGCACACATCCAGTGAGCCAGAAGGGCAGCCTCATTCATTCCGAAGCGTTTGCTTATGTATCTACATCTGTTTGGTTTTCCTCGTTCAGTAGATAGGCTCCTACAATCACTCTGTGAGGGA
Source organism: Myotis yumanensis (assembly GCF_028538775.1). NCBI lineage: Eukaryota > Metazoa > Chordata > Mammalia > Chiroptera > Vespertilionidae > Myotis > Myotis yumanensis. Next base: position 214,476,137 of record NW_027223753.1, on the reverse strand, counting down.
ATCATTTATAAAAGGTTTTCTGAATTGAAGAATCGAGACATACTCAAAGCTGAGTAAAATTTAAATTGCTTTTGGATTCAATCTAAATGGGTATGTATGTGTGTTTTTCAATCTGGCTTCTGCATAGGAATAAATTTTTGCTTTGGCTCAGCCAGTGTGTCTCAGTGGTTGAGTGGGTGTCAACCCATGAACCAGGAGGTCACTGGTTCCATTCCCAGTCAGGGGACATGCCCAGGTAGAGGGCTCGATCCTCTATAGTGGGCATGCACGAGGCAGCTGATCAATGATTCTCATCAGTGATGTTTCTATATTTTTCTCCCTCTCCCTTCCTCTCTGAAATCAATCATATGTGTATATATATATATATATATATATATATATATATATTACTTTGATTTGCCTTGGAGATTGTGCTATAGTTCTAAAAAAGACACATCCAGTCTTCTTAGAGGGTAGGTTGGAGCTCTGTGAAACAGCTGATGGTCTGATAGAAAAAAATGGAGGATAAATCAAGGGTAGTACCAGTTTTAGTTTAAAAATATATATAATCTGAAGGCCCCAAACTCAATTTGATATTTAAAATCTTTCAAAATTGCCTTGAGCCAGTGATCTCTTGCAGCATATCCCTGGGACAAGCCTGCATCTGGCATCATGGACCCTGAAGGCTGGAGGGGGCGTGGGAGCCGCCGGGGGTGAGTAGGGGGACAGGACCACAGGGAGGGGCTTCTCTGGAAGTTGCTCCTACATCGGCCGCCCTTTCAAACCCGCCACGCCTCCCCCGATCGCATGCACGGGCGCTGGGCTGTTTTCAGCTTGTCCTTAATTGTGCCCTTGACAGCCTGGCTTCATCGTGGTTTCCAAGTGTGAATGCCAAGCCCGTCAGACGCCATCAAGCACAGGCCTCAATGGAGGCCGGCATTTTCCCTGCGTCCCAGGGAGAGGAGGAGGGCCTTTCAGAGGGACAGGGCCTCCTCCTGCTGAGGCTTCCTGCCCACCCCCCCCCCCACCCCCGTCCAACCCTCCACGTGGCCTGAGCGCATGCCTACTGGCCTCCTGGGCTCCTCTTAGTGGGAAAACAGTCCTTGAGCTAAAACGCAGCTCGGCTCCTGCAGGAGGCCCAGGGCAGCCGAGCGCAGGGCACAGCCTCCTGGGTGGAGGGGGTCAGAGGTGCTGACCGATGGAGAGGCTGCCCATGGTGCTGGCACCTCTGGCCCTGGGCACAGGGCCTGCGCTTCTGCTAGTGGCCACGGGGATCTGGTTACAGCTGCAGGGAGGGGCGGGGTGGGGGGGAGAAGGCGTCCAGGTCAAGCCAGGCCGCGTGCTGTCCGGGAACTCACTTGCCCTAAGGCCGCCCTCAGCCAAGTGGGACAGGCGGGCCGTCCTCACCGCTCAGGCCGGGACAGCACCCGTCCTGCCACGTTCTGGGGACCAGCCACCGAGGAGACCCGAGGGAGGGGGATGTGCCGAGTCTAGGAAGGCCGTGCGCAGGCCTGCTCCTTCCAAGGCGGGGGCTGCTACGGAAACTTCCACGTGCGCCCCGTTCCTTCTTCCCCGAATCCTTTTGTCCCCCTGACTGTACTGGGCAGCGCCTCCTCCTCATAAGACTCAGCACAGGGGGCTCCCCCAGGCAGGGTCCTCCACACGGAGGCCCGCAGGCCCTTCTGCTGCGGTGAGAATGCCCCCCACGTGGAACAGCCCCTGTGTAACAGCCCCCCGTGTTACACCCCTCCCCGCACGTAACACCCCTGCTCCGAGCGTCACCCGGCCTGCTCTGTGGGTAACTCTGCACCCCCCGTGCCCCTGATTGCATGGACATTGGTCCTTTTCCCGCCTTGCTCCTCCAGGGGTCACGCACACAGGGAGGCACAGCGTCCCCCGCCCAGCACGGCTGGCGCCAGCAGTAGCTGAGCTGGACCTGCCTGAGCGGGAACTGCCCACAGGGAAGGCAGGGTGGGAGAAACTTCCAGACGACCAGAGAATGGACAGGAGCAGCCTGGGCGGGATGCTAGAGGTCAGAGACCCACACGGAAGCCGGAGCACCCGTCACAAAGGGCGCCCTCCTGGCAGATGAACTGAACAAAGACAGCCATCCAGGAAGACAAATTCACACCCGGACAATCATCAGGGAAGACAAATGCCGGACAACAGCCCTGCAGCGCCTGCCTGCTCCCCTCGGAGCCCACTGAGCCCTTCTGTGTGGTACCCAGATCCTCTTGTGCGGGCTCCTCAGACCCGGGACGCATGAAGAGTGTCGGGGGTTTTTATTTGACTTTATGTTTATCTTTAATGATCCTAAAGGAGCATTAAAGGCGCAGGCTGAGCTCCTGCAGGCGGGGCTCGGGCAGGCGTCGTGCCCGTGTTATTCCGATGAATCTCCACCTCCACTCTATGAAGGGTCTCATTCTCCCTTTAAACACCAGGTGGACTGAGCTCCAGGCTGCCCAGCTGCGGAGGAGAAGCTGGCTTTTAGGGCGCTGCTGACCTACACCCCACTAGGCCTCAGAAAGCCAGTGCGGAAAGGCACCCACACACACGGGCAAAAGGATCTGATGGCAGAAGAAGCACGTCCCCTGAAAAGAAAGTGACCGACTTCAGAAAGCGGGAGACTTCAGGGTGGAGGGAGCTGTCATCTGGACACATTGCAACAGGCCGATGGCGAGCCCAACAGGTGTCTGCTTTCCGAGAAGGAGGGGGAGGGGGAGGGGGGAGAGGGTGACGCAGCAGCACCTGTTCTCCTGCTGTGTCACCGCCAAGGACTTCAAGACAGTTGGCAAAGATCACAAGACAAAAGGATAGGCAAACTCTGGCCTTAGAGCCTGAGTCTGTGGCAGATAAAGAAGAACAAAGACTTCCACTGGGCCTGAAAACAACCGAGATGCAGCAGCAGAAATGCCAAGCCATTAAGTTTGCAAATGAAAGAAGAAAGGGGCAGGTGGGGAGACCCTGAGTCTAGTAAGACATGAGGTGGAAGCCAAGGAGAGAAAAAAAAAAAAAGATATTTTCAATCCAGTTGTTGAGACAAAGCCGCCCATAAGTACAGAAATGAATGGTATCTGGGAGAAATATAGGCCTGTTTTTGAGGAATATTGGGAGAAGCTTGTTTAGTAGGAGGAAGAAAATTATAAATATACTTAATGTAAGTATATATCTATATATATAAAAGGCTAAGTGACCGACCATACATCACTCCAACCGACCGGCCGGCTGGTGCAGATGATGTGCACTGGCAATTTAAAATAAAGGTTGACTCGTGCACGTGTGATACGTATAAAGCTCTCGCTGGCGCCAATCTAGACAGAGGAGGAATATTCCTACCTGAACCCGTTTTTGGACATGGTCAGTTATATGTTATTTTCTCATGAGTTTGAAGAGCGTATGAGGTTAAAGTTAAAGTTGTAAATACTTCATCACAAGGGAAATTAGTCAAGCACTCTGAAAGTGTTTTCACTCTTAATGTGGTGTACAGGGAGATGTTAGAATAAGTTTAATCAATTTATCAGTCATTGTTTTTATCAATGTTGTTTTTATATCATGTTTTTGTTGTTTTTATATCATGTCTTTATTGTTGTTATATCATGTTGTTATTGTTTATTTATTAATCAGTTTATATATTATTTTCATATGCACTTTACTAATTTTCTTTCATCCTTGACACTTCTATTATAGAGAAAGGGCAAATAGCAATATTACAATATTTCTTCTAATTAATTTCCTTTCAATGTGCATGAATCCATGCACTGGGCCTTTAGCATAAGTACAAATATACTTTTAAAAAACCTGCTAGAAATACATTGAATAAGTAATGAACAAGTAAGGCTTGGTTTAAATCTAAAGTACAGAGGAGACCATGTATTTCCCACATAATTATTAAGCATAGTCCATGTGCACAGCCCTGTGGTAGCGCCTGAGGCCACCAAGAAGAACTGGACATCAAGTTTGCCTTCAAGGGCCTGCACCATAGCTAGAAGTAGACAGTGCTGTGCCGAGGACAGGCCGTGGGGTGCAACCCAGCTTCAGCACTAATGGGGTACATTTTCTGAAGAGAATTTGAAAACAATAATAAAATGAAAAGCCAGCGATTCTAAACAAAGTCAGTGATAAAAGACTCCTCCTCCCAATGAAGTCTTTTGTTGGTCAAGTCAGGATTTGGCAAAGGACAGCCCTGGGCTAAATCCAGCCAACTGTCTGCTTTTGTAAATAAAGTTTTATTAGAACACAGTCACATTCATTCATGCATGCATCATCCATGGCTGCTTTCTTTCATGCTACAATGGCCGAGTCAAGTAGCTGGGACAGAGACCAGATGCCTGCAAAGAATGAAAGATGTACTCTCTGGCCCTTATGCTAAATGTTTGCTGACCTTGGTCTGTTATAAACAATTAGAGCAGTTACGGGTGAATTTTGATCATAGATATATCTCAACTTCAATTAGCACATTTTTACTACTCGTCCTCTAATGAGCATGAGTTCTATAGCCAAGTACATTCTACAGCCACAGGCCCATGGCCCAGCCTGAGAACCACGCTCCTTGCATTTGTGTTGACAGTAATTTTTTTTAAACATATTTTATTGATTTTTTAAAGAGAGGAAGGGAGAAGGATAGAAAGCTAGAAACATCGATGAGAGAGAAACATCGATCAGCTGCCTCCTGCACACCCCCTACTGGGGATGTGCCCGCAACCAAGGTACATGCCCTTGACAGGAATCGAACCTGGGACCCTTGAGTCCGCAGGCCGACGCTCTATCCACTGAGCCAAACCAGTTAGGGCTTGACGGTGAACTTGTTGCTGGTTGGGCTCTGGCCCTCTCTCCAGCCCTTATCATACGCTTTCTCGCCTCTACAGAGTGGATTCCGAGTAAATGATGGCAGAGACTCGCTTGTAAAGCAGAAGACACGGGCCTTGAGTTACTCCAATTATTCAGTTCTGTGTCCACTTAGAAGTTTTGTTCACATTTAAAACTTAACGAAACAAGCGCAAAATGCAAAGCATAATAATTTTGCTGGGTCAGTGCAAATTTCAGTTTTCTACATGAGCTCATTTACAGAATTTAAGTAGTGAGTTCACAATAGAAACGAATTTATTTATAAATGTTAATTATTTGGTTTAAAACTCAAGAATAAATCAAGAAAATCATAATTATTACAGGTTATTGTATGGTTGTCACCAAACACAACTTTTTCCTACAGAAGAGGGCATGTCCCACACGTCACACTCCTCAGGTGGACCGCCCCGAAGTGGTGGCTACGGCACGGAGAAAGGTCAGGGGTTGGAGAATGTGCCCGAGAGAGTGCCATGGAGGTCAGCGGCGGGCAGTCCTTCACACGGAAATAATCAGTGTTGGTCCTGTTTGTAGAAAATGCTCCTGATGCCATGGCTGTTCCCACCACACATGTGTGTGAGCCCTGGAGGTGGGCTATTCCCTCCAAGCACCCACATGAGACTCAAGACGATCCTCAGGGTTGCTCAGATAGGAGAGAGATGGCAGTGAGGACAGCCTTTCTATTTATGCTGCTCCTTTTACTTCAATTCTTTCTTCCTCCCTCCCTCCTCCCCTCTCTCTCTCCCTCCTTCCCTCCCTCTCTCTCCCTCCCTCCTTCTCTTCCCCCCTCCCTCCCTCCCTTCTTTTCCTGGACATGCCCTGAGCACATACTATGTGGTAGGCACTGCAGGGTTTGGGAACTGCAGCTCCTACCCTTACGCCTTGGGTGGGTTGTGTGTGTCGTACGCACGTGTGTGTCCTGAGAAAGCAAAGGGGTCTGTGGAGCGTGTGCACGTGCACCCATAGCAGCCTCCACACTAAGGTCCCTGGGAGACTCAGACTAATGAGTGGATTGGGAGAGAGACAGAGGCCATGCCCCTCAGCTACGCCTGCCGGGCACCCTCATTGCTGTCGTTGCTGTCGGCGGCTCCTCGCCCACAGGCCTAGGCGCCCGTGGCTGTGAGTCACTGAGGAATCACCGTGGTGACCCCGACCATAATGAGGACAGCCATTCATTTACCCTTTGAAACGTGACCCGCCGGCCCATTCATTTTGCAGCCTTAATTTTCAGAGGAAATTAGATTCCAACCAGAGCCATTCATCTCTTTAAAACAGAGCCACGAAGGGAGAGCATTGATCACCAGAAGGAAATGTCCTGAGGTAGGAAGTGGGCAGGACGCTGCTGTCAGGGCTCCGGTCCATCGAAGGTTTTCCAGGCTTTTCCCGAATGCCATCCCCAGGTCAAGGCGATGGTGCTCGGTCTGGAAGAAAGACCACTTCAAAGAGCCTGGCTTGCTGGGATGACCTGGGGCCCTCCACCATGGCAGGCATTGCACCATCAGCTCCCAGTCACCGTTCCTTCTCCCACCGAAACGCTCTCTTTCCGAGCAGGCTCCCGGACGCGGGCTTACACGGTGCTGCTGCTCACAGGGTCTCCGTGATGGTTAGGAAGTAGCCGTACGTACATGTAGACTCTTTTTCTTACACTTGTCAATCCTTCCATAGTCTGTCAGCTCTTTAAAAATGATGACAATTTTCATGAAAGGAAACCAAGTCTTTCTCAATAATTTAATCCAAAGGCACAACCTCTGAAAATTAGTTTATACCCTTTTAATGTCATCCTTTATTGCTTCTGTATCCTTCAGAAACTGAAGTAGTACTATATCCAGATTTGAATTTTTGTTCAATTCATCTCACTTATTATCAGTCATTAAATTCCAGGCCTTTAAGAATATTCTCCTATTGTCTCAAGCTTTTAGGAAAACTTTGCTGCTGTGAGTAAATATTAGGCTCCTATCTACACTAATAAAAGAGAAACATGTAAATTGGTGTCACTCCGCTACACCCACCAGCCAATCAGAGCGACTATGCAAAATAACCCAACAAAGATGGCTAATTTGCATAGGCAGGCGCAAAGCGAAGACTGAAGACTGAAGAGGCTTGGCTTCTCCGCTGCGGCCAGACCAAAGGCCTGGGTCCCAGGTGCTGGAGGAAAACCGGTTCCAGCAGCCAGGGGAAGGAAGGCCTATTGTGTGAATCTTCTAGTGTTATAAGAAAAATAAAATGAGCAAACAGAAAACCAAACTCATGTGAGCATCTACCCTCAAAGTGTAAGTCCAATTGGACTGTTTTTCATGATGATATGAGAGGGGCAGAAGCTCTTCAGTAGCTTCAGTAGGTTTTGTTCCTGCTTCTAATTATTCAAGAGATGCAACTATTCATACCATCTGCCGCCACCGAAAGAATAAAGACAGACTAACGAGGACTTACTGACTCTCGGGTCACAGAAAGAAGGAGCGGAGTTCGAGCCAGAACCCAACATTGATGCATCACCTTTTGGTTTGGTTTCACAATGATTCCCACTGACACGGGAATTAGGCCTGTAGCCCTGGTAACCAAATCAGAACCAGGAGGCCACTCCCATGCAAAGTGGCCGTCACAGATAGATCCTGGTTACAAACATTTCTCAACTGCTTCACTACATTCCTGCACACAAAAGCAAGAATTTCCCCCCAAAACACCTTTCTTCTGCAAATCAATAGCTATTGTTTCCTCACCAACTATCTAATATGTATGTTGCCTCTTTATAATCCCACATCCAGAGAACACCAAACCCCCCATAGATCATAGGTTGTTCAAGTAACTGTGTCTCTCCAAACGCAGATTGGAGTCTTCTGAAAACCTAGTCGGGGATAATTCGGAGAAAAAAGCATTTTCCCAGCATCTCTATGTTGTCTGGTGGGAGGAACGACACATCGCCCTTTCTGCTCTGGGCAGGGAGCCTCCAGCGCTTTGCCTGTAGATGTGCCCGAGTTCCCCCGACACCCTCCTGTGCCGGCAGAGTCTGGTGCGGGCAAGAGGAACAAGCAGGTGGCCGGTTTTCCACAGGAAGTCTCCCGCCCCACGCATCTCACTGCTTTCACTTTCCTCCCATGATAAGAGTCTCATCAACACAGGACATGTCATAGCTTCATGCCAGTTCTACAAGTAATGTCAGGGACAGAAAACTTTAAAAACTAGGAGAGGCTTCTTTATGTTTCCTGGAAACGTTGAACTAGATTAAGGACTAAATCTTGGCAAAGTACTATCGCATGAGCTTCTGGGTTGACATGTTCAATGTATTAAATGGGTGAGAAATACCTTGGTGGGTGGGTTCTTTAACGCCTATGTCAATGGCAAATTAATTCTGTGACAGAAGCAAAGGTGACTTTTATTTTTACTTTGGAACATCAGAGATGTCAGCAGTCGAAGTGACTGTTGGTTTAACCACATCTTCTCTAAATTGGCAACGCAGGGCAATGGCCTAAATTTAAGCACTGCAATTGTGGTTTTTGGTTTCAAAACCATCACACAGTTGTTAGTTACCAGACTTGAGCAGAGGAAAAAACTGCTCAGGGGAGGGAAAGGAATTTGCAAACTGCCACAGCAGGTTAATTTAGACAAACTTGGCCCCCGACTATGCGAGTCACACATGCCTCCTGGAATTATCTGGCCACGCTTGTCGTGGGTAGGACAACAGGAAGAGACTGCTCTGGTTTTTAAAATAAAAAGACAGAGCGATGAGAAAAGGCATTTAAAATGCTGATGCATGAGTAGTTTCAAATAGAAAGTATCTTAGTGGAACACCCACATTATGAAGTCTAACTTCTGGGTTTCAGTGTCTTTCCACTCACCTGTGGGAGCTAGTACAGTGGTTATTGCAAATAGCTGTGAAGTCAACATTTGCATTTCGCGTCCCACCATCATTGTGCCGTTGTGACTTGCTACTTCCTATTGTCTCATTTTTTTTAATAGCCACAAAGTGGGCTCCATTTCCAAGGCCCTGGGTGACTGGGGTGAAAACAATAGTGTTGTTTCCATTCATTCATTCAAACACCCCAGAGATTCCACTCTAAGTCTCCCCGAGAGGAACCCTTGTATTTTGTGCACGAGGAGACACACGCATGAATATTCATGGCCAAAACGATGAACATTTTAAAAACTACCACCACTAGACCACAGAGTCTTTGAAGGGATGCAGTGTTTGGTTTCTCTACTCAAGTCTCTTCAGCACCTACATGCTTATTCAGAGCACGCAGGAGAGGGGCAAGCACATACAGGGCTGGGGCTCAGAAGAGGGAGCCATGATATAGCTTCTTTGGGGAGCCTGTCCAAGCCCACAGCCTGGAGGAGTGAAAGATTTACGGATCGAAAACCAAGAGTGCACCGCGCAAGGGTCAGGATGACAAATGTCAGTAGTTTTCTTCAGTGGCACGCTAAAGTCCAAAATCAAGAACTGAAAAGCCAGCTCTGGGAGTGATCTGGGATTGTGGTCAGCTCGGCAGGCCCAAGTGTAGGTCAACGGGGTTTTGAGGCTCTGGGTTGAGTGTGAGAGCAAAGTTGAACTGTCTGACCACACACAGTCAGCTGAACGTAGAGGGCTTGGGAGTGTCAAACACAGTGAAGCAGGAAGGGGAAGATCTCGCAGGCCGCACTGCGGACAAAGAGCATGAGCCACAGAGGTGGCCGCTGAGCTGGCAGGTGACTGTGAATAAAGATGGTGTCAGTTCAGTCAGCTGGGTTGTAGGAGAGAAAGTTGTGGCGGGAGAGGGTCTGGTGGAGCTGATAGTGTGGACAGGTCTAGAGCAGGTGATGGTGGGAGAGGGTCTGGAGGAGGTGGTGGTGGGAGAGGGTATGGAGGAGGTGATGCTGGGAGAGGGTCTGGAGGAGGTGGTGGTGGGAGAGGGTATGGAGGAGGTGATGCTGGGAGAGGGTCTGGAGGAGGTGGTGGTGGGGGAGGGTCTGGAGGAGGTGATGCTGGGAGAGGGTCTGGAGGAGGTGGTGGTGGGGGAGGGTCTGGAGGAGGTGGTGGTGGGGGAGGGTCTGGAGGAGGTGGTGGTGGGGGAGGGTCTGGAGGAGGTGGTGGTGGGGGAGGGTCTGGAGGAGGTGGTGGTGGTGGGGGAGGGTCTGGAGGAGGTGGTGGTGGGGGAGGGTCTGGAGGAGGAGGTGGTGGTGGGAGAGGGTCTGGAGGAGGTGGTGGTGGGGGGAGAGGGTCTGGAGGAGGTGGTGGTGGTGGGAGAGGGTCTGGAGGAGGTGGTGGTGGGAGAGGGTCTGGAGGAGGTGGTGGTGGGAGAGGGTCTGGAGGAGGTGGTGGTGGGAGAGGGTCTGGAGGAGGTGGTGGTGGGAGGGTCTGGAGGAGGTGATGGTGGGACAGGGTCTGGAGGAGGTGATGGTGGGGGAGGGTTTGGAGGGTCTGGAGGGTCTGGAGGAGGTGGTGGTGGGGGAGGGTCTGGAGGAGGTGGTGGTGGGGGAGGGTCTGGAGGAGGTGGTGGTGGGAGAGGGTCTGGGGGAGGTGGTGGTGGGAGAGGGTCTGGGGGAGGTGGTGGTGGGAGAGGGTCTGGGGGAGGTGGTGGTGGGAGAGGGTCTGGAGGAGGTGGTGGTGGGGGAGGGTCTGGAGGAGGTGGTGGTGGGACAGGGTCTGGAGGAGGTGGTGGGGGGAGAGGGTCTGGAGGAGGTGGTGGTGGGGGAGGGTCTGGGGGAGGTGGTGGTGGGGGAGGGTCTGGAGGAGGTGGTGGTGGGGGAGGGTCTGGAGGAGGTGGTGGTGGGAGAGGGTCTGGAGGAGGTGGTGGGGGGAGAGGGTCTGGAGGGTCTGGAGGGTCTGGAGGGTCTGGTTGCCGGACCCGCCATTGGCCCTTCCAGCTTCCTGGCCAACACGGAGCTCACAGAATATAGCTGATGGAAGATGAAAATGTACTGGCCAGCTGTCTGCAACGGTCCTTAAATAAAATCTGGTACTAAACCAATCCAAGGATGAGGAGGAAAAGTATTGAGGCATGTGATTCACCGCGGGGGAGGGGGGGGGCGGGGGGCAGGTGGGGCAGGAGTCTGAGCAGGACAGTCATCCTCGTGCATGTGGGTGCAGTGGGTAGCGTCTGACCACACAGGCTGCTTCCAGATTCCCACCACAGCCGTGCAGCCAAACCCTGTCTAGCACCTGGGAGAAGGTCTAGCAATTCTCCCCTCCCCAGTCATCCTTTTCCTTCTGCAGAACTAAAGGAAATCAACTCTGAAAATCGAGCAACCCGCCCTACTTCTGATAAAATGTTAAGGATCCTCTACTCCTCAGAAAGGAATAATCCGGCAGAAACTGGGTCCTCGAATTCTCATCTCTCCACGCAGCGCGCCTCTCTGAGCAGCCTGAGAGCAGTCGGCAGCCGAAAACTGGGCAGTCACTTCTCTGAGAGCCGTTCCCCTAATTAAGAGCTTCTCTGCGGTCCCCAGTTACTTGATTGTGTCATTAATGGCAGTTTTGACAAGAACAACTCATGTCTGAGCACCGCGTGGCCGGGGGAGGGAGGCCCAGCAGAGCGGCTCCCGGGGCTGGCGGCTGCTGCCGTGTGCAGCACAGAGAGAGTAATTGGTCCCCCGAGGGGCTGTCTCTTCAGCTGCCAATAGGGATGGCTCTTCCCTGTGAATGCAAAGCCAAGCCAGCGGGGCTCCTCTGCCCACTGTTAACTTGCTGCTCAGGGGCTTGAGGGGGATCGGGTCCCCGCCATCTTGCCTGCACACACGGCAGCCCTGGGCTTGTGACGGCCGGACAGCCGCGTCCAAGGGTCCTGGTGGTCAGACGCTAATGCTGCAGGGCCCTGTGGGTGCCCCCCAGGCGGGTTGTAGGGGTGAGTGGAGGTGCCCCTGGGTGGGTCACAGGGGTGAGACCTCAGACTCGGGACTGAAGGACGCTTTGTCCTCCTGTAACCAAACAGAGCAAAGGGCCAGACTTGACCTTGACCTTCGGGGAGGTCAGGTGGGCGCTCCCGCCGCCCGTCCTTTCTCCAGCAGAGAGAGCGGAAGAAAAGGAGTGAGGACCGTGCTGGGCAATATTTCCCCAGGGAAGCATATCAAGTGCTTCTAGAAAGTTTTATGTTTCTAAGGTTTGTGTTTATTGAGATGTGATTCACCTACAACAAATTCACCCGTTCAAAGTGCACGCTTCGGTGGTTTTAGTTCACAGACTTGTGTAACCATCACCACCATCCAGTTTTTGAAAACTGTCATCATCGCATAAGGAAACCCCTCCCCCATTAGCGATCGCTCCCAAGCCCCACCCCGACATCTATTTTCTGACTGTGATATGCCGATTCCAGACATTTCTAGAAATGTTTTGATTAAAGTGACTTTAGATATCTACTACGGATTAGACATGGCAATTACTTTTTAATTGATGTTTAGAGAAAGAGGAAGGGAGAGGAAGAGAGAGAGAGAGAGAGAAACATTGATGTGAGAGCAAAACATTGATTAGCTGCCTCCGGCAAGCCCCCTACTGGCATCGAGCCTACAGCCTGGGCATGTGCCCTGACCAGGAATCAACAGCAACCTTTTCGGTGCAGTAGGTGACACCTTACCAACCGAGCCACGGCCGCAGCCACAGCTAAATGTGGCAATTGTTAAGAGAGTGACATTAAAACTGGAGGGAAAAAGAGTTGTCTGGAGCCTATAACTAGAACTTCAGAAAAGGATCAGAGAATGACCTAAGAAAGCATGAGTACGTGAGCCTCTCTCTCTCTCTCTCTCTTTCTCTCTCTCTCTCTTTCTCTCTCATCTTCGAATAGTAGGATCGGTAAAACTTCTCATAGAAACGTAGACTATGTGTTGTTGGTGGGAAGTCTTTTTATTTTTATTTTTGATTAGCCCAGCGACAATTGGTTGAGGAAAAAAACATTTTCATTTGCATCCTGAGTCTCTATTGTGGAGCCTTTTAATTCAAGACTATACAACTTTGTCTACGAAAATATCTTTTGTTTTTTGGATAGTGTCTCAAAAAGAAGAACATAAACAAAAACCTTTTAATAAAATTTAATAAGGCCTTTGACCATATATTCCAGAATTAAACTTCTATAGAATAGGGCCATTGGAATCATCCATTCCATCTCTATTTTCACAAAATTAAATTAACTGTCGATCGCAGCTGGCCATTGGGTTTCTCAGTAGAGTTAACTCTAGAGCATTCCAGAGCCAACTTTTCTGTAAGAAGAGCTCCTTTAAGATGATTTGACTTTGCTGGTGGGCGGGCAGTGCACTATGCAGATCATGTACCATAGGAATGTACACTTGAAACCTACATAATCTTATTAACCAATAAATTTAATAACGACGAAAGAGCTGCTTGGTGCCTCTGACATCAGTGGCTTGTTGAGAGGGAGACGTGTGCTGCTAATTAAAGCTGCTTCTCTTCGCGGCGGTGTGCTGGGCAGTGGCTTAGCCTTGGTTTTTCCAGAACCTGGAGCCTCAGACAGGGGCTTGCGTGTAGTTCCTTGTGGGAAAAGATCCCCAGGAAGAGAGATGGAAAAGTGGGTGGGGAAAACAGCAGGAGAAAATGCCCATCCGAAGGCAATTCCTGAACTAAAGCCAGAAAGCAAGAGATGAGCAGTTCCGCCGAGGCAAGAAGCTTCCGGTCATAGTTGCATGCTGACCTGTGACAGTACAATGTGGGTGGACGAGGTGGGTAGCAACTCGGCCCCAGGGTTCCACACACAGACACTCATAGGATCCCAAGGACGCTTCACAGCCACGCTAGAGACAGCTCTGCCTGGGAACTTCCAGTGAGAAGACAGCGCTTCTGGTGATCGCAGCTTTGAGTCTCTCACACTGTCCTGGCCACCAAGACCGTGGATGTCAGGTCGGTGGAGAGGTCACGGCCAGGGAGGGGCCTCAGGCCACGGACACGCAGGCTCGGTCCCCAATCTTGGGCGTGCAGGAGGCAGCCGGTCAATGATTCTCTCATCGTTAATGTTTCTATCTCTCTCTCCCTTCCTCTCTGAAATCAGTAATAAATCATGCAGATTTTTATATATTAGTTCATATATCAGGTATATATATGAAATACTGTTCTCGTGTTTGCAAGCCTTGCAAGGGGCGGAGGAATTGGAACGAGCTTCCTGCGGGCAATTGGGCGCCAGGAGGCAGAGCCTTATGGATGTGTGTGCCCCGCACCCAGCAAGTCTGCTTCAACGGAGACCCCACGCAGGAGGCAGATACGTCCGCCACGAGGCACGCGTAGGGATGGTTATGGGAACATTGCTAATAACATCCATGCAACGTTCCCATTTATTAATGTGGGAATAGATAATAAACTGTTGATAAAGCCATAAAACAGAATGCCAGGAAATTAAGAATTCTAATGTGTGTATAGATTAACATCAAAAGATGATCACCATATGACTTAACCATATTACTTAACAGAGCAAGTTAATAAGCTATGACATTCCAGTTGCATGAAGTTGTCTATGCACAGAGATGTGTCTGGACAGAGACTCACCACACGGTTAGCTGTGCTCACCGCTCCGCAGTGATGTTTCAGGAGATTTTCCTGCGATAGATTCTATGCATCACCCAGGGCTTTAGAAGCCACGCTGTTATTTTTGCAATCCCAAAAGCACCAGGACAGGTATTTGCATTTTGAGGAAAATAGGTTTGAGTTCCCAGTTTGGGCAAAAACACGTGGGTAGCTCCGACCTCGCCAGGGTTGGCCTGGGTGTGCTGCTTGCCACAGCCCCACGCAGTCATTAGCTGACTCAGGCTGTCTTTCCGGGGTTGACACACAGATCCTGGCTGTGACCTTGGGGTGAACTGAGGAAGAGGTGCTAAAAGTGGGCTCCTGAGCAGTAAGTCCCTTTCCAAAATCCGAGGACACTTCCCCTCTTCCTGCAGGCTCTCCAAGGGCTCGCCCGGTGTACCCCAGGGCCCAACCAGTCAACCCCCAAAACTTCCTCTTGGTTGGGCTCGGAGTACGCCTGAGGCATCCACCATGGAAGACTGGCATTTGGGACAGAAAATAAGATCAGTATCAAGGGACTCTCACCCTGCGATTCTGCAAGCATCCTCCTTCCTTCTCAGCCCCTCCCACGTGGCTGGGTTCACCAGAGGTTCATTCCTCGCCCTATCACACTCCATCGGAGCTCTGAGTCAACCTGTTCATGGATGCATTGGATTAAAATCTTTTGTGCAATAAATCCAACAGCAAATGGTGAGAAAATGCAGGCTAGAGATCAGATGCTGATAAAGTACATTCTGCCGGCCCACTCATTAGATGAATATGTGAATGATTGGGCTGTCCTAGTTAATCAGCTGATCAGAGCTGGAACACCAAGGCTTGTCCACAGTAGTTTGGAAGAACAGGCCTTCTGAGGAAAAGCCTCCATGATGCTCCTTAAATAATCGCGCCGCGTTCTAACTCTGCTGTTCGGTAACTCATGTGGGGTCACGGGATAGCTTGATGAGTGAGCATCTCCATCCCTCTTCATGTCAAATAAAGAATTCGCTTCCTGCTGCCATCCACCTCAATGTTGCCAGGCGGCTTTGTAAGCATTCCCTTTTCCAGCGCACAGCTTTTTCCTCTCCAGTTCCAGGGGGTCACTCACTGTGCCCTGAGTTCCGGACGAAGCAGGATCCCTGGTCGCTCACGGTCACGTCCTGCAGCCTGGGATGCTCCGAGTAGGACACAACGCGATGGACAGACACGCCCGTATGTCCACGCCATTCCCGGGACAAGGCCGGACGCCCGAGAGCAGGGAGCAGATGCCGGGTGACAGGTGTGTTAGCGAGGAGCCGGGTGGCTTCCCGGCACAGGACTGTGCCCTGTGTGTACTGGCAGGAGGTTCCTGGCAAATGGCAGAAACCACCAGGTTCTTTCCGTGCACCGGGCCGTGGGCTTCTTCCCCTCAGGCACCGCGGGGTGAGGCTGGACCAGGCGGGAGGGCGGTCGGGCCTCCGCGGGTCCCGTCTCTGGCCCAGTCCCTGTCACGTGTGTTTCGTTGCCTTTGCCGCTCTCGCAGCCTCCAGAGCACAGAGCTCTCCATACACAGCTCTAGGCCAGTGGTCGGCAAACTGAGGCTCGCGAGCCACATGCGGCTCTTTGGCCCCTTGAGTGTGGCTCTTCCCCAAAATACCACGTGCGGGAGCACATGTACAGTGCTATTGAAACTTCGTGGCCCATGCGCAGAAGTCAGTATTTTGTGGAAGAGCCACACTCAAGGGGCCAAAGAGCTGCAGGTGGCTCGAGAGCCGCAGTTTGCCGACCACTGCTCTAGGCTGTTCTCATCTTCTTGATGTTTCTTGGGAATCTGCAAACTTTTTCAAAAGGTGTTTCATGTGATCTTGAGATCTTTTGTGCCGGGTTCTTTCCTTTGACTCGTAGGTGTGTTTGACATCCCGGATTCATGGCCCCACCTCCGGGGAGCGGGGAGTGTGACTGTCAGGCCAGCGGGCTGGGCCCCTGCCTCCTCACTCATTAAAGCGCAGCCGATTGCTTCTTAGCCCAGTTTCCCAACCAGACCGAGCCCTTCGGCCTCGGGGATGGGAAAGCCTGGCTCCCACTTACCTCATCCTAGGCTCTCACCTCCTCCCACCGGCCGGGAACTTGCCGTCCGATCGCTGTGAATGAGTCTGAGGAGGCACCGGGTCCACGCGGCCCTGGGAACAGGACCGCACCGTGGGCCGGGGCGGCTGGGTACCGCGTCACACTGGGCGGACGGTCCCTGAACCCATCAGTGCAGCTATTTCTGCTGAAAAGCACGAGGCTTTCTTGACATTTCTCAGAGCTCCTCCGGAGAAGGCGAAGTGACACATGTTGAAATAGAACCTGTGTTACATACTCGCATCTTCTCAGGAGAACGGCTTACAAGTGCATCTGGCCACGCGACCACGGTTTTCCCTCAGACACAATGTGGCCCAGCGCTCCGATCCACACGCCACCCACGTGGGGCTTTCTCACTAAAACCCCATCTAATACCGTCCAGTCTGTAACGGCGAGGCGGGCCCTCCCTCCCCCTGCACTGGCTCTAACACAGACAGACGTCCCCAAGGCTCCGCCTCAAGGTCTCCAGCTGCATGACCTCATCTTCACCAGCATCAAGGACAGGCTTTTATTTATTTACTAGTGGCCCAGTGCACGGATTCGTGCACATTAAAAGGGAATCTGGTGCAGGTGAACCAGAGTCAGGGCCAACAGGGCCCCAGCAGCAAGCTAGCCCACAGCCGATTCCGTGAGGAATTGGGCTCCCTCCTCCCTCCTTTCTGGGTTTGGGGTGCGGTTGAACCAGATTCGGGATTGACAGGGCCCCAGCAGCAACCTGACCTACCAATCAGAGCGTCTGTTCCCTGGTGGTCATTGCATATCATAGCTACTGGTCGAATGGTCACTTAGGCTTATATAGATATAGATATAGATATAGATATAGATATAGATATAGATATAGATATATACATAGATATATAGATATAGATTTATTTTTAATTTTATAAACAAATTATTTTGTCATCAATCCTCACCATTTTTCCATTGATTTTTAGAGAAAGTGGAAGGGAGGGAGAGACAGAGAAACACAGATGTGAGAGAGACACATCAATTGGTTGCCTCCCGCCCCAATGGAGGCCGGGGATTGAGGCACGTGCCCTTGACTGGAATCGAACCTGGGAGCCTTCAGTCCACGAGCCGAAGCTCTAACCACTGAGCAAAACCAGCCAGGAAAAGGACAGGCTTTTAGGAAGGTGCTAACTCCAAACCTGCCAGGTTACAGCCATAATAACCAATCCACCAGGTCATCATTATGAAAAGGTAACTGTTTTCCTAACGAGACAGACCTGCAGGACTATCCCACAGCGGCAGCGGAACCCCATTTTACATGCTCTCCTCGTACAACTGAGGCGGTGCTGAGAGGAAGCTGGTATTTGGTGGAACTGACTCTAGGACATGAAGCTCGCCAACTGCCATGGGCTGGAAAGACCCCGTCCAGACAAAAATGTGAGGGACCCTGCGTACGCCCCACATGACACCCCACGTGGCCGTAAGCCCCGGGACCTCTTCCCTCCCAACGCATTCTGCATCTTTAAAACACACAGGACACTGCAAGGTACAGGCTCAGACATCAGGAGTGGAGACCAGACTGATGGTCCCCCTTTTGGTTGACAAGTTACATCATTTCCTTGGCTCCTTGAACTGGAAAGGGGATCTCTTGCAGCATATCCCGAACAAACATCCCAAACATCAGTTCACAAACAGCTTCATGTTCCCACTGTGTGTCAGGCGAGACCAGCAGCGGGTTCAGGGCGGCCTGCAAGCGGCAGGTGCCAGGGAGGCAGCCATGTGCCCCAGTCTGAATGGCCTCATATCTCCAGATCAGCAGGCCTCCAAATTAGGGAGTGGTACCCAAACATTTCCCCTTTTATTAATAAGTCTCATTAACCCCAGCCCCAGCTCTCGATACTCCCTGGCTTTTGCAAGGAGGCCACAGCACAGTGACACAATGTCCTGCGTGCTGGCATTACCACACACAGGAAGTGCAGGGGGATGGTGCTGACAATGAGCTCAGACACTTGATATAGAGGTGACAAGTGCCAGCTGGTTTTCCTGAGGGAGAGTCTGTGGAAACAGGTAATAAAGCAAGACGAAAGGAGCTGCTGCCTCCGACTCCAGCTTTTTAACCAATGTAAACACCCTGGGACCCTATATCTGTGCCCTTGACTGCGGGGTCACCTTTTATGCTTTTAATGTTTGTGTGTGCCTGTGTGTGTGTGTATGCCTATCTGTCATCTATCTATCTATCCATCCATCCATCATCTATCTATATATCCATCCATCTATCATCCATCTATCTCTGCTCTATCTATCCATCTATCTATCCATCCATCTATCATCTACCTATCTATCCTTTATCTATCCATCTATCCATCCATCCATCCATCATTTATCTATATATCCATCCATCCATCTATCATCTGTCTATCTATGCTATATCTATCCATCTATCTATCCATCCATCCATCTATCATCTATCTATATATCCATCCATCCATCTATCATCTATCTATCCTCTATCTATTCATCTACCATCCATCCATCTATCCACCCATCCATCCATCCATCTATCATCTATCTATATACCCACCCATCCATTATCTATCGATCCTCTATCTATCCATCTATCATCTATCCATCCATCCATCATCTATCTATCCTTTATCTATCTATCCATCTATCTATCATCTATATATCCATCCATCCATCCATCTATTCTCTATCTATCCATCTATCATCCATCCATCTATCTATCCATCCATCCATCTATCATCTATTTATCTATCCTCTATCTATCCATCCATTATATATCAATCTATAATCTATCATCTATCCATCTATCTATCTATCTATCTATCATCTATCTATTCATTCATCTATCATCTATCTATCTCTCTATCAATATATCATCTATCTATCTATCATCTGTCAAAGAGATGCCTTTCCACACATTAGTATAGAAGTTGGATTCCTCAGTGATCTGAAAAGACCTAGTCAGTGCTTCCTACATCATGATGAATAGCAAGTGTGCTTTGTACTTAGCAGAATTAAAACACAAATCATTTGATTTTACATTATTAAGATACTAGTGGTCTGGTGCATGAATTTGTGCATGGGTGGGTTCCCTCAGCCTGGCAGGTGATCTAGGCCGATTGGGGCATCTTGCCCAGTCCTGATCCAGGCCAATCGGAGCCGGCAGGGCTGGGGAGGGGCGGAGGAGGAGGCTGTGGGAGGTTGGCCGGCCACAGGAGGTTGACTGGCCACAGGAGGTTGGCTGTGGGAGCGCACTGACCACCAGGGGACAGCTCCTGCATTGAGCGTCTGCCCCCTGGCAGTCAGTACGTGTCATAGCGACTGGTCAATCAGCCATTTCGTTCATTTTGATGGTTCCAGTCATTTCGGTCATTCAGGCATAATGGTCACTTAGGCTTTTATATATATATATATAGATATAGATTAGAGTATCATGAAAGGCACATATCAAATAGTAGCAATTAAGGCTATGCTTGAAGAGAAATGAAATTATGCCCTGAATGGTTATAAGGTAAACACTTCACCAGTTCTCCCTCTCTATGTATATAGCATATAAACACAGAGATCATCTCATAGCTTATGTATATGTATTATATATCTCATATATAGATATACATGGAAAAGTAGAACTAACTTTTAAAAGATAAGAAATATATCTCTATGTATCGATAAAGCAATTCTCGCCAGAAGCAAACAATACCCTGCTCCATCTCACCATCACAACCATAAGAGGATCCAGTTCATGGTCAGAAACGGGTCTGAGAGGTCAGCAGGATCGAGGAGGGAAACCGCGCCCTCCTGAGCATGCAGCGGCGTCTCTGAGGCGTAGCCAGTCCCTTCTCTGTGGCAGCCCCGGTTTAGATGACAATGAAGGAGAGACGCCAGGAAGAGGGGGAGCAATGCCAGGGCGGAGGCATCAGAAACACGTGCTAAGTTCTCCAAACCCACCGGGCTCTGTCCCCGCGACAACCGCATCCTCTGTCCCCGTGGAAGCCCTGACGCCCTGTTTATATGTCACGTTCCCACACTGGAACTTGTGTGTGGCCTGGGATGCCACGGGAAGAAATACGTTCGGCCTGGACCATGCACTCTCACTCCGACCACTCGCTCCCCCTCCCCCCTCCCCCCACCAGCCTTGTCTTCCAGTGGCTTGGCTGGTTTTGGTTTAAATCATGTTGAATCCCATCTTCTCTTCAGCTTGATTCTAATGACTAATCTGTTCTTCTGCCAAGAAACGATGACACTCCTTGTCATCTCTGCCGTCCCCGGGGGCAAAGTTAATTAATTCACCCAATATTTGTATACCGGGAGGTAGACAATGGGCAAGTGACGCCAACACCACCCCTGCCCCCGTGAGCCGCCCCACACCGAGTCCTCCCCAAAAATACAGAAAGCATAGCTATCTCTGAGCTTAGGATATACATCCCAAAAGAAGCCGAGCTGAAAAACAATTGTTTAATGCATCTAAAACCATGTACTTTGAAACTGTTTAATGCATGAGAGTACCTAGCAAAGTATACTGGTTGATAGTCATTTATTTTACCAGGCTCTACTTTTTTTTAATATAAAATTTTATTGATTTCAGAGAGCAAGGGAAAGGGAGAGAGAAATAGAAACATCAATGATGAGAGAGAATCATGGATCGGCTGCCTCCTGCTCGCCCCCTGCTGGGGATGGAGCCCACAACCCAGGCCTGTGCCCTTGATGGGAATCATACTATGACCTCCCTGTCCATAGGTCAACACTCAACCACCGAGCCCTGCTGGCTGGGCCCCAGCACGACCGAATGCAAAGGTCTCACCCCTGGGAAAGGAAGTTAAGCCAGTTTTGTTTCGCCTTCAGTCTGGTCTGAAATTATTTTGGGTCCAGTCGCAAAAAGGAACTTGCTGATGCTGAACAAAATCACCAAACTAGGTTTTTCTACCAAACAAGCGCGTGAAGATGAGCTCTGCTCTCTACGTGGGAACCAGGCCCTCGCGCCAGCATCTTCGGGGCCTGCAGTCTACATCTAATGACCATGCATATCAGTAATTGCTATCCCTCGTCTGCTCAGATTTCTACCCGGAGGAGACAAATATATTTGCTTTAAAGGTGTGTTTTTTTTTTAAGTAATAATTTGGAGGAAAGACAAAAATAAAAATAGGTTTTGTGTCCAATTTGTCTCATTGCAGGTATTCATGTGTTTTTTCCCCTCCAAACATGTCTTGGTCAGCCTCTCATGTCAGAGTTGTACGCGGAAACACTGAGCAGTTTCTATCCTGTCCTACCCATTCCCTTCTGCGGAAGGAAAGGCTGTTTGAGCTCACAGCAGGTGACTCGGCCCTTTTCTCTCCTGTTCCTGTGAATGGCTTGGCTGCGTTTTCATTGTCGCTCGGTTGAGCAAGTTTACAAATCTCGTCATGTTTTGAGGAAGAGAGTTCCTAAATGAATGAGATCGTCCTGAAATCCCTCAGACCTGACCTTGCCGAGCTGGGCGGCCTGGGCGGCATTCCTGCTTCTGATCGGCATTTTCTACGGGAAAGCCACCCTGGCAGGCGGTGACACAACCGCGCCGGCGTTTCCAGAAACCAGCCTCGCCTCTGCGATTCCAAACCGCCAGCAGCTGCTCGGCCTGCCCCTCCCAGCACCGCTCACGCTGCCCCAGAAAAATCCACCTTGAAAAACTGAAAACAGATGGCAGCACCCAGTGGCACCCAGAGGCCGGTGCTGCGACCAGCGCAGCCCTGCTCCTGGCGCCTGCCCGAGGCCCGAGCTCTCCGTGGGGGGATGGCTTCAGCTGAGCCTGGGAACGGCCGGGCAGTCACCCCCTTAAGGCCATCAGCGCCATGTGCGTCGCTTGGACATTTCGGAACAGCTGCTGGGCCCCTGTGCCAACTGGTGACTGGAAGTGCGACGGGTCTGACTCAGGTTCAGAAGGGGGGCGTGTGGGAATGGGGAGAGAACACACATGCCTCCCGCCAAGAAGACCAACAACTGGTTTTTTCCATTGATCGCGGTGGAAACCAGTTTGAAGAAGTGGAAATTCGCCAGTTTTTCATATTCTCTCCGTCCTGTCTCTGAGTTTTTCTCATGAGCGGGGCTGGGAGTTTCTACTGAAATGACATGTACTGATGGGGAAATCGGCAGCGTGTCGCCCAGTTCCACTTTTTAAAAGCAAAACACATCCGTCTTCTTTCCCAAACACAAAAGTGAGTGTTCCCTTTGCTCTAAAAATATTTTGCATGAAATTGAAAATCCGCTCTGCACCGATCAACAGTTTGTGGAGCATGTGCTCGGACGGGCTCCCGTACCGGACATTAATGAGGGTTCGCAGAAGTATCGGACGGGGTCCCTGGATTCAAGAATCTGTGGTGACGTGCAGAGCAGGGCCTGCTGAACGAGAAGGCCAGGACCGCAGGAGGGTGCGCATCCCCGCCACGCGCCGGCCCCCGCTCGGGGCCGCGGGACTCGGGGGAAGGCTCTGGCTGCAGGTGTGGAACCTGGGATGATGTGTGATCCCAGCGACTGAAACGAAACTGGCATTATACACACGCTGGTTATGGCCCGATGTTCAGCCTGAGTGTCTACGCCAGTGGTTCTCAACCTTCTGGCCCTTTAAATACAGTTCCTCATGTTGTGACCCAACCATAAAATTATTGTCGTTGCTACTTCATGTTGCTACTGCTATGAATCATCATGTAAATATCTGATATGCAGGATGGTCTTAGGCGACCCCTGTGAAAGGGTCGTTCGACCGCCAAAGGGGTCACGACCCACAGGTTGAGAACTGCTGGTAAGCCAAAGGCAGCCATGGCTCCGTGACCTCGGTGTTTCATTTCAAGTCCGTGATTTCTATGGCCATTGTTCTGCACACAAGCACATGTATGCATTTTTAAAAATTCTCATGTTACCGGAGCGACGGAGGAGGTGACGGTGCCATTTGTTCCCTTGGGAACATTTATCCGCCGGCTGGAGGGCAGTGAACAAACAGCAGTGCAGGTTTCCGGGGCGGACCAAGCGGCAGACAATAGATGGACAGGGTCAAAGGTGTTCTTTCGTTTGTAAAGTTCCCCCTGCCCCTCTATTTTCATTTCTTTTCTTAAATGTATATTTGTATTGATTTCAGTGAGGAAGGGAGAGGGAGAGAGAGACAGAAACATCAATGATGAGAGAGAATCATTGATCTGCTGCCTCTTACATGCCCCCTACTGGGGATGGAGCCTGCAACCCGGGCATGTGCCCTTGACCGGAATCAAACCTGGGACCCTTCAGTCCTCAGGCCGTTGCTCTATCCACTGAGCCAAACCAGCTAAGGCTCTATTTTCATTTCTTATAAGCAGATTTCAGAAGTGACTACAGATAGGCTAGATCTTACCTTCTTTAGATGATACTAATGTAACTGTAAACTTATAGATCTTCAACACAAGTTCAGGGCTTGTAAATATTTTTCCTAAGTGACAAGTGCAGAAATGTGACTATGGCCATGCTTGCTTTGCATTCATTTACCTCTCACTGTGTGATTCCCTCCGATCTTATAGATTTGGGTTGAAAACAGCTTGTTCTCCAAATGCCATGAGTATGCTTGTCTGCTGGATGAGTACTTCATTCATCTGAAAGTCATCAATTAAGATGTGACCACAAATCCAATATGAAAAAAAAAAAAAAAAAGCCTGCAGTCTGAGTCCCGGGGAGGCTTGCAAACATCAGAAAATAATAAATCCCAAAGGAGACTTTGATCTGGGGCCCTGGGACCAACAAGCAGCTTTTCCTGTAATTTCCCAATTCATGTTTAAGGCTGTTGGAACAATTAATGAACTATTATCAGTTTCCCCAAGGTGCCAAAAAGTCAGGCTTAATTATAAGTCTGGTGTCTCCAGAATTGGGTATAATCACGTCTGTCTTAGACCTTATTGATGGGCTTGATCCAAACCAAAGGGCTTTTCTCCAAACAGGGAGCCCAGCCAGGGCAGCCACGCGGAAGAGAGCTGGGATCTGAGTGGTGAGCAGGGACACGGGTGAGATGGCAAGTCAGTTCCCGAGTGATAGGCTTTAACACCACGGGCCGTGGACGCACACACACAGGCAGAGGGAGAGGGGGATGGCTTCTATGGAGAAATGGATGAAGACGTCAAAACGCATTCTGTCTACGAGTAAGTGAGGGGATGCCGAGAGGAAGTTCCGAAGGGGAGATGCCCACTGAGCTGGGTTCTCAGGATGCCTTTGCCAGGCTGCGTTGGGCAGAGGTTGAGAGAAAACTATCACCAACAACAACAATATTCATCCAACAAGTATTTATTAAGTGGCCATGATGGACCAGCCACTATCCTGAACAGCTGAGATACCACTGGGAACCAAACCAAGTCTCTGACCTCATGATGCCTACATTGCAATGCGGAAGGCACATGGTAATATTCATAGTCATGATAAACAAATAGAGTACAGGTCTCTATGGTGTCAATAGCCAGTGTAGTAGAGTGTCCACAATATAACAAGGCTAACACATAATTGTAAAATATTATTTCAAAGGTCTAACGAGGAACACAATGCAGGTGAGAGGATGTTAACTCCAAGTACACAGAGTCACAAAAACGCAGGTGACAGAGGGGGCAGAATGCTCAGGTTTCGTGTCTGATGGGACCCTATAAGCTTTGCTAAGAAATCCGGGTGTTCTTCTGTAGGTCAATCAGGAGGCATGGAAGAATTCTTACTAAGCAGAGAATCCACGTATATAACATAACCCATTTTCTGTAGGTCACTGTCATGGCAGTACAGAAGTGGATTTGGGGTGGACAGCTCTGGAGGTAGGGGTCTCCGTTAAGAAGCTCGTCGCTCGTGTGCTGCCGATGTCGTTGGGAAGAGCATCCATGGGCCGCCGTGTATCTGGTCGTCGGGGCTTTGGAGAGAAGGGCCCTGGCCCAGGTGAGCCATTGTGACTGGTTAGCCCAGCTGTGGTCACCTTGCCTCGTGTGCCGAATTGAGGTGCTGCTGCCAACTTCACGTCTGCTTGTCTGGCATTTCTGCT
Source organism: Myotis yumanensis (assembly GCF_028538775.1). Taxonomy (NCBI): domain Eukaryota; kingdom Metazoa; phylum Chordata; class Mammalia; order Chiroptera; family Vespertilionidae; genus Myotis; species Myotis yumanensis. The sequence continues at coordinate 214,450,791 of NW_027223753.1, read as the reverse complement.
TTTGATCAGAGCAGAATAGCTCCTTTCCGACAAACTGCGTCACAAGTAACAAATATGAACCACAGACAAAATACAAAGATCGAGGACGGAAGACACGGGAGAGAGCGAGACCGAAGGCCGGCGGAGGCTGGGAGGCAGTGGAGACTTGGAAGAAGGAAATAGCACTGAGTTTTGGGGGAGGTTTTAATATTTTCGGTTGTTGCCGTTTGCTTTTTACAGGGTTGGTTTGTTTGTTTGTCAGACAGCAGGTCCCAGTCCAGGCCACACTGGGCAATTAGAGCCTGGATAGGAACTGACACCATATAGGCTTGAAGACTGAGAAGATACATTTTGGGGAGATCAAACAAGACTAGAGACAGCTAGACAACTACACATAAAACTTTGTGTATAATCTCTGCCCAAATCTCTGAGTGCGTCTTGAACTAACTATGCATGTACGGGGCAGACACCAACCAGTTCAGCTGAAGCTAAAGGAGGCAGACACAGATTTCAGCTGTTGCCCAACACAGGGATGATAAAATTGGAAGTCCATTCTTACCAAATGATCTGCCTGCTTACATCAGAAGAGTCAATGCTCTTTGGAGGAATATAACAGAATCCAGGGTCTCTAAGATGTATCACTCACAATATCCAAATCACTACGCATACCAGGCAAACTTACTAAACATACAAAAATAAAATAAAATAAAATGTGACATGAATGCAAGAGATAAGATTTAATGAAATCTGACCCCCTAATTATCCCAAAGTTGCAATTAACAGACAAGGATTTCAAAATAGAGATTCAAAATATAGAAAAAAATATATGTTTAATCAACAAAAAAGTGCTAAATAGAAACTATAGGAATAACAAAATAGAACATCAGAACTGAAACATCCAGTACCTAAAATAAAAAATTAACTAGATAAGCTTAACATTAGGAGATGACACAAGTAAAAGCCAGTGAATGTTAAGAGAAATCAATACAGTTTTAAAGTCTGAAGAATAGAAATAAATGAGATGGGCCTGTGGGACATTATCAAAAGTCCTAACATGTTAATTTGAGTCCAACAAAGAGAAGAGAGGGAGAATAGAGCATAAACAATATCTGCAGTGGCAATGCCTGAAAATTCCCCAAATTTAGTAAAAGACATTTACAAATTCAAGAAGCTCAGCAAACTCACTCAAGATCCAAAGAAACCCATAGGAAGGCCCATCGCAGCGAATTTAAGGAAAACCAAAGAGAACAAAAAAAAATTCTTAAATTAGCCGGAGAAAAATGACACATTATATTCAGGGGAACAACAATCAATATAAATAACTGCTAACTGCTCATCAGAAACCAGGAAAGCCAGAAGGCAATGGATTAATATCATTGAAGACACTGAAGGAAAAAGAAAAACCCTTTCAAATTAGAATTCTGTAGCTAATGAAAATAATTTTCAAGAATGAAGGCAACCTTTCTGTCTCACTTGGCATGATATTCTCAAGGTCTGTCATGTTGTCACAAATGACAGCACTCCATTGTTTCTTACGGCCCAGTAGTAGTCCATCTTGTATATGTACCACATCTTCTTCACCAAGTCCTCTACTGAAGAACACTTCAGTTGTGAAAGCAACAAATGAACAAACAAGAAAAACAAACAAAAATCCATAGACACAGACTGCAGTCTGCTGGTTACCAGAGGGGAGGGGGGTGGAAGTAGTAAAGTGGAAAGGACATCAAATATATGGTGACAGAAGATGCTGTGACTCTAGGTGGTGGGCACGCAATGCACTAGACAGATCGTGTGCCACGGAAATGTACACTTGAAACCTATATAATCTTATAAGCCAATGTCACCCCAATAAACTCAACAAAAAAAAGAATGAAGGCAAAATACAGAATTTGCAGGTAAATAAAAACTAAAATAATTTATTGCCAGCAGATCTACCCTGCAATATATATTTTAAGAGTTCTGCAGGCTGATGGGAATTGATACCTGATGCAAATTGACTCTTCAGGAAAGAATGAAGAACTCTTGAAATAGTAAATAAAGACAATTTAAAGCAAAAATGATGTCTTTGTGTTATGAGATTGATAGAGCATGTCGGTAATGATATATCTGGCCACTGTAGCATAATGGAGGGGGGATGGGTAAATGGACGTATGTAATTGTAAAGTTTGTATATTTTACATGAAGCGGTACAATATTTACTCTAAGTAGACTGAGTATTTATGAATGTGAATATGTGAATATGAGTCCTTAGAGCAACAACTAAAAAAGTACATAATGCAAAGAAGCATAGTTAAAAGGTTGGTAGGTAAAGCCAATTTTAAAAAACACATAGTTAGCCCAAAGCAGGCATAAGCCATTAACTTTTTCCTCTCTATGCACCCCCTGGTGATTTTATTCACATCCATTGATTTAACTGCCACCTACAAGATGAGCTATAAAATGACAAATCCTAAACCTCCGTATTCAGTGGGCATTTCTCTCCTAAGAGCCAAACAATATGTCCAACACAGAGGTAAGAATGGGAGGCCTATTGGCTAGATAGAGCCTACATTTTTTTTTTCTGGGGTTTTTGGGAAATTTGAACTTTTTCTATTAAAATCCAAACTTCTAGATTCTCTTGAAAAAAAAAAAAAGTGAAGATCTGGAATACAGATCCCCAATTCCTACAAGAGCACTCCTGGCTCAAACCAAGTCATGGCTCTGCTGTCTAGACTGGGCACTCGCTGGTTCCCCAACCTCTACTACTCCCTGCACACTACTGACTGATGAATAACAAGCAAGTAAATGAGTCATGTCATTACATCTGCTCATCTGAACACCATAACCCTTGCAATTTAATCTGCAAAACATTAGCTCTGGTCACACTGACCTGAACGAAGTTACCAGCCCCTTTACTCAAGGAATTTCAATTTAAATAGGTCATTCCATTTTTGTCTCTGGTTGATTTTCTCTTCTTTTCTTCCTTTTTTTTCTTCCTTTTCTTTCTTTCTTTCTTTCTTTCTTTCTTTCTTTCTTTCTTTCTTTCTTTCTTTCTTTCTTTCTTTTTAAATTCTCACCCAATATTTTTTCATTGATTTTTAGAGAGAGTAGAAGAAAAAAGGGAAAGAGAGAGAAATAATGATGTGAGAGAAACACATCGATTGGTTGCCTCCTGCACGTGCCCAACCAGGGCCCAGGCCGGGGAGGAGCCTGCAACCGAGGTACATGTCCTTGACCGGAATTGAATCTGTGACTCTTCAGTCCACAGGCCAACGCTCTATCCACTGAGCCAAACTGGCTAGGGCCATGGTCAGCAAACTGCAGCTCGCGAGCCACATACGGCTCTTTGGCCCCTTGAGTGTGGCTCTTGCACAAAATACCACGTGCGGGCGTGCACGTACAGTTCGATTGAAACTTCGTGGCCCATGCGCAGTAGTCGGTATTTTGTGGAAGCGCCACACTCAAGGGGCCAAAGAGCCGCATGTGGCTGGAGAGCCGCAGTTTGCCGACCACTGGGCTAGGGCATGTGTGGTTGTTTTTCTGAACCTCAATGTGCAGACTTTCCTAGTTCTCCCTGGTAATTTTATCTCATTGGCTTTAGCCCATCATCCCCATCATCATGGCCAGCTGAGATATTCCAGAATCCAGAACTTTCCTTTTTGATTCTACACCATGTAGAAACCTGACATTGTGCCTTCTGCATTTTTCACTTTCAGTGGGACCAGTCCTTGGTGACAAATCAGGGGATGTGTAATTAGCATTGTTTGGAACTAACTCAGCTGAGGAACAAATCCCCTCCAGTGACCTTCTCTCTACCCGTGAAGCCAGTCTACGTCCAGAGCCATGACTTCATGATGAGCATTTTTATGAATATTTCTTTTTGACCCTAGGAAGTTTTTCTTGGGACACATTTCCCAATGTCAGGACACAAATCATTTGAACTTACTGTGTCAGGAAGAAGACAGGTGGTGGGGCAGCAGTCTGAGCTGCAGGGTGGGCCCTGGCTGATGCTCAAGACTCCAGAGAATCCATGGACTGATCCACAAGGTCATTGAGTCTTGCCCCTGGACGTGTGGGAATCTGGGAATGGTTTGGCAAGGGTCTTCATGCCCCACCCACCTTCCCCACCATTCAGAGGAGCATCTGTGTAGCTCCCTCTTCTTGTCACCGGCAGCCTTAGAAAGAACATGCAAGAATGTCTACGCACCTGGGAAACAAAGGTTGCCACATACGTACATTGTCAAATTGTTAAACTATATTTGGAAAAGTGAAAAAGTTTGGCACAAGTGTTTAAAGATCTTGGATCTTTGATTTTCATGCATCTCTGTTATGCCTCAGGTTCTGGAACGAGGAAGGAAGTTTATCATTTAGGGGAAAAAAAATGAAAGGGCCAAGGGTAGCCGAGGATAGACCTGTCACTTGGGTCAGGGATTCTCTCCTGCAGGAGTGTGGAGCCAGCCACCCTCACCCTCAGTTGCTCCAGGAGGCTCTGTGGGTCAAGGTACAGCACCCTGAACGCAGGGCGGTGTCCTGGCTTGTATAGAAGACACTGTAAGTGACCTCCATCGCTCTGTCCTTCCTCATGTCGTTGACCCTGACAATCCATATTAACATGTTATGAGAAACCCAAAGAAACTGGTTTAGAGGTTTTAGAGATCATGCCTTTGAAGTCTAGGACACACATCCCAAACAATTTAAAACATGATTTATAGTCCTTTTATTGAGACATAAAACCTACCACAGAAATCAGCACTAAAACACAAAGGCTGCATCAACCCCGTGGAGATCTTTCAGGGAGAATATAAGCGCGTGTAAGACAGTCATAAAACAGCGTGGGTGTGACGCCTCTCATCTTCAAAGCGCTTTACAAGCTTCGCCTAGAAAATGCTCCCAACTCATCGCCGAGGTGGCAGGCGGTGCCCGTCATCCGTGTCCACAGATGATAACCCCAGGAAGGTGAGGGGCCACCCAGCTGCACAGCAGGTACAGAGCTGACACAGCGTTGGGAATCCAGGTGTCCTCACTGTGACCACAGGGGTCCCGGCCCGCTTTCTAAAAGCACCTGGCTCCCCAGGTTCTAGTCCGAAGGCCAACAGGCTGGACATCCAGGAGAGCCGGTGGTGCGGACGAAGTCTGGAGGCAGCCTTCTAAGGGTCTCCTCTCCCCCAGGGAGGCCGGTCCATGTTTTACTCAAGCCTTCGACTGATGGGGCGAGGCCCACCCACAGCAGGGAGAGCAATCTGCTCCACTCACAGGTCATCCACTTGAAGGCTAGTCTCATCCAAAAAACACATTGCGAGTTGACACATAAAACTACCCATCACAGTTTTTATCATAAAATGTTTGGAATTTAATAAAGCTTAGAGAAAAATTTCAACTTTTTTAATAAGTTGGTATGACTCGTGACCTATTGCTTCTTTAGAATATAAATTAGGTTATGCTTTTTTGTAGAGAGAAAGGTGGATTATGACCAAAATTATGGCTTTACTACTATGGGTAGTACAAGAAATAGGAATGACGATACAGAATTGAGATATCTATGGCAACCTGTGGGCGCTCCCAGGGAAGGCATGAGCCTACTCAATGCTTTTGTGGGACTTCTTGTTGAGGAGAATGCTGGCTGCATGTCATCCCTCACCCATGGGACATGGAGGTCTGGTGGCCTCCACACCGTTTATGTGGCCAGTGGTCCCCAGCTTATCATGTCTATGAACCATGGCCTTAGATCAGGTGAGTATCATTAAGTCACTTTCTGGTGAGAATTCCACTTAATGACACACAACGTACATCAGAAAAAGGGGCTGATTGTACTGATCAGCAAACCACACGTAATAAGCCAGCCGAAGCGAAACAGAATCTGCCTTCTTAACGCTAGGCAGCGATTTGCCTTGTGTTCCAATACATCCTGGACAGCGGAGCCTCGTTTCTTAGCAACCCATTGTACGGTCTTCTACCAAAACACCCGCAAATCACCCCTGTGTCAAAGTAAAATCCCTTACGTGGAACCTAGCTCATTCATTTATTTAATTATATACTGTTAGGTAAACACATTCCTCTTAGTCTGTCACACATGCAAGGAAATGACACGCATTTTCTCATATTATTACAACACTGTGAGCTTGAAGATGAGGAATTGTTAAGACCAGCAGTGTGTGCTTGAGACTTAGAAGTGGACCGTTGGTCCATTGGACACAAACAAATGTGATTTTTACGTCCCTGCGAGCAGATCAGAAACGGAGACAAGGTGAAGCTCACCTCCAGCCACCTCACAGCTCCGCCCTGGCCTCCTCCAGCCTCAGGACCCTCCCCATAAACATCAGAGGACAACACCCCGGTCACCCTCTCACAGCCACTGCGAGGGGGAGGGTATGAGCTGGGGAGGAGAGCTCTGCCAGCCAGTGACCGAGCAGCCCTGGCATCTGGGCACCCTCCCCACGTCCCACCAAACAACAGCGCCACCCACAGGAGCAGTGCCCTGGCATTCAACGGGGTGAACTCCCGCTCTCTTCCTTTTCTCTCTTTTAATAAATTTCCATGTGTTTTAAAAACATTTTTGCATTGATTGCAGACAAGAAGGGAGAGGGAGAGAGAGAGAAAAACATCCATGATGAGAGAGAATCATGGATGGGCTGCCTCCTGCACACCACACACTGGGGATGGAGCCCACAACCTGGGCCTGTGCCCTGACTAGGAATCAAACCGTGACCTCCTGGTCCACAGGTCGAAGTTCAACCCCTGAGCCATGCCAGCCGGGCAACGTGCTCCTTTCCTTAAAGATCACACAAGCTTATTGCTAATAAAATGAAACAAAGCAGCACACACACACAGAGACACACACACGTGTGAGAGAGTCACCATTCACATTGTAGAAACAGGGGGAACATGGATTGAGGAAAAGGGGCATTTAGTAAGCTGCCCACAATCCATCACATCCCAGGTAAGTGGCAGCGTCGGGTTCGAAGTAAGATCCTCCTCCATCTCTAATCCCTTTTCCAGATTCCACGGCGGCCACGCCTCCCTCCCTCCTGCTCAGACTTCCTCCTCCATCCGGGCTGCTTCTACACCTTATTTTAATGTCTCGTTATTTCAAAGGGATCTCTGTTCTCCTTGACAATAATTACCCAGCCAGTTCAAAGGCTCTCCCACTATGAAACTTCTTCTAAGGACTAGCCAATTCACCCAGGTTGTTATTAAATTAGAACCACATTCTTGACCTGTCTTAAGGAAGATTTTATTATTACTTTCCTAATACGCTTAATTATCACCTTGAAATCACATTAATATTTCTCTAATCTCTATTATCTCTATGAAGAGGCCGAGGGCTCACTCACTATTTGATGGGCATTTTATGTCTCCATAATCTAAACCCAAATTGTCAGCCTCACATTCAACTCCTTGATTCCCCCCCCCCCCCCCCCCGACCACGTACTATAGAACTCTCCCACTCGACCAAATAGCTTTCTACCTGGATGCCTGTCTATGACCTGTACTTGCCTTAACTATGCAGCAATGACCACTTTCAATGAAACCATTTCATTGGCCTCTTCCTTCCATGGTATTCTCCCCACCCCAGCTCTCCAGCTCCCCACGTCCATTCTGTCCTCAGACCCCCAAAGCACGTATGTCCCCTCCCCCAGGCGGCACTGAGCACCAGGCAGTTAGCACGAAGTTTCTCATTCATTATTGGAGGAAAGATTTCTCCAACTGCCTTCCATGACAGTTGCCAGAAGCCAGTGCACGGCTGTGGCAGACCCTGGGGCCATCCTTGACTCTCCACTGTCCCTTGGGCCCAAATCCATCCACCAGGGAGTTCTGTGGGCTCCCCCTCTACAGCCCACCTTGGACAAGACCACTTCCTACCACTCCTGGCATGCCCCCCTGGCTGGAGCCCCCGCAGCCTCTCCCCGGGATTGTGAGATGGTGAGAGGCCTCCTGTGTCCTGCTTCCCCCCTGGCCGGATGCTCCGACCACCGCCTTCCAGGCGATCTCTTCAAGCGCATGTCAGAGAGAGGAGGGCTCTGCTGGGAACCCCAGTGCCCGCAGGTCTCACTCTCAATGAAATGCGAAGTCCACACTGAGGCGCCCCCCGGCTCATCTCCGGGTTTGCTCTCCACCACCCGCCATCACCTCCTTCTCCTGGAACATACCTGGCTGCTCCCACCTCGGCTCCGAGCTCACCCTTCTGCGTGCAGGGTCCTCCCCAGGCACTGCCTGCACCCTTCCTCACCTCCTTTGGCCCCGTGTCTTCAGGCCCCTGCACAGAGGCCTCAGAGTGGCCTGTCTTCAAAAGCACCCTCCACCACGCTCTCTCTCTGCTCCCTGAACTTCTCGTCACGGCTCTCATCGCCGATGGGATATTACGTGTTTATGTGTTTCTACATGTAGATTCTGTCTGTCTTCAACAGAACACCAGCCTCAGAGGGGAGATGCGTTGTAGTGTTCCCTGCTGTGTCCCCACCCCTCGAGCACCTGGAACATGGCAGCTGCTCAATGAAACTCACTGAATACATGTAGGGGGTCTACTTACAACTCCAACGTTTGCGCCCAGGGCTCTCCCCCTTGGCTGCCCATGAAAATTTGGGTGGCTGGGGGGGGGGGGGTGTTAAAGAAGGCGGATGCTCAACCACCTTAGACCATCCAGATCAAAATCCCTCGGAGTGGAGCTCGGGTGTTACCACCTTTTAAAAGCTCCCAAGGTATTGCCAATGTATAAGCGAGGTTGACAACCACTGGCCTGGGGCCTATACAATAGTGTTTGTGCTCTAACTGTGGTGACGTTCCCCGCCAGCACCTCCCTAGCGACGTGCCCTGTGCATGTCAATCACGGTCCCTTCCTGAGCAGTGATCTAGGAAGTGCCGCTCTCAGGGCACAGCCCAGTGGGCGGGTTTAGAGCTGTGCCTTGTTTGGGGGAAAGAAGGCTGAAGAGGTGGAACCATGAGAACTGAGTAGCTACTTCCTACAAGGCACTCTACCCAGTGCCTGAAGATGCAACGCCCACTGAGTGAGCGTGGAGTGAGAGCACTGCCTCTCTATGGTAAGCCAATGTGTCTTATATTCTTTGCCAATCATGGTGCCTGTGGTTCCCACAGATGGAATCAGGGGCATCAATTGCTCTTGGGGAAGGCAGACACTGCCCAAAGCAAAGACCAGTCTGTTCAGCTTTGTGGCGCAAATGAGATTTGTGAAGCTCGAGTGGGACGGCAGTCTTGAAGGCCGGGATTCTGGAGAGAGGAAAGATTTTGATCAATACCCAAAGTTTCCCTTTAATGGAACTGAGAAAGCTTGCTGGGACCACCAGCAGGTTCTCAAACTTTCTGGTCTTGAGATCCCTTTGGACGATTAAAAATCAGTGCAAACCCTAAAGAGGTTTTGTTTGATCATGTCAGCACTACCCATCCATGGTTTTCATATTTGTACATAAAATGGAGAAGTGTTAAACATGATTATTAAGTCATTTAAAAATAGCAATTGTACATATTAACATTATATATATATATATATATATATATATATATATATATGATTGATTTCAGAAAGGAAGGGAGAGGCGGGGAAAGATAGAAACATCAATGATGAGAGAGAATCATTGATCGGCTGCCTCCTGCACTCCCCACACTGGGGATTGAGCCCACAACCCAGGCATGTGCCCCAACCAGGAATCAAACTGTGACCTCCTGGCTCATAGGTCGATGCTCAACCACTGAGCCATGATGGCCGAGTGCGGGAAGCCACCCATTGTCTTCACTAGCAGAAAAGTGTAAACACGGATCCTGGAATGCTGGTGAACCTTGAGACCCTGGCAAGGGCCAGAGCTATGCACCGATTGTCTAGTCCAGACAATGGGGGCTCAAGCTATTTCCTGACCAAATAGTCTCAGAATAAATCCTTCTAATATTTACTGACCTTTAAGATAGTCTGTCTGCTACTGCAATTACCTGCCTAAGAGCTAGATGTGTATCCAACATTGAATAAAAGGTTGGCAAGGCCTGGGCACCAGTGGGAGTCCTTTCTCTTGCATTGGGCTTTCCTGCCTGGCCCCCAATATTTCCAAATTATTATTTCTTGTCTCATCTCTTTGATTTGCTCGCGGCCCCTTCTCCAGATCCCGAACCCTGAACCACGCGGGACGTGGATCATTCACAGCTGGGCATCAGTACACTCTTTAAAAGGCAAATGATGCCTCTGTATTTATTGAAACAGTTTTATGCTTCACGAACCTTCTGAAAGCGCCTCAGAGCCCCTCGGCATCAGAGAGGTGTGATGAGGGAGAAGCCCTTCCCAGTGGCTGTTGGGAAGGGAGGCCGCTGGTCCTTGTGTGGAACGAAGGAGATGAGGAACAACGGGCAGGTGGGGCCACCCGCTCCTACTTCCCAGGATGGGACATGGGGCAGAGTCGTGGTGTTCAAAGCAACCAGAAGGATTTGAGGGGATTTCCCCAAGAAAAGACTTTTTCCTGCTTCCCAGGGCATGTCCCAGAAAACATCAACCTCCTGTGAAAAGCCGGAGGGGCAGCAGGCACGGGACCACCATAGTGTTGCCCAAGATGCAGCCCATGGGCCACGCGCACGTCATGTTTAAATGCCTTTTCTCTGAGACTGGGCGTAAGGCAAGCATGTCTGCTCTCAGCACGCTTGTTCGACACCGTACTGGGAGTCCCAGCCACTGCAATAAGGCAAGAAAATAAAGAAAAGGCATCAGGTCAGAAAGAAAAAAATATAACTGTCCCTATTTGCAAATGACATAAGTGTCACCATAGAAAAGCTCAAGGAAGCAATCAAGGGGAAAAAAAAGGAACGAGAACTAAGTCGTGAATTAAGCAAGATTGCTGAAATCATAATTAAAAATTAACCGTATATTCTCTATCCTAAAAATGGACACCTGGACACTGAGATTTAAAACAGTGTCATTTACAACAGTGTCTAAGACAATGAGACCCCTACAATGTGCATAGAGTCCGTGTGCTGAAAATTACAAAATGCCGATAAAAGAAATAAACGTGAAAACGAACGGCGAGACATACCATCTAGAGGGATTGGAAGATGAAACATAGTGAAGATGTCAATTCTTCTCAAACCGATCTATAGATTTAATGTGATTTCAATCAAAATCCAGCAAACCTCTTGTAGATATAGTCACACTTATCCTAACATCTATACGAGAAGGCACAGGTCCCATGACGGCTACCATAATCTCAACAGGGAAACGGACAGTGGGGGGAGCGGGCCTGGCGGCAAGGCGCACTCCGCAGTGTCAGCGATGAAGACAGTGTGGGGTCAAGGCAGCGAGGGACAGACACCGATCAACGAATAGCACAGGAAACCTGGAAGTGAACCGCCCACACAGGCACAGCTGCTCTTTCCCATAGAAGGTGAATTCCCATTATGAGAAAATATGCACCCAAGAACTAACAACATAATAAAACAGCAATTGTAATTCTGACCATGACTAATTGTTTAAAATGGAAATATAATTCACATACCAAAACATTCACCCTTACGCATATGTGCATCACCCATGGACACAGACAATCATAGGGTGAAGGCCTGGGCTGGGATGGGCAGAAGGGGTCAGTTGGGAGCAGAGGCGGGCAATGCCATCCTTTCAACAATAAAGATTTCTTTAAAGAGCATGTAATTCCGTGGTGCTGGGTATATTCACGAAGCCATGCAGCTTCGACCACTATCTAACTCCTCAACATGTCCGCCACCCAGAAAGGAGTCCCATGTCCATTGGGGGTCACTCCTCGTTCCCCTTCTCCAAACCCCTGTGAACCCCACTTCCATTTCTCTCTCTGATTCACCTATTCTGGGCATTGGGTATGAATGGGATCCTACAATAGGTGGCGTTGGGGTCAGGCTTCCTGTTTGGGCCGGAAAGAACGCAGGTGGCAGCGCCCGCACCCCATGTGGTCCAGGCGCCCAGCCCTCCTCCCCGACACGTGGACAGTGTGCCGCCCGCCGAGGGCGCGGTGAGCCGGGGAGAAATCCCAGCTCACAGAACTCAGCTCAGATCCTCAAAAGACCGGCCATGGGTTCAGGCGGGACTGAGTGAACCCGAAAGAACAAGTTCTGAGCCAGGACAGACGGCGAGGCTCATTCTGAGCGTCTGAGTTCCCTTCTTCCCCTTTCGCAGCAGAGTGAGGTCAGACCCGAGAAATAAGGAACGTCTCCCTTCCTGAAACTCTGACTCACAGCCTCGAAGCTGCCGTAGTCTCAGCTCCACAGCCCGGTTTCAAGATGAAGACACTGGGGCTCGGAAATGTCCAGCGGTTGCCCAACATCACATACAAATCCATGTGTTTGTCCCCACGCCCTGTGCTCTGTTCTGAGCAAAAGGGTGCAGAATTCCTTCTGTGACACCTGCAGATACTATTGGAAAGTGACACCAGAAGCCACTTAGCACATCACACACCTGTTCCCTAATAACCATCTGGCATTACCTGGGCTGCTGTTAGGTGCCAGCCCTGCGCCAAGCCCTCGCCAGGTACCATCTCATTCCATCTTCACAGCCTCCACTGGGGGGCTGAGTAAGGGTCCCCACGCCAACCGCAGTCGGCGACAGTCCCGCTATAACCTCTCCTGGCCTCCAGAGCCCACACCCTTAACCAGCACCTCATTCTGCCAACGAAACAGTGACTCCCACCAAGCTCTGTCAGCCATGGAAGCAGGGCCGAGTGGGAAGCAAGGCCGGTCACTCAGGCGGCTGATTCCCTGGGTTAGACACTTCCGCTTCCTTCTTTGTTTTATCGTAAATGGAAAGGAGCAAAACCAGAATAAAATGTATCGTTGCGTGCAGACGCATGCTACCTCCAGGTGCCTATGACGATCTATGGTTACATCCCTAAACATAAGTAAACACGAAAGAGGGAACCACGCAGGCGAGTGAACTCGGAGGTTCCTCAAAGCACCGTGTGATTCTGAAAAGACAACTTTTGTGATCAATTGTCTTTGGGGGAATTTTAGTTATAAATTCCATATGTAGGTTGTCTTCAATATGTAGGTAACAAGGACATGGTAAGCCACATTTCTCTTGGGATTTGAACTCCTACCAGCTACACATGAGTGACTCAGGACGTCATGGGTGGAATTGTGTCCCCCGCCAAGGAGATGTGCAAGTCCTCACCCCTGGCACTTGTGAATGTTACCTTATTTGTAAATCGGGTCTTCACAGATGCAGTCGAGTGAGGATGAGGTCATCAGGGTGGCCCTAAGCCAGATATGACCATGTCCTCAGAAGAAGAAAATTTGGATACAGATGCCTGGGAGGACCCCGTGTGGCATAGACGTAGCCACTAGACGAGGAGCACCCAGGAGCCATCCCACCAGCAGCCGGGAGAGGCAGGAATAGGTTCCCCAGAGTCTCGGGGGCAGTGGCCCTGCCAGGACTTGGTCCTGGGCCGCAGGCTCTCGCACAGCAGGACGATGCGGGTGTGAGTGTCAAGTCCCCCGTTTGCAGGACCAGCAGCCCTAGGACCCGGGACTTGCAGGACAGGCAGGTGCTGTGGGAGGAAGGACCATCACTGCAGGGGAAGGGGAAGGGACCACAGGGACTGGGGACGTGTTCTGGGAAGGAGGAAGTCCCAGGCCACCTACTCTCTTGTTTTGATTTTCTTAGAATTCAAAATCCTCAGAAACGTGTTGTGTGGATTGTGCGTCACAGAGATAACCACCCGTCAATCCTGTCACATAGAAGTATACGTTTGATCAAAATGGATGGTATCATTTACAAAATGGAACCAAGCATTTATCACAAGGACTGAGAGGGATATCATTTAATGCACGTGTGTGTGTGTGTGCGCGCGCGCGCGCACATGCACACATGTGCGTGATGTTCTGCACTCGACAGCTTGTGCCTCATCACAAAAGAACATGGTTTAGGAAATTTCTCATTAATTTTACGTCCACTCTGGGTCTCCCTCCTGTACTGACACACCGCTGTGGTCCAGGGGTTGCTAAAAGAGCCTCCAGCCCTAGCTGGTGTTGCTCAGTGGATAGAGCGTCAGCCTGCAGACTAAGGGTCCCGTTCAATTCCAGCCAAAGGCACATACCCGGGTTGCGGGTTCGATCCCCAGTGTGGGGTGTGCAAGAGGTAGCCGATCCATGATTCTCTCTCATCATTGGTGTTCCTCTCTCCCTCTCCCTTCCTCTCTGACATCAATGAAAATATATTAAAAAACAGAAAGAGCAGCTGAGTCTCTAACGCAGGAAGGTATGAGGCCGACAGAAGAACGGGGTAATTATTCCTGGATGCACCGCGAGAGGAAGCGTGGTGGCTGGCTTCTTACACACCTGCACCTGCGTCACTACCACCCGGACCAGGGGGACGTCGCCGCATCCCTGCTCCCGAAGGTGACACTGGTCTGACCTCTCTCTCATTAGCTTCTCCTGCTCTTGAGCTCACAGACGGTCAATCACGCAGCTTGTGCTCTGTCGTGTGGCTTCTCTCACTCAACAGGACTCTGAGGATGCATCATGCAGCTGCGTAAAATAATTTGCTCTTTTTTCTTATGGCCGCGTAATATTCCATCGTGGGATTATAACACAGCTTATCTGTTCATTCTATTTTGGGGCTGTTCCCAGTTTGTGCCTAGTATGAATAAAACCATACACATCTTTTGGTGGACATAGGACTTGACTCTGTTGTTGTGTCTATGCCTAGACATGGAATTGCTGGCCACAGGCTTGGCATATATTTCATTCTCACAGATGATAACAACAGTTTTATTTTGACTTTTGTCTTCCTAGTAGAATTAAGCTCTACAAGGGCTGGGACTTGTCCATCTGGCCCACCTTTAAACTCCTAACAGCTGGCCATGAGCTTGGTGCATTTTTAAGCACGCAAAGTTAACACTTGTTGAACTAACAAATTTCAGATTCTGTTCTTCAGTTTCTGTTTCCTCATTTTACTTGTGAGCTATTGCCATGCCTGTTCTTGGTATCTTTCAAGCACCAGCTCATGTTCATTGCCGCGTTCCCCTTGTGGTACCAGGAAGTACAGAGAGAACCTGAGCAATGGCCCACACTCCCTAGTCACCCAAAGGGTTGTCAGCAGACACACGCTGGCCCCTGGGTTTGTGATCACCGTGAGCCAATCCAGTGTGGCCCAGGGTCCCAGCCATGTGGCCAACCTGTGCTCAGCTCTGGGCGGGACCTTGCTGGGCTGAGCCTGGAGCAGTAATTTTAATGTCTGTCATGACTGGGGCAGCGATGTCCTTGTCCCTGTGCCTGACATAGAGCTGCTGGTCAGCAAATCAACTACTATTATTTGTCACCATCATTGCTGCTACTCCTAGTACTGATGTCATAGTTCATAATTGACATTCGCCTCGTTAAACCACCAAATATTCCTTAAAGAGGCAGCCATGGGAACATCAGTCTCTTATTTCCACATGCCCAATGTTAGGTGTGATATGTAAATTAGTACATACAAAATTCTTTTTTAAAAAATATATTTTATTTATTTTTTACAGAGAGGAAGGGAGAGGAATAGAGAGTTAGAAACATCGATGAGAGAGAAACATCGATCAGCTGCCTCCTGTACACCCCCTACTGGGGATGTGCCCGTAACCAAGGTACATGCCCTTGACCGGAATTGAACCTGGGACCCTTCAGTCTGCAGGCCGACGCTCTATCCACTGAGACAAACTGGTTAGGGCTACAAAATTCTTAATACAAGGACACTGTTAGCCACTGTATGCAGTAAACAAGGATGCATCATTCAAAAGATACATGCAATCTAATTTCCTTTAGGCAAGGGGTGGATTCATTCATGTTAAAAGTCATCACTTCATACCTGAATATTCACTTGCAATGGACAGACTCTTAGGATGGCCCAGGATTCCTGCCCCTTGGAATTCACATCCCGGTCTGACCCCCTCCTCCTGAGTGTGGGCAGGACCTGTGACTCGCTGCTAACCAACGTTCAAGATGCCAGGATATCCGGGTTTGGGATTACATGCATGTGAATGTGTGATTGCATTACATAAAACTGTCACTCTCTCCCTTGCAGCCTTTGTTGATGTAAATAACCATTTTGGGGATCCACACACAACAGTGAACTCCAGGAGCCCAGGGGAGTTTTTAGCCTATGAGGACCTCCAGCTAACACCCTCAATGAAATGAACCCCTCAGTCCTCCAACCCAAGAAACTAAATTCTGCCAACAACTTCATGAGCTTGGAAGTGGGGACTTCCTCACTTGACCCTCTGATGAGACCACATCCCCAGCCAACACCTTCATGGCAGCCTCTGAGACCCTGCAGCAAAAGACCCTGAAAAACTGTGTCCAGGCTCCACATCCATGGTGTGGGGGGGGGGGGGGGGGGGGGGGAGAGAGAAACATCAATGATGAGAGAGAATCATTGATCGGCTTCCTCCTGCGCGCCTCCTACTAGGGACCAAGCCCACAACCCGGGCATGTGCCCTGACCGGGAACGGAACCCAGGAACCTTCAGTCCAAGGGACGATGCTCTATCCACTGAGCAAAACTAGCTTGGACTATATTCAGCTGTGTTAGAGACATTAAAACAGTGACTCAGAGACAGTGTGAAATAGCACAGCACTGGGACCCTTTATCTTGCTTAATGTTTCCCCTAATCTACTATTTCCCTTGACAAGGTTAAATGCTCATGGCAAAACAAAGGTTTCTGGTTTCACTACTGCACTTAACTAAATTATTTTATATATATATATATATATATATATATATATATATATTATATGAAATATGCTAATTAACCGGGAAGCCATAACAGGTTGACCAGACAGGAGGAGGTTGCGTGCGCAGCTTTGGTGGCGGGGCGGCAGGGGCCTCTGAGCACCTGCGCTGGGGGAGGGCCTGATCAGCAGTGGCCGTGGCTGCTTCATGGGCGGGAGAGGGAGGCAGGGCTGGACCGGAGGGTGGGTGGCGCTGCACGATTTCGAATCGCGTGCTGGGCTCCTAGTATTTTAATAAAATCATTGATGTGTCAGAGTTCCTAAAGGACATTTGAAAATGTCACATCACAAAAGGACCCGCATAGAAACAGGGGAGGCTCCTAGACATAGACGCTACCGTCAGTTACTCTGCCCATCAAGTCCCAGCTACACGGGAGGCAACCTTCCGTACGGATGGGTTGGGAAGGCAAGAAGTAGTACCACCTTTTTATGACAGGAACCATTCTGGACATGAATTTGAAATTAATGTTTCTGGTTATATGCATTGTATACTGTGGTTAAATTATTCTGTATTTCTGTGGTCAAATAATTGGAGCTGCCCTGCTTCTTAGAAACCGTGGATTGTGTGGTTAAATGATATCGTCCAGTCTTCTTTTCCTGGCTTCGCGCGGGTGTGTACGTGTGTGCATATTTCTAGGTGATTTTCACACAAGTTACAGGTCACTGTCACTAAGCCGCAGCCATTTATGAAACCAGCCCGCGTGTGGGAATCCCTCACCAGCCACGCCCACCTCTGGTTTGGCCTTCTCATGTGAAGCAAGGCCATGAGTGGGAACTAGAGACTGTTCCCAAGTCTCACAGACAGGGAGTGAAAGTCCTTAGTCTTCATTTTCAGGGATGATTTCCATGATGGCAATTGTGGAATGGAAATCCCCTCCTTCATAGAAAATGTCAAACTTAACTCTTCTGCATCCAATCTGATGGTTTCAGTCCATCATGACAAGACATTTCTGTGGGAAACTGACAAGCACAGTACCATTACCTCGAACCTCATAATTTTTCCGCATCCAAAGTGTTTTATCAGAGTTTACATGAGTGATTTATGTTGTTTTTAGGTTCATTTTTAATGTTTCCATTTTTCATTACATGGAAGTGCAGTTTCCCTTAAAAACAAGTAAAACCACACAAATAATGCATTTTTGTCTGTAAAAATGCAGGTTGCTAAAACCAGCAAGTCTGTGGCCGCAGGACTTTCCAGCCAAAGCTGCTATTCTGACTTTGGGTCTGTTACAGCCCAAGGATTGGTTCCTCTGTCGTGATAGCCATTTGTCAGCCAAGCAGACACTCCGCTGTCCTCCAATGAAACACAAGATGATATTACGTTAACCCCACATCTATCCGTGTCCATTTTTACATTTTCATTTACCTTGACAGGGTTTATTAGTTTATTACTCAAAACACAACTGAAAATTAGTTCCCCAAGATTACCTAATAGTGACCAGAGCTCAGGCACATGCTCTGCCAGTGAGGCCGGGAACTGGAATCACCTTTCTTTTTTTTTTTAAATATATTTTTATTGATTTCAGAGAGGAAGGGAGAGAGAAATAGAAACATCAATGATGAGAGAGAATTATTGATTGGCTGCCTCTTGCACGCCCCACACTGGGGATCGAGCCTGCAGCCCGGGCCTGTGCCCTGACCGGGAATTGAACCGGGACCTCCTGGTTCATAGGTCGATGCTCAACCACCGAGTCATGCCGACTGGGCTGGAATCAACGCTCTGATAAATAATTTGACGATGAGCATAAAGAAAATAAACTGGTTGCCCCTCTTTGATGCAGTAATCCCTCTTCCAGGAATTTATGATATAGAATTAGATTAATTAGGGATACGCATGAAGATATACATACAAAATTGTTCACCAACGAGCACTTTATTATAGTATAAAAATAGAACTGGCAGCCTAATTATGTCCATTATAGAAAATACTTAAATAAATTTTGCAATCTCCATGTGATAGAATAGTATGCAATTATTAAAGCAAGATTTTTAAAATCAATGCAATGACATTAAACATTTTAATGTTAAGGAAAGAAAATCAGAATCCAAAATTACATTATTAAAACAGGCATCTCCGGGAGAAGTCCAATAAAGAAGTGAGTATCGTGTTTGTTGTGTGTGCCCCTGAGTGGGAAGATCGGGAGAAGGGATGTTTGCAAATCAAATGTGCCCGATAAAGGGCTCATAGGGCTAGTATCCAAAAGATGTAAAAACTCAGACAGCTAAATAACAAAACAAAAATCCAATTTTAAATGGGCAGAGGATCTGAGTAGATGTCTTTTCAAATAAGACGTACAGATGGCCACCGGGAACATTAAAAAGTGCAAATCAGAACCACAACGTGACATCACTTCCCACCAGAGACAAAGACTTTTATCCAAAAGACAAGAAACAGCAAGTGCCGGCGAGGATACGGAGACAGGGGAGCGCTCGTGCCCTGCCGGCGGCAGGTGGACGGCCCCGCCGCGTGGAAAACAGTGTGGAGGCTCCTCACAAAATTAAAACTAGAGCTCCTGTCTGATCTAGAAATTCTACTTCTGGGTACTTATCCAAAGAAAGCAAAAAGATTAATTTGAAAGGGCATCTACACCACCACACAGACTGTAGCATTATTTACAACAGCCAAGACATTCTTTAGAAATTCTTTAGAAAAAATTAATTATTAAAATGTCCTTTCATAAGTTAAATTTGAATCATCGTGACCTAATAAATATGGTATCATCACATTTTGTAGTAATCTTAGCAAATGCAAATTAACTGTCATAAATTTTTTAAAAATCCTCTAACTGATAGAAAGTTTTAAGAGAAGTTGATTATCCAATGATTATTCCGTAGAGAATGTGTTTTTCTTTTTAATAACATGTTAAGGAATCAGTTATTGAGAGCTCTGTACGAAAGTCACCAGCGTTAGGGCTGAGGCAGGGACAGTGGAAGGTGTGCCCGGAGCATCTTCAGGCACCAAAAGGTAGAAAGTATTTATATACATGCATGCATGCACACAGACATACACATATGCACACATACATACACATACGCACACACATACACATATGCACACACATATTCACACACATACACATACGCACACACATACACATATGCACACACATATTCACACACATACACATATGCACACACATACACATATGCACACACACATACACATATGCACACATACAAAAAGACAGACAAAAAGCATAGGGGCATGTCAAAGAGACAAGGAGGCACCAGAAAGAGCCCCCCATGGCTACGTCTCATGTAGCCCGAGCAATGAAACGAATCACATGTCTTGGATCGTAGCTGAGTTATCCACGAGTCCACGCTGACATAAATCAGTGGTTGAAGACAAAAGTAAATGGAGGAGAAAGAAGAATCTCCCTGACAGGAGAGTTTCAATGCTCCATGTAGTTATTTCCCCTCTCGGGTGTGGGGCTAACATGCCCTCATTTCCCTCTAACCTGAGGGAGGACTGGACTTACTGACTTGCTTCCAAAGAATAGAAGATGGACAGGTCAGCTTTCCAATGGAGAACCCCGCAGAGCACTACTTTACCAAGGGCTGGCTGCAGTCACCCTGATGTCACGTGGACAGCCTGCCCGCCCAAGAGAATGTGACAGGGACGGCCTGAATAGCACCTCGGTCCCATTCTTCCCCAAATCCCACGGCCCCATGAAGCACACAAGAGACAAACCCCACTGGAATAATTCTGCAGGACACCTGGACAGGGCTCTTTAACATTCCCAAGGTCACGAAGAGCAAAAAAGAAAAAAGAAAAAGACTGAGAAACTGTCACAGAGCAGAGGAGACCGGGGAGTGGGCACAGCCCCTTGCAGCATGGTGCCGTGGCGTCTTGGAACGGAGAGAAGAGATCAACAGAAATATTGCCACGAGCCAAAAATACTGGATCTAGAGCCTTGGTTCTCAACCTGTGGGTCGCGACCCCTTTGGGGGTCCAACGACCCTTTCACAGGGGTCACCTAAGATCATCGGAAAACACATATATAATTACATATTGTTTTTGTGATTAATCACTATGCTTTAATTATGTTCAATTTGTAACAATGAAAATACACCCTGCATATCAGATATTTACATGACGATTCATAACAGTAGCAAAATTACAGTTATGAAGTAGCAACGAAAATAATTTTATGGTTGGGGGTCACCACAACATGAGGAACTGTATGAAAGGGTCGCGGCATTAGGAAGGCTGAGAACCACGGATCTAGAGAGTGGCTGACAGTAACATATCAGTGTCGGTTCCTCTGTTGTGGCAGACACACCGTGATCATATAAAATGTTAACAACTGGGGAGACTGGGGGAAGGATATACGAGAACTCTGTGACCTGTGACACGTTTGCAAAATGTGAAACTACCACAAATGTTAAGGTTTATAAATAGTAAAAAAGGATGCGTCCAATGGGCTCACTCAGCTCCCGTATTTACTGCGCCGTCCTATTCACCAGCGATCATTCATTCATTCCTGTAACCAGCCGGTCCCGCAAATGGCAGCATTTACCGTTGCTTCCTGCCACCTGTTCACGAAGTAGTTGGAAGAGAGGAAGCCAGCAGGGCGTGCGGACTGCAGCATAAAGGCTGGCGTTAGGGTTACAGGATTACAGGACCAGGTGCGACACTCTATTGTGATGACGGTAAGGGGACCTTCGGGCAGCGCACGGTGCCACAGAGGCCATTGTACGGGCACACACAACAGTTAGGACAAAGGCAGCGCGGCTTTCTGTGGCCTGGACAGCACACTCAGTGTTTCGTTTAGTGGACGTACAAGTGACCCTGCCCGATCAGTAGACTCCATTCAGTGAGAGGAAGAAGTCAGGACATTGTGTCAAACAGGGAACGGTGACTACGGCAAAGAACCCAAGGGCAACTTGGAATTGACGAAAGCACGAGGCCTGGAACGTTTCATTCGCAAAATATAACTTCCTATCTTCCGCCTAATTTTGAAGGGCTTCAAAGTGAACACCTACATTTTGTTTTTTAATCTTCACCCGAGGATATTTTTCCATCGACTTTTTAGAGAGAGCGGAAGAGAGAGGGAAAGACAGAGAAAAACTCTCGATGTGAGAGAAAAACATGGGTTGGTGGAATCGAACCCAGGACCCTTTGGTCTGCAGGCCTATGCTCTATCCACTGAGCCAAACTGGCTAGGGCTACATTTTTTTTTTTTTAGATACCTACTCATTCCCTCGTGCTTTCTGCCATATTTACATCCTATTCAATACCTAGGGCAGTGTGCGGTTCCTGAAGGGTAATAGTATCCTCTATAACAAAAGCCCAGCAACCATAACGGTGTCACGACCAGAATGACCTCTCGACCAGTCTCTATGAGGTGCATCGACCACCTCTTGGTCCCTCCCCGCCAGCCCACAGGCTGGCGAACGGGGAACCAGGATGGGTGGTGGTGGGGTGGGACTGGGGACTTTAAGATGGCATAAGGTGGCCCTGATCGCAGGTTAGGCCTGGGGACCCTACTCGTGTACGATTTTGTGCGCTGGGCCTCTAGTAATTAATAAGTAAGCATTTTTAAAGTTTGAAAATAGCATGAGTTACTTTTTATCTCTGAACACAGAAGCCCAAATGGATACATGAAAAGGAATTTTTCCCATCCTCTTGCTACGAAAGCTTGCTGAATTCTACACGGAAGATGTAAAATGCTCTGTTACAAAGCAAATAATGCACGTGAGTTGTGATGTCAGGAAGGGCAGACAAACAGAAATGGTACAGCTTTGCCCTAACTGGTTTGGCTCAGTGGATAGAGCGTCGGCCTGCGGACTGAAGGGTCCCAGGTTTGATTCCAGTCAAGGGCATGTGCCTTGGTTGCGGGCACATCCCCAGTGGGGAGTGTGCGGGAGGCAGCTGGTCAATGTTTCTCTCTCATCGATGTTTCTAACTCTCTATCCCTCTCCCTTCCTCTCTGTAAAGAATCAATATATATATATATATATATATATATATATATATTTTTTTTTTTTTTTAAGGTACAGCTTTATCATAAGGACAGTGACCTCTCAGTCAGAATGTCAACCCCATCCCAGCCTACAGGGCTCTTTCCAATGGCACCTCCTTCAGCCTGAGGTGCCTCGTCTTTTCCCACCTCCATCCAAGGAGAAACTGAATCTCCTTACAGCGCCTTCACACCGGGTTTATGCACTCTGCGGCATGCACCATTTCTACCTCCCTCACACTGCTGTCTGGGCCTGGCTCCGATGCTGAACTTGACACTCCAGTTCACTCTCAGGGCACCTGAAGCATTCCTGCCCCCGCAGGCTCGCAACTCCGGCTGTGGGAGGCAGGACGGAATGAATGGCCCTGCTTGTTGGAACTCAGGCCTCTGAGCACAGTGCCCTTGGTCTCCTCCCCGTCAAAAGGTGCCCCCCCCCCCCCCGCCCCTACCACAGCAGTGCTGAGCAGAGCTCACTGAATGGCTCTGCAGAGAAAAGCGAGGGCCTGCAATGTGAGAAGTGCCTGCGCAGGTGAGAAGACAGACCCGCCATGCCCCTCTCCGCCCAGGCCCCAGCCCAGCTTGGAAGCACTTCAAAGGCCGCACTTTCCCTTCCCCTCCCAGCTTTGCTGATTCTCCCCTCCCCTGTGCACTCCCACTCGCTCACCCGGCAAACAATGGGCCATTATGCTCCCAGGAGGAGATAATTACCTCCAAGGCCAGGTGCCAGGGGGAAGTTCGCTTGTGTCCAATTACTGTGTGGTTAAAGGCCTGTGTTTCTTTTCTGTTTTTAAGCCTTTACCGCCAGACTGCCAAACACCCGCCCCCAGCACAGGCACCTAGGTTTGCCTTGAACTTGGGTCCCATTGTCTTCACTCTCTCCCAACCTGCGTCTGATAGCACTGCTGTCTGCTCCTCTGCGCTGAAGAGGGAGGGCAAGGAGGCCGTGAACAGTGACTGCGACCTCAGGGTTCTCCAACCAACCCGACCGCTTCATCCTCCTCCCTCCTCGGCCGGCTTGGCCGCGGTGAGGCGATTACCAGAAGGAAGTGAGGGTGTGACGGGCTTTTCACCTTTGAGTGAGACATCAGAACACTCCCACGGCCCTCTCCATGAGCTCAGCCAAGATTTACCGAGGAACACACATACACACATATATATCACACACACATCACACACACACACATACACACACACACATACACACATCACACGCACATCACACACACACACATACATACCACACACATCACACACATGCATACACATCACACACACATACACACGTCACACACACATCACACTCACACACATACATACATATCACACATCGCACACACATTCACACACATCACACACATACATACATATCACACACATCACACACATCACACACATCACACGCATACATACATATCACACACATCACACACATCACACACATCACACACATACATACATATCACACACATCACACACATCACACACATCACACGCATACATACATATCACACACATCACACACACATCACACACATACACACACATACATATCACAGACATACACACATCACACACATCACACTCACACATCACACACATCACACACACATCACACATACACACACACATCACACACTCACACACACATCACACACACACATACACACATCACACACACATCACACGCACATACACACACACATCACACACACACATCACACACACACATCACAAGAGAATGGCGTTGAGTCCCGGCTACAGAGTGGCATTTCTTGCCCTGAGGGGGTACAGGTGTCTGCTATGAAATGCTTACTTACAGAGCAATAAACACCCCCCATGCATTTCTGTAGTTGATCCTAATAATTATCACCAATATTTGAAAAATACCTTCTATATGTCAGACATTGTCTTTAGCCCATGACATATATTATCTCATGAGTGACCTTAACAAGGTCATGCTGCTAACTCCATTTCATAGCAGATCTGCTGTCCCCTCTTAGCTTGGGGGTGCTGTGATGTCAGTCTCGCCAAGCTTCCATCCCTCTCCTCTCCCTTCCTGCCAGCCCCTACTCACCCCTCCAGGTCTCCGCTGCCATGGAGGTATGGGGTGACCGTGCTGTAGGAGCCATTCCAAGGATGATATCTTTTTTAAAAATATGTTTTTATTGATTTCAGAGAGAGGGAGAGAGGGATAGAAACATCAATGATGAAAGAGACTCATCGATTGGCTGGCTCCCGAATGCCCCCCACTGGGAATCAACCCCAAAACCCAGCATGTGCCCGGACTGGGAACTGAACCATGACCTCCTGGTGCATAGGTTGACACAACCACTGAGCCACACCGGCCGGGCAGGATGTTATCTTTAACCACACACGTGGCATCGCATCGTCCACAGCCTCTCCTGTGGCTTGGCTCCCCCACAGCTCGCAGGGCAACCTCTGTCTGCAGGGATGGGGGCTCTGCATATGGTGACCTTGGGCTCTGAGAGACCGAGGCGTGAGAAGAAATACAGGGGTCACTTCCCCGCACTCTCCTGGCCAAGTGAGTGACACAGCTCCCCCAGATCTGACAGTCGGGGATGTACCGCTCTCCATAGGAGAAGGTTAGACGATTTCTGGTCAGCTCTCCCTTTAAAATTCCCGGCATGTGTTTTGTGGACGAGGTTGGGCCCACAGCAAATGCCCATCGATTTCACGGACCGACAGACCGATGAATGAGGAAAGGGAGGAAGTCTCCAGGGCCGCGGTCTGCCTGCTCGTCAGAGTATGTACCTTAACACTTGGAGTGGGGGAAACGAGTTAAGTCAGCTCGCGTGAATTGCGCGTACTCCGCGGGAGCCGTCTTAACTCGGTTCATATAGATTTGCGGTGGAGTGCGGGAAACGTGTAAACTCGGGCCGATTGTAACTGCGTATTACCAAATATTTGTTTGTTTGCCGTTCACAAAGATACCTACCTGCGTATGCGAACCGTTTCATACCCATTGGGGTAATAGGTATCATAAAAATCCCTGATTTTGCGTGGGAAACCTAAATAATTGCCCGCGCCATCTTATATTTTGGCGGGAAATTCACCCCACACCGGAGTGTTAAATGGGTAAATCGATGGCATCGTGCCAATATAAACGCTGTGTCCTGGAGGCTTAGTGCACGGCTCCTTCCAGGGGAAAATGCAGCCACGGGAGTGTGTGTGCCCGCGGCCAAAGCTTTGCACACTCGCACATGAAGTTTGTGTGCAAGTGTGAATAGCGGATGCTCTTTAAAGAGTCCGTGTTGGCCGTCACGTGCGCCCCGTAGCACTGTTCTTACACATGTGAAACTGGGGAGTATCCTTAATTCGAAGAACAAAGCCAACCAAAATGAGATTACAACCAAAACCAGAAGAAAACTTGTCCCCATCAGACCAATCTCCAAATATTGGACGCGATCACCAAAGCTCTTTACAAAACCTTCCTTCCCTCAGAGGCCATTTTCATCCATCCTCACCAATCCCACACACTCATGATTCATTTTCACTTCACTCAGCAAAATGCTGTTTTGTAGCGGGTCACTTGATATTCATAAGACTTCTGGGCCTCTCCACTCCATTTTCGTTAAAAACAGGAAGCTGATTTTTGCCAAGAATAAATGAACTTGAGCACAGAATTTTGAATGTGGTTCCGAGGATGAAATCCTCCATCCGCAGGCCCCTTCTGAGGTTGGCGAGACCCTCACCCTGCCCAGACTCTGAAACAATAATGATGCCCTTCAGTAATTTAAGCTCCAGTTCCCCAAAAACCGGAATCTGCGACTAAATTTCACTTAACAACAGGATCTTATTTTTATCTTTAGCAAAAAACCCGGGACAGGTTTTAGTACCAGCGACAAACTGGTGCATTACTGATTTTAAATTTGGAATGATGAGCAAATCGATATTTCAGAGTAAAACAGGAACAGATTCTATGAAATGAACACAAATCAGATATTGCATTGGCCTGCTTCCAACAGACATACACAAAAAAGATTGAGAAAGCTATGGGAAGTGAAATATTAATGATGTAAGGAAGCTTTTGAGAGAGAAAGCTGCAAATTTTGAGGCGTACCAATTTAAAACATTAGAGAAAAACCTAAATTAGATATGTTCATATAAAGTGCTCTCTTATCCCTCAATTGTTAGGAATGAGTGACAGCATGTGGCAATGTGTCAGCGTGTGGGTGACGTGATCTGGAGCCCGTGGTTATAAGAGCCTGGAGGACACATACGATTTATCTCTGAGCACGAACCAGTGCCTCCCAGATGCCGGAAGACGTCTGTTCAAAGTGGATTCTTACACCTTTCCCTGAAACTTTCAAATGGACTTCTTTAGTCTAATACATTAAAGCAATTACATTTTCACTTTCCCATTTTACTTAATGCAAAGTCAATTTCAAGGAAATTCAATTAACCAATTATTTGTTCTCTTTCAGAACAGGTCTGAACCGGCAACATACACACATACATGCTTCCAGTCAGCACCTCTGAGAGTCCTCATTTGCCTAAATTATAGCGTTTGAATAATGGAGAGTTTCCATTTAGCCTCAGAGGGTGGAAAATATTTTAGGCCCGAAACGGTGTTTTTGAAAAACATGCACGAAGCTGTAAACCTAATGATGCGTTCCTCCCATGGCTCCTCCAGACCTGGGGCCGAAGGGAGAAGTGAACCCGGGGGAGGAGCAGGCCCCCGGCTGTGTGTGTGTGCCATCCCACCCCAGGAGCGTTCAGGAAACCGAGGCCCGGTCCATGATACAGTGACCGATTCTTCCACTCAGTATTCACGTGTGTAAACAGCAATGAAGCACGTTGACAACTAAGACACGTGGGTCTAGTCTAAGGGACATAGTCTTTATGTGAAGGGAATTACGTTGACAGAGAAAGACTATTCTTCTCTCTGGGGCTGGGCTAAGACCAGGGTTTCTCTTGGAGTCGGCCTCCTCCCCCAACCCCCTGTCTTGCTGGCCAGTCCATAGAAGAAGTTATAGGGATGGGAGACCCCGGTCCAGGCCTCTGGGTCAGAGTCACAGGGCCTCTAAGAAGTGCGGTGAGAGAAGTCCACACACCAGGAAATAGCATGGGATTCGGAAGCAGATAATTCTGGGCTCAAATCGAAGCTCAACTAATTCTCAGGTGTGGGATTATGGGCAAGTAAGTCTGTATAAGCTTCTGTGTACTCATCCATATAATAAAGGGCTGATATGCAAATCAACCGAACGGCGGAACAACCCGTCACTATGACGCGCACTGACCACCAGGGGGCAGACGCTCAATGCAGGTGCTGCCCCCTGGTGGTCAGTGAGCTCCCCCAGGGGGAGCACCACTCAGCCAGAAGTTGGGTTCACGGCTGGCCAGCGCAGTGGTGGTGGTGGGAGCCTCTCTTGTCAACTGCCGGCTTAGGCCCGCTACCAGGAAG
The DNA here is from genome assembly GCF_028538775.1 of Myotis yumanensis. NCBI lineage: Eukaryota > Metazoa > Chordata > Mammalia > Chiroptera > Vespertilionidae > Myotis > Myotis yumanensis. Next base: position 214,422,730 of record NW_027223753.1, on the reverse strand, counting down.
ACAGCGAACAAGCCAACAAACATGCCCCAATAAACGCAGCTGCTGGGAGAGGCTGGGGAGGACCAGGCAGGGCGGGGAGGCCCAGCAGCTGCGTCCAGGGGACCAGCCAGGTGTCTGCAGAGGTGGCGTTCCCGCCACCACCAGGCCCCCCAACTGCACCCCAGAACCTGCCCCAGCAGCGGTCCCTAGGAAGCCCAATAAGTGCTTGTCAGATGGGTAACTGGGAAGGACCAGGAAGCCACAGGGTCGGGGCAGGTCATTCCTGGCAAACCGAGGCTGAAACCCTTCCTGGAAGACAAGCTTGGTCAGAGCACAGAAAGGACGCCGGAGCCTGGAGCAGAATAGACAGGCGAGGGCCAGGGGCATTGGGACAAGGAGTATGTGGGCCCCCTTTTGAGGATGGCATGACACCATCTAATTTATGCCTAGATAAAATCACGCTGGCCACCCACAGACACTGGACGGGGGTGGGGGCAGGCAAGACCCGCAGGGCGTTCGGGAAGTGGCCTCTGACCGCATCCAGCAGGAAGAGCCTTGGAGCTGGTTGCACTGCCCTGGGCTGGGCATGGAGGTATGGACACGTGGTCACATTGGACCTAACCTTCCCAGGCTGTTCAGACGGCCTTCCTGCTCTGCTCGCCCCCCCACCTCCCTGCCCTCCCACCGCTGATGTGTGCCTTCTGTTTGTGCTTTCAGAATCCCACTGACCCCTCCAGACTCGGGTTTCTCTCTCCTTTGGCGAGTTTGCCCTTCATGGCCTGGAAACGCCGCAGCGCGGAGCATCTGGCCTTCCACCTGGGGGTGTTCAGGGCGCCCCGTGGGATTCCGAGGGCGACCCTCCCCCGCGCACCCCTGGGTGCCTCTGCCTAGTCCAGGGTCAGCACCGGCGGCGGCCTAGACACGAGCACTCAGCCATGTCTGTGGAAGGGACGAATGCCGGACTGGATCGTCTTTGCTGGTGTGCCTGTCTCTTCGTTTAACATCTCATTTCTATTTGCATGACCCTGCTCCTTTGAATATCATTTCTAACCAACTCTACGGAGGAAATACAAACTATTCTCTTAAACACACGTCTGTCCCTGGTGGGCTGCTCTTGGCAGCAGCCACGGTCTGAAGCCTCCAACGGCCTAGTACGCGCAGGATGTGTTCAATTAACTCGCTGCTCAGAGTAAATGGAGGTGCTTAAGCCAACAGTCGTACATTCTCGGTTGCTCCTGTGACTGCACGGTGAGCTCTCAAACACGCTTCGCCCCTCTCAGCACACGCAGCGCAGCCTGGGCCCGGCACACAGTAGGCGCTCGCGCCCCGAGAGGCAGGCCTGCGCACCCTGCAACAGGCCGCCCTGACTGCACTCTGCCTGGCGCCCTGGTCCAGCTCAGGTGTCGGGGTGTGCAGCCAGTGGGGGAAATGCACCGATAAGTACGGCCGCACGTTCCATCCTCCCGGCTCCTGTCATCACGTGGTTACATCATTTTCTCCGGCTCTTCCTCCATCCTGTCCACGCCCCACCCTCACCCATTGGTCAGGAGCCCGCGGAGAGGAGGACGAGTAGGAGGCCATGAGCTGTTCCCCTGCCTTCTCCTTTCTTTACTCCTTAAAGATTTTCTTTCTCTCTTTTTTTAAAAAAATATATTTTTATTGATTTCAGAGAGGATGGGAGAGGGAGAGAGAGAAACATCAATGATGAGAGAGAATCATTGATCAGCTGCCTCCTGCAGGCCCCACACTGGGGATTGAGCCCACAACCCGGGCATGTGCCCTGACTGGGAATCGAACTGTGACCTCCTGGTTCCTAGTTCAATGCTCAACCACTGAGCCACAGCAGCCAGGCTAAAGGTTTTTCTTAAAAATGCATTTTGTTTGCAAATATTAGCACCGTGTTTAGTTTTGCATTAGCTCAGAGCATCTTAATTTGCGGTATCTTCTTCGCCGCAGTCTTAACTTCAGAAGCAGAAATGGGGGTCGCTGCAAGGATGTGCTTGTCCCAGGTCCCAGGAGTGTCCTGTTGAGATTTGCTCCCTCCCCCGAGACAGGAGTGCCCTCCCCCGCTGTCCCCTGTGAGGAGGGAGGGGCGGGGCTCCTCCTTTCTTCTGCAGCCGCTCACCTGGGCATCAGGAACTCAGGGCCCCGCACCCTGTGGAGAGCGCAGGTGAGGGCAGAGGGCTGGCCCAGGCCGAAGCCCATGGCTCCTCCTGCAAGGCTCCTCCGCGTTCACGCCCAGCTCCTGGCGGCCGGACCCCACTGCCCTGGAGAGCGGGCACAGGGAATCGGCTTTAGAGTCGAGATCTGCCGTTTGCCTCCTTGAGCTGCTCCTCAGCTCTCCTTCATCCATGACAATGTGGGACTCCATCCCGGTGGAGGCCCCGTCCCAGTGGAGGCCCCGTCCCGGGTGGAGGCCCCGTCCCGGTGGAGGCCCCGTCCCGGTAGAGGCCCCGTCCCGGGTGGAGGCCCCGTCCCGGTGGAGGCCCCGTCCCGGGTGGAGGCCCCGTCCCGGTGGAGGCCCCGTCCCGGGTGGAGGCCCCGTCCCGGTGGAGGCCCCGTCCCGGTGGAGGCCCTGTCCCGGGTGGAGGCCCCGTCCCGGGTGGAGGGCCCGTCCCGGTGGAGGCCCCGTCCCGGTGGAGGCCCCGTCCCGGTGGAGGCCCCCCAGCTCTCCTGAGCAGCCACATGGACCCAGGAGGCTCCCATCCCAGCCTCAGACCCAGGCTTCTTCCACCCGACCCGTCAGGGGACTTTGAATTTGCTCTTTGACTTTACAAATATCCATGTGCGACTCAGAGATGAAATGTGTGGGTGGCTTCAGAGCCCGCACAGCCTGAGCGGGACTTTGGAGGTGGGTCTGGGACGCGTGTCCATGTCACAGCTGCCGGGCCAGGGAAACGGCTCCGAAACCTCTTCTTTCCCACAGTGAGGCCCTGTCTTCCTTCCCGAGTCTGTTCTGCATGTGCCCCGACGCCCGCTCTGTGCAGGGGCCGCAGCCAGTTTCCTCCTCAGAAGTCAGGCCGCCTGGTCTGAGACGTGACCTGGGCTTTCGCTTTCAAACTGTGAGACAGGGTCCCGTGTCACAGACTAACCCGGGCTGGGTCCACTGGGGTATTTATAACATCATTCGTGGGCCATACACAAGTATCCACTTAAAAATGAGCCTGCTCTCGTTGGTCAAACATTCAACTAACTCACCCTAATGCCTGGGCAGGGCTGGACCACATGATTCTCGGCCCTTATAGCGCCCGTGGGCCGGACATTCCCACCCCTGCCCCACCAGCCTCCCTGCCCCACCAGGCCCCCTGCCCCACCAGGCCCCCTGCCCCACCAGCCTCCCTGCCCCACCAGCCTCCCTGCCCCACCAGGCCCCCTGCCCCACCAGGCCCCCTGCCCCACCAGCCTCCCTGCCCCACCAGGCCCCCTGCCCCACCAGCCTCCCTGCCCCACCAGGCCCCCTGCCCCACCAGCCTCCCTGCCCCACCAGGCCCCCTGCCCCACCAGCCTCCCTGTCCCACCAGGCCCCCTGGCCTGACCGGACCCGGGAAGACGGTCAGCTGCGTGTCCTCCCTGAGCATCGGCCTCCCTCCTGGGATCTGCGTTTACTCCGGAGTCACTTCCTCTGTGACACTGGCTTCTCCTCGGGCCCAGCTGCCCGCTGGCTCGTGTCCTCCCGTTTATTTCTGCGTCTCCTGCCCATTGAGCAGATGCCCTGAACCTGAGCAGGAGCAGGTGTTGCCTGGGATACAGGGTTACACGTCCTCGTTCCCAGAACGCTGACCTGAAACGCAAGGCGGCGAGAAGAGGGTCTGCTCTGCTGACACTGGACACGGCTCCAGTTCAGGCTGTGGTCCACGTGAGACCAATTGTCCCTAAAGGGCAAGTTTGCCAGGTGGCCGCGGGAGGGCCAGGTGGCCGCGGGAGGGCCAGGTGGCTGCAGGAAGGCCAGGCAGCCACGGGAAGGTTAGGCGGCAGGCATGGGGAGGCCAGGCGGCCGCGGGAAGGTGAGGAGGCAGGCATGGGGAGGCCAGGCGGCCGCGGGAAGGTGAGGCGGCAGGCATGGGGAGGCCAGGCGGCCGCGGGAAGGTGAGGAGGCAGGCATGGGGAGGCCAGGCGGCCGCGGGAAGGCTAGGCGGCAGGCATGGGGAGGCCAGGCGGCCGCGGGAAGATGCCCCCGGCGGGCACTCCTGGAAAGCGGTCTCCTCAGTAAGCCAGCGGCTCTCACCCCAGGTGCCGGCTGAAGGAAGACGCTGCATCCAGTGAAACTGCTGATGAACAAACACACCGTGGACCCTGGACACTCTCCTCTGAGGGAGCGGTTTTCCCGGCGCAGCCTTGCCATCAGCGCTGCTCATGTGAAGGTCTCTCGGATTCGAGCGCCACTTCTGACTGTGCGTCACCCCAAGAACCAACGGGCTCCTGGCTGCAGGGGCTCTTCATTTCCTTTCTGGCTGGAGTGTAGTTGGCGCAGGATATGGTGTTAGTTTCAGGTGTAACACCCAAGGCGGCACTTGGCACCTCCCCGCGGGTCCCCCCGGGATCTGCATGGTGAGCGGGTGGCCTCTGCCCCCACCGCAGCCCACACGAGTCTATTCTGGCTGCTGGGAGGGTGAGGGTGACATCGCCCCTTCTACTCAGGGGTCCTGGTCCCCCGGCATCAGTCCGTGGACGGCCTCGAGGAGAGGCCCGCCATGCACACAGTGGATTCCTCTTCCTCTTCCTCCCTCTGAGCCAGACAGGTGCTGGGGCCTCAGCAGGAGGGAGCACAGGGGGGGGGGGGGGGGGGGCGGGGAGACACCTGTTTATCTCTGTACCCGGGTCAAAGGCGTCTCAGCCTCAGTGTGTCACCATCACAAGACAGTTCCCCAGGGATGTGCCCTGGTGGAGGCGATGGCCAGTCCGAGCCTCAGTCTTGCCTCAGGGCAGCGCCTCTGAGCCTCGCAGGGAGAGGGCTGAGCCTTGCTTTCCATCTCCCCGTCCCCCCCGCCCCCCCCGCCCCGCGCTCCTTGATCTCCAAGCCCCCCTCAGACAGACACGCAGCTGCAAGAAGAGGCTGCGATCATTTCATCTCGCGGAGGCCAGAAAGGCTCCTGTAAGGACTGGTGCGCATCCTGGAACCCGGTCAGAACAGCCGGGTACCAGATGGCGGGAGCGCGTTTACTGTAAAGGGATGCGGGCGGGCTCACTTACAAGAAGCAAGTACACCAGCAGCCCGAGGACCCCAGATCCCATAAAAGGGCAGCTGGGCGGCCGCAGTACCAGTTACACACGTGTGGTCTCCACCCCGACACGGAAAAACGGTCACGGTGTGTGGATCACCTGACCTCGGCCCGCCCCTCTCCCCTTCTTGGACGGTCAGGAGGACGGGCCTGGAGATGCCCTTTGACCGTCCAAGTCGAGGCCGGACTGCCCAGAAGCAAAGACCCACACCCCAAACACAGACTCGGCCACTTTCTCCCCACACGGAGCTTCCTGTGCCCACGCCCTGCACCCACATCTCTGCCTGCATGTGCCCCTGCGTGTCCCCTAACAAGATCACATCGCTGTGTTACCCCACTTTGGCCACACTGGACGGGCCTTCCCCCACGGGACCAGCCTGACTGTAATAGAGCTGGGGAGGGACCCGGGCCCACCCAGCACAGCCCTGCTGAGGGGGACAGTTCACGTATGTGGCCCTCTATGAACCAGACACACCCCGGGAGCTCACCTCCATCACATCCTTCCTCTGGGTAAAGACGGCCAGAGGGGAGGGTGGGCAGCACTTGGAAGGCAGGGAGAGGAACGCGTGTGCACAGGGGGGCATCTCCAGGCCCTGAGCGACGTGCCCGTCCTCCTGACCGTCCAAGGCGTGCCCGTGAACCTTCATCCCCGAGAAAGCTGCCAGAACCCAGCCTGCCAGGCTGGTGCCTACACCCCGAGAGCCCCCACACTCTGGTCCCCGGGGGGCTGTCACTCACCTGTTCCTGGCGGGTCAGCCAGAAGGTGCCTTCCTGAGAAACGCCCCCTGGTCCCCAATTGTGCATTGGCTGCTGATGGCTAAATAAAATGCGGTGAATAGGTTTTCCGGCACCATCATAAAATTATACAGACCAGGTGGCGCCAACAGCAGAGAAGGCTGGCAGGCTGACGTCCTAACCACTAGGCCAAACTGGCCAGGGCTCGACAGGTCTGTTGACAAGGGAAGGAAGGGACATCCCCGATTCCTCTCAAAGCTGAGGGCCTAGACGCCTGGGAATTCTACATCTGCGGCACACCTTCTACAATGCCCACAATTTCTAATGTATCCACCTTTAAATAGGTGAGGGGTGAAATAATCAATTGCTTCATCAATGAGAAAAACTTAAACCCGAAGAACCTGCCAACAATGAGACAACGGAGTTCAGAGCCTTGACTTAAGGTGGAGGGTTCCCCACCTGACCCCAGGGACACTGTAGCCAGGTTATTCTGTAGTGAGGGCCATCCTGTGGGTTGTCAGCGATGCCAGGGACACCCCATTCCCACCTGTGACAGCGAAGTGTCTCCAGACACTGCCAAAGGCCCCCTGGGCACAGAATTGTCCTCGGTTGAGAACCGGTTTTAGAATTACACGGAGGAGTCTCCGTGGGTGTTATTTTCCTCTGCCTAAATGTATTTGCCAGTCTCCTCTTCAAATCAATCAACAAAAACAATAAGAATATAAGCATCTAAATTGGCTACTTTCTATGTTCTAGTCACACTATGCACACATCTTCATGATCAACCACTTACGCATTACAGGCACAAGACACTGACATGCCATTTCAGATCAGAAAAATATCTCCCACCATCACCCTGCCCTCTTCATACAATCTCTCTCTCTCTCTCTCTCTCTCTCTCTCTCTCTCTCTCTCTCTCACACACACACACACACACACACACACACACAACTTCCTATCTCAGTGGTCGGCAAACTCATTAGTCAACAGAGCCAAATATCAACAGTACAACAATTGAAATTTCTTTTGAGAGCCAAATTTTTTAAACTTAAACTATATAGGTAGGTACATTGTTATTAACTTAATTAGGGTGCTCCTAAGGCTTAGGAAGATCCACACTCAAGGGGCCAAAGAGCTGCATGTGGCTCATGAGCCGCAGTTTGCCGACCACTGTCCTATCTGAAAGGTGAGCAGTTCGCTGGCTCCCTGTCTCCCTGTAGTAAACTCCCAGGCCCCTGGATCTGGCGGCCCTGTGCCCACTTTCCTGTCATCCTCAGCGGGTTGGACCCATGCGGGGGGGTTCTGCTCAGTGTTTTCAGGCCGGTGCCATGTCCCTGTGACTGGCTGTCGCAGGAGCGGTGAGAGAGGCCGGGGTGGACGCGGTCAAGCCCACGTTCGCAGCTGCCGGGACCTCCCGGTTGCTGCATGGGGGTCGGTCCCCTTGAGACATTTCCCAAAGCCAGGGTGGACATGGCCGGAGTCAGAGACAGACCTCCGGGTATTAGGCCCGGAGACTGCAGGCATGTTTGTCACAGCAGCAGAGCGGAGCTGGTGCTGCTTGCGATGCACGGGTTCCACTGAGGGACAAGCTCCAAAGCTACACCGGACATTTTCTGGACACTTCGGATGGACAGCCAGTCCCAGGCGACAGCACCCGACAGAGGAAACAGACAAGGGTCCAGACTGTCGACATCGCATACTCAGGTTTGCTTAAATTATATGACGCATCAGTTACATAGACAAAACTACAATCACACCCAGTTTTATTCATCAAAGTCTGTGACCCTGGACATTGGAAATGTGCTCCTGTCCCTTTAAGGATGGGAGGGACACCGGGGCTTCTTGGAGCAGCTGCCCGTGGGGAAGGTGTTTCTGTGTCTGTGGCTTTGGCCTCTGGCAGCTCCCATTCGGCAAAGGCCTCTGGAAAATGACTTCCGATGCAGAGGGCGGGCACGACCTTGGGAGACCGTTTACTCAGGGACCAGCGGGGCCAGGCTGCCCGCTGTCCTCTCGGGACGCTCGGCGTGGATTCCGGTCAATAGCCTGTTTTAGGAAACGCCGAAGCCAGATTTTAAAACAAGAGGAGATCTGCCGTCCCCTGGGCACGCACGGCGACCGGACGCCGGGGGTAAAGGCCGCAGTTCGAGGCCTCTTCGACGGGTCTGTCTCCAGCAAGGGCTCTCTCCACCCCCCTCTGCCCAGGGCTCACCTCCTCAGCCCCTGCACCGGGTCCCGGCTTGGAAAGGACACACTTCCTGGACCAGGGTTGGCTGTATTTTTTGTTTTTGGTTTTTGGTTTTGTTTTTAAGAAGAACTGTATTTTTTCCCTTCGGCTAGGGAAAAAGTCTCTCTTGAAATGTGACCCTCCTCCCAGATAAGTAATGGCAGCCCCCGAGAATGGAAAGTGGGAGCGGACATGGGCTCTGAGTGCGGCGGGCAGCGCTTCTCATTGGAAACGGCGAAGAGGGAGTTTTCCTTGGAGGCCGCCCAGCTGACTTGGAACCAAACACAACAGAGATTTGCTTGTGAGCACTGAAGTCTCTGTTTTCCCTGTTAAAGGAGGAGCTGAGAGTGAGAGTACTAAGTAATAAAATTGCATGAGGGAAATGATCTGAGTTGGCATTTTATCTATGATGGGGGGATACAGCAAGTCTCGAACAGGGAGAGCAGATCTTTGAGGCCATCTGGTCAACCCAGGAGGAGCTGGAACCTTGTCCCAGTGAAGAGCCTGCCTTCTTGTCTGTTCTTGCTACCACGGTGCTTCTGCTCAAGCTGAAGGATTCCGTGTTTCCACTTAAAAAAGAAACCAATCTAGCCTGGCCGGCGTGGCTCAGTGGTTGAGCGTCGACCTGTGAACCAGGAGGTCATGGTTCATTTGATTCTCGGTCAGGGGACATGCCCAGCTTGTGGGCTCGATCCCCAGGCGGGGGTGTGCAGGAGGCAGCCAGTCAATGATTCTCCCTCATCATTGATGTTTCTCTCTTTCTCTCCCTCTCCCTTCCTCTCTCTGAAGTCAATAAAAAATATCTTTAAAAAAAAGAAAAAATAAATCAATCTAGTTGAGCTGAATTCTTCTGGAGTTTTGGGAGGCATTTGCTCGCCTGCCACAGAACAGGCCTTTGGTTTGACAATGGCTTTGAAAGCCACACTTCTGTAGTCAGGACCTCCTGGGTTCTGTGCTCCTTTACCCAATCAGTTACCAAAAATGGATACTGTCAGTGTTTTTGAAGGTCTCTTCATTTCCTTGATTAAAAATAGTACATTTGTAGTGTGAGCATTATTAGTCTTAAAATATCATAAAGCAGATAAAACAAATAATGTTACTGGCCTATGATTGGACAAGTTAATTATTTCTTACTCCTTCATCTCTTGTCCTCTCACTCCCATTCTCATTTCCTTTTCATTCCTGCCTCTGTAACACACATTTTTATTTACATGTAACATACATACTAATGAGTGTATCTATAGTAAATGTGTCTTGATGAGTGTTCCAAACAAGCCCTCTCCTGTATCCAGCAACCAGCTCAAGAGAAGAACAAGGCAGGCACCCCGAAAGCCCACCTGGGCAGCCTCATCCTGACTTCTGACATCATAGATCCACTTGGCCTGCTTTTTGTTTGATAGACATGGAATCTTCTAGAACTTCTGTTTCTGGCTTTTTTCACTCAGGCTGCGTCAGTGAGATTCATCTGTTGCTGTATATTTTTCTTTTCATTTAAAAATCTACACTCCCTCCCACCCCCGCAGTCTGGGGTACATTTATATTCCTCTTACTTCATCTTTCTAGCAGGTATTCGGCCTCCTCTAACTTGTGTGTTAGATTTCATTGCCATCTTCTGATGTCTTGCCTTTGTCAAGTCAGGAGCGTCCCTCTGACCTGAGCAGTAGAACAGCGTGCACCCCAGGGACGTGCGGGCTGATGCCTCCCCGCCAGGCTCCCCGAGCGGAGACAGCTGCTGGACCACACAGGCAGGTGAAGGACGCCTTGTTCAAGGGTCCACCCTGGGGTGCTTATGTGAGAGATGCCGTAGGCAACTTTATTTCTCCTTGCCTAGGCCACAGGACCTCGACAGTGGGCCAAACGTTATTCTAGATGTTTCTGGGAAATTATTTTTTTGACAAGACTAACATTTAAATCAGTAGACATTGCATAAAGCCGATTGCCCTCATAATGTGGGAGGGCTTCACCCAACCAGTTGAAGGCCTCAGTAGAACAGTGACTGACTACCCCAAGCAAGAAGGAATTCTGCTAATTCACATTGTTTGGACTGAAACTCCATCGCTCCCTGGGGTCTCCAATCTGCTGGCCTACCCTGTAGATTTTGAACTTGCTGGTCCCCACACAGTGATGTGAGTTAATTCCTTAAAATTAATCTCTCTGTATCAATAGATAGATACATCTACTTGTAGACACATAGATAGACACAATCCTCTTGTTCTGCTTCTCCAGAGGTCCCTGACCAACACAGCTCCTCTCCCCACTCCCAAACCATGGAAGACCTTGCTAATTCCCCAGGACAGGACGTTCCTGCCGCGGAGTCCTCGGGCTCTTCCAGGGGTGGCCGCCAGGTGACCATGGCCAGCAGTGAGCTAGCACACGATGTCTTGCTTGCTTTGCCCTAGAGCACTGCTTCTCATTTGGGGGTGAGTTTGCTCCTGAGAGACATTGGACGATGTTTGGAGACATTTTTTTGGTCACAAATGGCGGGGGCGGGGGCGGGGGGGTTCTGCAGTGCACAGGGCAGTCTTTCCAACAAGTGTCCATTATACAGGACTGAGATCGCGGCACTGGAGACACAGCCAGGGTCCTGGAAGTTCGGGGTCACCCAGACTCAGCTACTAAAAGGCAGACGTCTCACACAGGAATTGCTCAGTCCTTACACGGCGATATTATATGGACTGGAGAGAGTTCATCCGTAATAAGCAACCTGGAAAGTTATTTTAAAATTCTCAAGTGCACCCCTTTTTATTATATTTTTTTGTGATGTGAGAGCAATTATTTTTAGCCTTGTCTTCTCTTCATTGCTTTCATAACAGAATCTTCTCTTCCTTCCACAGACAGGAAAGTAGGCACCTTCTTCCTAACACAGTCATGGAGTCGGCGATCTCTCGGCTGAGGGGACACACTCCAGGTCCCAGGAAAGAGACGGTGGGAGGAAACGAATAAACGGCAGCTTCCTACACTTGGCCATCAACAACAATAATGCACACGAGAAGAGCCGGGTGCAGGGGTCAGCATGGGCTTGCTCATTCCCGGCACCCAGGCGCTTCTCCCACTCAGAGCTCTCGGGGGTTTGGGCAGCAGCCCAGGAGGTTTCTCCAAAGACACTGAGCCCCTCGCCCTTGGTGCAGGGGCCAGGCTGTGCGTGTGTTAGGAGCAGGCTCTCCGTCTTTCCAAGACAGGCTCACGAGGACTGTGTGGAGGAACTGTTGTCTGCTATGGTCTCCAAGGCACCGTGTAATCGTAACCCAATACTAACAGGATAGTAGGTAATGTACTGGGTATTTTGCTGTATTTTTTATCCTTATACTGATTCCCAACAACCAGGGTAGAAGAGAGTGGGTGGATGTTTTTATGGTGAACAAAGTTCACCAGAAAACTATGGGGATATTCTCTGGAGACCCTAGAGACAGAGAGGAAGTGAATAAAACCAAGTCAGCTTGGAAACCCATTACTGTTTCTGCAGAATATCAGGAAATCGGCACCGGGATATCCATGCCCCTGGGTTCTTATTGCTACTTTGTGTTGGAGCGGTTATTGAATCACATCATCAATGAGAGGAGAGTGGCCTATTTTTCCATTTTGCGTTTTCTGACCTGTCGATGATGTGCTGCATGAATAAATATGTAAGCAAATGATTTTGATCTCTTCCTGTTACATGGAAGTTGTCAACTCTCCTCCATAGATTTTATTTCTAAAAGCCACTCATAAGAAAAGAAGGTCAACAGATGAAAAGGGTACAGCTTGTCAGCTTGGATTTCAAGACGTTGGTAGCAATAGTCCAGCCACACGGAGGGCTTGACGGACAGTCCACCTCGTGCGTGTGGCACGATGAGGAGGCTCAGAACTCTTGGCTCTGAGGCACAATTGCATTGCCATGGTCTGTGAGAACAATGGCCACCTCATCCTTTTCTCCCAGCCTCTGCCTAACAACATCCCTGAACTGTGCAGCTGACTGGTTTGTGCTCCCATAAAAATTATCATAGTTGCTGGAGAAACAAAACACAGCGAGGAAGGTCAGAGAAGGCTGAAGAGACAGCGATGGGTCCGAACCTTAGGTTACCCAGGGGCTCTGGCACCAGTGGGCTGAGAAGCAGGTAATCCAGGGAGAAGGGCACAGGACGGCAGATGCGCAGGGGCCGGGCTGCAACAGCTGTAGCTGAGTGCTGTGGCCAGCTGTGTCATGAGGCCTGCAGTGTGTCACGCAATAACACAGCGTGGGCGTGACCTAAACCATTCCCTAGACCAGTGGTCGGCAAACTGCGGCTCGGCAAACTGCGGCTCGAGAGCCACATGCAGCTCTTTGTCCCCGTGAGTGTGGCTCTTCCACAAAATACCGGCTCTTCCACAAAATACTGACTTCTGCACATGGGCCACGAAGTTTCAATCGCACTGTACATGCACGCCCACACGTGGTATTTTGTGGAAGAGCCACACTCAAGGGGCCAAAGAGCCGCATGTGGCTCAAGAGCCGTGGTTTGCCGACCACGGCCCTAGACCTACACCCATCCTCCTTCGAGGTGGGTCTAATGAAACTTGTTTTGGCAGCTTGGCCTCGGTTGGCCAGTTCCTGCTGCATCACCATCTCGGAGACATCGACATGAAAGCCAGGAGGAAGCTTCCCAGACTGGCCAACACCGTTCGCCCACACTGACCAATGTCCTCATGGCGGCCCGTTGGCACCAATGCCATCTGCAGTATTGAGTCCTCCACCCTTCAGGCCGAGAGAGAACAGACTTGACATCTGCCTGATTCTTTTCAATCAAACTGAAATACATCAAGTACATGGATGCTGTGGCCAGAAGCTGACTCGGACTGGGGAGGGCGTGGGCTCTGGGCTCAGGCACTGCCCCTGCCACCCAGCAGCACCGTGTCCTGCTCCCTCTCCTCACGCTCAGCCTAGTCCTCATCTGGGACAGGGGCTTCTGGGTAATATCTATGGAGGAGCTGCAATGGGCCAGGTCCCATTCCACCACATGTGATGTCATTTAGTTGCCGTAGTAACAACCCTGCCGGGTAGGCACCATCATCATACCACGTTACAGGTAAGGATGCCAAGGCCCAGCGCCCAGCGGGGAAAGAGCAGAGCAGCCGCTGGTACCCAAACCCTGTGGGCTCGCTGCCCTATCCTCCTTCCCCTCTGAGTTCCGAACCCCTGCACTTCATACCAGGGCAGTGTCCTGACTCACGTCACACCCACGTGAACATATTGCTCCCAGGAGGAACCCAGTCCACACACATGGCTCACAGCAAAGGGATCCACACGCCCCTGGTTCACCCACCCAACAGACACGGACCGAAAACCAGGAGCTGTTCCAAGTGGGTGTGCCGCACGATCAAGGGCCCTGCCCCCTGGAGCTTGCAGTGGAGAAAGGAAACAGACTACAGCCAGATCGATATATTGTCAATAACCCATCCCTAGTGCCACGAAGAAAACCAGAGCAGCGGACGGAGGGACGCATTGGGTGGGGGAGGGCGGAGGTGGAGGGTGCTGGGGTGGGTGACTCAGAGGGAGGCCAAGGGTCTTTGAGGAGGTGACCTTGAGACCAGCCCTACCACAGGTCAGGAAGGCCATGGTACACTCTGAGGAGCGTTATTGCTTTTAGAACAAAATTAATTATGTGCTAATTTCTTAGCTAAACCGAAAGAGTTCTTGTCACCGGCGCCAGCCAAAGGCCCAACGTCTTCCTTCCATGTTCTCGACACTGTGACAACAAAAGAATGAATTGAAGATGCAAGTAGCAAAGGAAGGGCCTGCTCTGAGGCCGGAGCGCCTGGTTCGCACACAGGCCGAAGGCACCATGAATGGCCAGAGAGCGTGTCTGTCTCCCTGGCTGTGGGTGATTCACAGTCTCCCAAAGACAAAACCAGCGCTGGCCACAGTTGGGCTGGTTTCACTTAATTCTCTGACCCCGACTCCTCGTGTGGCTAAAAGCATCGCGTCATCACAGCAAATGCTGCCTCTCTCGGCTCCATTAAAGGGAGCCCAGGCCATTTCCAACACCATCTCCCCACCCAGCCTCGATTTCACCACGCTCTCCACCGAAGATTAGTGCTAATGCTTTTCTAAGAGGTTTGTCACAAAAGGGGGCTTAATTGGGCTCATTTTCTCCATCTGCACGTTTGTTCTAAAGCTTTACTTTCAGAAAGCGTGCTGGCCATGAGTGATTCATGGGCCACGGGTAGGGGTAGGAATTGGAGAACCAAGTCGCTCAGCAACTTGGCTTCCTGGGGATATAGAACCCCGTCGCTCAGTGGAGTGGATAGGACAGTGTCCCCCAAAACACATGCCCACGTGCTAACAGCCATGCCCGCCAACGTGACCTCGTGTGGAATCAGGGAGTTGGCAGATGTGATTAAAGATCTCAAGAGATCATCTTAGACTAGAGAGGCCTGAATCCAGTTACAGGTGTCCTTCAACAGAAGGGATGGGAGAGACGGGGACACGGAGGAGGCCACGTGAGGCAGGGGCAGAGATGGAGGCTTTGGGCCTCGGGCCACGGAGCCCATGGCCAGCAGCCACCGGAAGCCACGACTGAGACACGGAGCCTTCAGGAGAACTCCCCCCACCCCCCACCTCCGCCCCCAGCGACTCTGGTTCAGACTTCTGGCCGCCAACATTGTAAGGGAACACATTTCTGTTGTTTTAAGCCAAGAAGTTTGTGGTATTTTTTTAGGCAGCGTTGGTTTGAGTCCTTGACATTGAATAGAGGACTAATTGTGCAGAGTTATTTAACTCCTTGGGACAATGGAGGGTGTGACCCAGTGTTCAGATCAGAATATATGTGTGTTTTAAAAATATATACTTTTATTGATTTCAGAGAGGAAGGGAGAGGGGGAGAGAGATAGAAACATCAATGATGAGAGGGAATCGTCGATCGGCTGCCTCCTGCACGCCCCCAACTGGGGATCATCGAGCCGCAACCCGGGCCTGTGCCTTGACAGGGAACTGAACAGTGACCTCCTGGTTCATAGGTTGATGCTCAACCACTGAGCCTCGCCGGCCAGGCCAGGGCAGAATATGTTTTGTGCCGATTTTACTGGGAGAGAAAATGGCTGTGGTGGCTACTGCTGTGGGAGGTACCCCACCTCTCCCACTCGGCCCCGCCGGGGACTGACCCTCCACGGTCACACAAGTGGGCCGACCCAAACAGAGTCCATCAGACGCCCACCCTGCGGCCACACTGATTGGTCGAAGTGCTCGTTGGCTCCTGGTTGCTCCCTGGAGCTCTTGCTGGCCATCCGAGCGGGCGTGGGAGGGAGCGTTCTTCTCCAGCCACTCACTGAGGCTCGAGTGTGAACGCCGAGCCCCATCACAGCCCTGCACGCAGACCGCAGACCCGCAGCAGGAAGCCACGGTCCGCACGGAGACCACCTCCTCTGCGGGCACTGCTGACATTGGGAGGTGCAGTGCCTCGTGGTGTGGCCACATCCTGTGCACTGCAGGCCAGCGGTGCCCCTGGTCCTGCTACTAAAGAGCCAGTAAATGCCCCCAATCATGTGACAAACCAGAGCACCCCGGGGCATTTCCCAATGCCCCCTCCAAGGGGGTACCCCGGCTGAAAGCAGGGGCAGGGGAGCTCAGAGGCAGCACCTCCGACTCAGCAGCCGACCCATCCCTGGTCACGGTAGAAGTGGACTTGCCACCCGAGACTCGGGCATCTGGACGGCATCACCAGGAGCCAGGCTGCCCCTGTCACCGCGTCGGTATCTTCCTTTGTAAAAGTAAGAGTGGCCTGCTCACTCCTGGCTCATCACTGCCCGCGGGTGTGGCTGCCTCAGGTCACCTCCCCTGTGAAGGTCAACAGCTGCCCCTGACCATCACCTCTGGGTGACCTGGAAGGTTTCTCTCTTCATCCCTTTTGCCTTGATTGACAGCTCAGCTCACAGAGAGTAGCCTGACTTCAAGTCCCCCAGGGACAGCTAATGACCCTGAGGGGGTGACCCCGGAGAGGCCGGCGCTGAGGCTGGAGTCACAGCCAGAGCCTGATTGCAGAGGGCTCACGGGCCAGGACTTCCCGTGGTGGGATGTCCCCCCTAACGCCATGAGGGTCCAAGGTCATTGGGAGTGACAGGGCCACGTTCGTGGGGCCACGAGGAGATAGAACTGGCTTCGGTAAAGGCCTGTCGGGGAGTGGGCGGTGGTAGGGACCTCTGAGAACGGACCAAGGGCAGGACGGAGGCAGCAGCAGCAGCAGAAGTTCCGAGAACCGGCTTGAGGGCCAGTGCGCAGCTGGTGCTGGAAGCGGGACGCGGTGGATGGAGAGGAGAAACGGGGGGAGGAGTCACCTTGTTAAAGTAGATTTTCAAAATTGTGTAAATGGGAATGGGGCCCAGTTCTTTTGATGTTTTCCAGAAGTTTCCTCTCAACATTCTGGGTGTGTTTAAAGAACATGATGATGAGATAATATCCCAGACAATGGAGGGATTAGGCAATTCAGGAATGTGAAGGCTCAACAATCAGACGCTTCAGGATGCCGGGTGAGGAGAAGTCATTTGCACACTCCCCACGCCTTCTCTAGGCAAAGTGCTTTGATTTGTTCTTTAATCCCCATAAGAGACCTGAAATCTCCAGGCAGATGGAGGCTTCACACCCTGCCCTGTGCCTCCTGGGAGCTGGAACTGGGCGAAGCAGGGAAGGTGGGTGCTGACTCCCTGGGTGGGGTGATGGGCAGAGAGGCGGGATGGAGGGGGTGGCGGGAGGAAGACCAGCACGGCCGTAGCACGCTGGTGAGACAGCTGCCCCGAGACCGCTGTTTTAGGGTGCACACCCGGTAAGATCAGAGCGGGAAGGAGAGGGCCTGAGCGGGCCGAGGGGACCCCACGGGGCGTACCTTCTGCCCTAAAGGAGGCCCGATGCCTCCAGAGTCTCAGGAGGAAGACGCTGGAAAGAAAAAATCCCAGCGTTTTCTAAGTTCCCAGCTTTTGTGTGCCACACCCATCAAGGGCCCGGATCTGGGTTTCAAGGTGGATGGTCCCCGAGTTGGGGGACTGTGGGCGTGGGAGAGAGACAGAGTCCCAGAGAGAGGCTTGGTTGTGGAAAGGCAAAGATGCATGGAGATTCAGTTCCAGGAGCTGAAAGATGGAGATGCCTGAGGGGCGCGGAGGGGGAGCCGTGGCAGAGGCCCTGGGCGAGACCCACCGCAGGGCGCCCTGGTTTGCCTCCAGGATGAAATCCATTGCATAACTTTCAACACGTACAAATACGGATATTTTGCATAGAGACCGAGATTGCAGGCTCCTTTGGAAAACTCTGCCGGTGTGGCAGGGCCAGGCCCTCCTTCCCACAAGTCAACAACCGCAGGCGCGGAGGAGAGAAGCGGGGACCCTCCCCTGCCGCCCCGCTCCCTGCCTCCTCCCCGGGGCCACAGAGCGGCCCCACCTGCACTGCAGGCCTGGTCTGGCTGCACTTGGCCCTGGGACCCACGGGTTACAGGGAAGTTGACGAGCTGCTGACAGAGCTGAGAGCCGGTGGGGGGGTGAGGGAAGGAGGAGACCATTCTTCCCTCCACACAACCAGCGCCCACGTGGAATTTCGCGTGGATGTGGATGAGGCCCTCTGGGCATGGTAGCTTCGGAAGCTTCTGGAAATAGTCTCCTCGGAATGAGGACTTCCAGTTCATACAGGGAGCCTGGGGCGCAGGCGAGGGAGCCTGGAGGCGGAGTCGTGGGGTGGGTGAAGCCCCAGGGTACCAGGCCGGGGAGGAGAGATGCAGGCTGTGCAGCTTCTGAAAGGCCTCCTCATAGGGGAAAGGTTTGCTCCCCACAATCAAACGTGCCACTAACAGCAGGAACTAAATGAAACATCATGTCCAGTTCCAAAAGGTGAGTGGTGCGGCAGGCAACTCAACGGCTCATCTCAGAGGCGTCGTCTGCTCATGTTTCCCAAGAAGGAGAGGCGGCACCGGAACAGAGAAAGGTAACCAGTCCCCACCTGCAGTTTCCGAGTCAGACCTGGGCGGCGGGGGTGCACACGTCTTAACACAGGCGTCTTGTCCTCAGGAGAGTCAGGTTGCGGGCAGAGCAGGCCGCGTGCAGAAGGCAGAGTGTGAACAGCGGAAGGAACAGACGGAAGATGAGAATGCTGATCGCCGACATTTACCCACCATGTGACACGCCGGGCGGAGCTTTGTTTCTTAAATCAGCTGTCTTAGAGGAAAAATGCCTCCTCTACCCTCTTAGGATCAGTACAGGGACGTGTAAATTAAACTAACAAAAGGCATTGGACAGGAGAAAGAGTACGCGAGTTGTGTTGATATGTATGCATATTGGAGTTCACGGGAATGAAGTGAGAGCCACAGAAGTGGGTAGACTACGGGGCTGATACACCCTTTCAACAGAGGAACGCGGGCTTGGCCTTTAAGAGATGATAGATGGCGGGGAAGTGACTGGGCAACACGTAGGGAGCCAGTGGGAGGTAAGGGCTCGATCAGTGAGGCCTGCCTATGCAAACTCATCTTCGTGTTCACTCCCGTCTCTGATGACAAGAATCCTTCTCTTTTCTCTCCTGACGGGGTGCGGGCACCTCTCTCAGAGGGAAACCCTTGGCCGCCTTCAGGCAGGTAAAGGGAGGGCAGAGAACGCTCCCTAAACAGCTGATTTTCAATTGTCTTCAGCTCAAGGGAATCCGTAGGCCAGAGTCCAATTCTGGGGGTTGCATAGTCTGACCTTTCGCAACAAATACGTGTGATCCTGATACGACTATGATGTGGGCACCTCTGTTGCCTCTTTTTATAAGTGAAGAAGCCAAGGAGGGCGGAGCTGTGTGCTCGCAGTTGTGGACGGAAGGGGCCACGTGCTGACCTGAGGAGCCCAGGGGAGGCCTGCGTGGCGGTCTTGCAAACTCAGACCTGAAGTCACCACAGAGGAAGGTCTGAAACAAAACTTTAACTAAAAGCAGTTGTGGTGAGCAGTTACATCCCAGGCCGGTATCTTCCCTGACAAGGTCAGCCTTTACCTCATCTGAGCCTGTCTGCTCTTTTTGCATCTATAATAACATATCCTTAAAATGTCTGGGTAACTTGTAACTTCCCCTTTTCTGGAGCCCTTGGGGCACAACCTACTGTGCTGGGCGCCAGGACAGATATCAGGTTAATTGTTCCTGCACCCACCTAAGTTTCATGGGATCCACCTACGTCCCTTCCTTTGATTGCAATGAATAAATTTAGATGTAACCCGCCATTCCCCAGAGCATTATCTCAATTCATTGAGGTTCTGCTTCCCGGCATATGTCGACAATTTGGCTCAAATAAACTCACAAACATTCTTTACAGGTCTGGATGTTTTTTTGTGTGAACACAGGCATGCCTGCGTGAAAGCCGGGTGGAGGGCAGACCCAGAGCTGCGGGTACCACCCAGCAACCTCCACACGGCAGCCTGGGGCATCTCTAACTGCACCGCCCTCATTGGTTCATTTTCCAGAACTCGAGGGCCCCTCCTTTCTCTAACTGGTTCCTCTCTGTCGCAAGTTGAAAAACATTCCAGGAACATTTTAGTAAATCAATAAAGGAAGCAGGTACAGAGCAGCAAGAAAGAAGAACAAAAACTCAAGACGAAGGCAACGATAGAAGGCATTTAGAGAAAGTCCGTTTGGATGCTGCCTGTCCTGTACGAAAAAAAGAAAAATAATAGTCTAGAGATGTATACAAATGAGGATTAGAATAATAATGGCCCAAGCTGAGTTTCTGTAACTGGGTAAACTTTGTAAACCACGATTCAGCAGCCTAAGAAGAAAGGGAAGAAAATGTTTGCTTAAAGAACACACACACACACACACACACACACACACACACCTAATTCATGAACTTCATAGAACTGAAGGGTCATTAGGAAGAAAGCGTAGACTGAAACAATGCTCATTACCTTAGAAACCTGACTGATGTTCCAGCACTGATGCCCTGCTGACCAGGATAGTTCAGAGTTCAAGGTCAGAGACCTAGCCCCGCAAGTGCCCCCCGGGTTTTGCTCGGGTTGTTGGCAGAACTCAATTCCTTGAGGTTGCAGGACTGAGGTCCCCAGTTCCTTTCTGGTTGTCAGTGGGGGCCACGCTCAGCACCTCATGCCCATGCACATCCCTTCCATTTTCCAAGCCAGTGGTGAGGAATCTCCTTCCCAATGAGTCCCTCCCCAGGAACGGCCCAGTCGCTCTCAGAAGTTCCCCTGATAAGGTCAGGCCCACCAAGCCTCACTTCCCTTTCTCAGAGCCAGCAGATGTTAAGCCTCCATGACCCCTGCAGGATCCCTCCACAGGAGCCCCAAGATCCGCGCTTGAGGACACACCAGCAGGCAGACATTCCCAGGGGGTCAGGCTTCGCACAACATTTTGGGTATTGAATGCCCAGGAACACACACCTGGCACGTCAGTGGGCTGATCCGTAAGCCAGAGGCAGCCTCGCTTTTCTGTCACCTCATCCCGCATCTGCTCAGCGTTCCTCTGTCTGCAGAGAGCCTGCCCTCACACTGACAGCAGCTCTCAGAGGACAGGCCACAGGGCCAGGCCGCTGTCCCTCTTCCCCAGACCTGTGTTCTGACTCTGTCCATGCTCCCTGAGCTCGGAAAGTGCGGTCTCCTTAGGGGCAGCCACACACAAGCCCTGTGGTAACAGTGGAACCAGGCGGAGGAAGAGGCAAGGGAGCGTGGAGATGGGTGGAAGACCCCTGGGCCAGCCCAGGAGGCGGTGGGGATGCTGGCTTATCTGCAGAAGCCACTTCCCCGGCACAACCGGGAGCTCGTGACCAGGACCCACCTGTGGGATGTGCCAGGGGCGGGAGACCTCCCTAGGGGATGCCAAGCCCGAGTGACAACACTGTAGGGACTAGGGCTACTGGACAGTGGTCATGGGGAGGGCACCCCTGAGGTGGTGACATCGAGTTGTCTGCTGGGGGGAGCTGTTCCGTCCCTGGTCTGGGGCTGAGGAGCGGTGGTACGGAAGCAAGGAATAGGTTGCCTGCCATTCCATCGCTCAGAGCCACCCTGGGCCCATCCGAGGGGCAGGAGGAGGGCAGCTGAGTGTCCCAGGACCAGGCATCTTGACCGGAGACTTGGCCCTTAGTATCGTGAAGGTCAGGGCTGAGGCTACAGAGGTGTTTCAATCGGGGTTCCTCCCAAAACTGGGTTCGCAGAGCTCAGAGGTGAGGAGGTGAGGCCTCGAGGGGGCGGTGGGGACCGAGGCAGACGTGGGAGGCTCTCCTGATGCCTCGCGCCCAGGAGCCCGTCTGCAGGCTGTCCGGGCCTTCTGCCGCCTCGGAAAGCCACACTCAGGCACGTCCATGTTCACAGGGTGCACAGGAGGGAATCAGACGGGGCGGTGACGAGGACGCCACGCAGGGCACTCGCCACTGAGTGCGCTCGGGGCTCAGCACTTCGCGCCCTGGGCCTCCTGCTCCCCCTGCTTAACTGGGCGGCTGAGCTGTCATTTCCATAATCCCTCCCGGCTATAAATTCTGCCCCCGACGACGAGTTTGGGGTGTCTGGACTACATTACAGAACCCCTCTGGGATTCCTAACAGCGCACGGCAGCCTTTTCACACGCCTTCTCTCTTCCTGCAGTCACTGCCCCATCAGCACTACAAAGTGCTCAAAGCTCGCCAAGCGGTTCACCGAACGTGTCTTTTCTGAGCACCAGCTGGGCCAGGCGTCCGTGCCTCGGCGGCTAATTGCCCGCGTGGGGAGCAGTTGCCAGATCAGGGAAGTGAGCCGTGAACTGTTATTTCAGCAGGACGCTGTCCACCCAGCTCGCCGGGCCAGGATCCGGCACCAAACCTGCAACCCGCTCATTCACACTCCTCCCCGTCACCTGGCGACCGGACCCAGCCACCAGGGACCCTGAAGCAGTTCGGGAAACGATGAACGAACGTGGAAAGACAAGAAGTTAGGGCCGAGCTTCGCAGAGGTGTTCCGTGGGAAGCGGCGCTGACCGCAGTTCACCAGGACTTCCTGGGAAACGAAGGTTCCCCAGGTTCCGCCATCGCTGGGGAGAGCGTGGCCGCGGGTCCGCAGGCCCCCAGCCCCCGTGACAGGAGCCGAGGGAAGCTTTTCGGTTCCATCCTGCACTCATGGCGATGGCCCGGGTCCAGCCCACTCAGCGCCTTTCACCGCTTCCGTGGCCGAGCGGCAGGGCCTCCCCGCCCCATGAGCGCATCAGCCTCCTAACAGGTCATGGTTTCCTGCTGTGCTTCCCCCCACTTCCGCCCCATCTCTTCTCAACATGTCGGCTGGAGCATTTGCCACCTAGTCAGTTCCTGTCACAAGGGGTTCGTGCTGCCTGGCAAAGGCCACTTGCTGGACACCAGGAGGGTGGCCGATGCCAGCTTCCCTGCACCACGTGGCAGACTGGGAGGCCAGCGAGGCCCCAGCCTGGCCTGTGTGCCGCGTGTCCCCAAGGTCTGCTCGGCCCCACGTCACCCTGGATGAGCCGGCAGGTTTGATGGCTTTGAAAAGCAGCAGAACCCGTTCCCCGGTGGCAGGACTGTGCGTTTCCCTCATTCCAAGGCGGGACTAACAGCCGGATGGCTTTGAAGGCCCTAAATGACTCCTTTCTGCCCAGCCCAGCGTGGCCAGGGCTCCGCATACAGCCCACAGCGTGGCCAGGGCTCCGCATACAGCCCACAGCGTGGCCAGGGCTCCGCATACAGCCCACAGCGTGGCCAGGGCTCCGCATACAGCCCACAGCGTGGCCAGGGCTCCGCATACAGCCCACAGCGTGGCCAGGGCTCCGCATACAGCCCACAGCGTGGCCAGGGCTCCGCATACAGCCCACAGCGTGGCCAGGGCTCCGCATACAGCCCACAGCGTGGCCAGGGCTCCGCATACAGCCCACAGCGTGGCCAGGGCTCCGCATACAGCCCACAGCGTGGCCAGGGCTCCGCATACAGCCCACAGCGTGGCCAGGGCTCCGCATACAGCCCACAGCGTGGCCAGGGCTCCGCATACAGCCCACAGCGTGGCCAGGGCTCCGCATACAGCCCACAGCGTGGCCAGGGCTCCGCATACAGCCTATAGCGCGCACACACACACACACACACACACACATCGCACAGGGAAACAAACATGAGGCGTTGGGGGGCGGGGGGGGCGGGGGGTGGGGGGCGTGCAGGCGCCAGGCCACTGACATGGCACTTTCCTAAGGACTCGCTCTCCAAGCAGCGCTGTTACCAGCATCACCTTGGAGCCGCTTTCTGAGCCTCTGGGCTGCTTTCCGTTTCAGGGGGAAAAGAAAACACGAACTCCTTTCACAGTTTGAGGGCTGACGTGTGTTTAAGAAAAAAAAACAATAAATCAGGAGAAAACACGTCCCTCCCTGCTTTCTCGGTTCTGCATGAGGATTTCCACAAACCACCCCGCCCTGATCCTGCCCCGGGCCAGGCAGGAGGCTCCGTGCGGGTCCCCTGCAGGCAAGACTGCATGTGTGTAGGTAGCATGTATCCATGTGGGTGCACACGTGTGCATGTGGGCTGTGGGAGACGAGGGGAAGGCAAGATGAATAAAACACAGTCTTCACCCTGGCCAGTTTGGCTCAGTGGATAGAGCGTCGGCCTGTGAACTGAAGGGTACATACCTGGGTTGTAAGCTCCTCCCTGGCCCAGGCCCTGGTCGGGGCATGTGCAGGAGGCAACCCATCAATGTGCTTCTCTCACATCGATGTTCCTCTCTGTCTTTCCCCCTCTCTTCCACTCTCTCTAAAATCAATGGGAAAATATCCTCGGGTGAGAAGTAACAACAAACAAGACAGTCCTCTAAGGAATTTACCATTTTGACGCTGAGACGAGACAGAACAGATGAAAAGTGAAGTCACAACCCGAAGAATTGATGGCCGACGGCTTTCCTGGCCGTCATGGCACAAGCTCACCCCATGCTGCGCCCACCCCCAACCTGAGGCCCCCTGCTTCCTGTGAACTTGGACTCATCAGTAGCAGGTCAGCGTGAGAAACGCTGGCCACTTAGCGTCCATTCACCATCGATGTGGCCCTGGCTGCTCTTTTCTCTCATCATTATCCTGGGCTGTGACCCCTTTGGGGATGCAAGGGTAAATGTATGAAAAGATACACATGTTCCATGAAGTCAGGGTTCTGAAACCCATCGGATGCTCTTCAGGGACCATGTGAAGGACGAGGGACACATCCACGGAACGAGCAGCTCACAGTGCACAGCCCTGCGGAGTTCCTCCGCCTCGGATGGGACTCAGGTGTCAGCTACCTTAGGCGCATCCGGGAGTCCTCTACGTTAGCAGCGAACGCAGCGGCCAGAGGCCAGCCGTGGGCGTGGCTCAGGGTGGCCGATCCGCTGCGCCGGCCCCACACTGTCAGTGACATCGCAAAACCAAGTGACAGTTCTCGCTCGTGCCATAGACCTCGGGACTCCGGGTGGCGCTCCCTGCTTCCCTGGTCACTTACCACACAGGCTCCCTTCCTCCTGTAGCTCGTACGTCAGTGGGTGGACAGGAGGGAGAGAGGGGCCAGGCACAGTCTCATAAAAGGAAGCGAACCGAAAAGCCTACCACCAGCCCAAGTCAGATTCCAACCCATACCTTCCTGGAAAGGAACGAACCGGTCTTTCCCAGTAGGCCGTTCCCACTCCCGTTCTCCGAGGCCTTCCTCCGAGGGGGTGTCTGGATGCTAATTGTCAGCCGTCTAGACAGTGATGATATTATGACCGAGTTATGCACAGATAATCGCGCTGTCGCCTCTGCCGGCGCTGCCTACACACATTGCCTCACGGAGCGCACTTGGCATGTGCAGCTCTTCCCCGGCCTCTCTCCTCTCGGGTGAGCGGAAGGAGCTTGCTCAATCAACCATCTGAGGAGCAGACCATTTTTTTAAGTAACTCAGATGAAACGTGAGAGTGTTGAAGCTAAAAGAAAGATAAACTGTCAATGTGCCTCAGGCCTTTTTGGATGTGGGGGCCACCACCCTCTGATGTATTTCTGTCTCTTTCATTCAAGGAGAGAGCTGAGGCGGTCCCTCAAATACCTTTACTCCCCATCATTCCCACCCCGATAAGTGGGCTCCCCCAGGCCCCTCCCGTGAGAGGCCCCAGGAGTCTGGGGAGAGGTCGTCCGTGGACCGAGGCAGGCTCTGCAGTCCAGGTCCAGGCGCCTCGGGCCGGCCGCTCCGAGGCACAGACAGGACGCAGGGAAACAGACAGTGATGGGCTGTGAGTACCTTCAGAAGGAAACTTGAGAGACATTCGTCCTGAGGTGCAGTTGGCCACAATATCTTCAGTTTCTGGTGTGCGTTTGCTCTGCTTTAAAACCCACCAGCTTAGTGAGAATCAGGGCCTGATTTCACGGCATCACGTAAACCCACCTGAACAAGGAGACTGAAATCGACGCAGGCGTGAACCACAGCACGGCGTGGGCCGCGGGAGGAGGTTCCGGACACCGTGGATAAGGAGGCTTGTTTCGGGCAGAGAAAGAGAAAACGATCAAAGAGACCGGGAAGGAGTGTGCTTGGCCAGGAAAGGAGGCAGACGGGGGCAGGCAGACGGGTGCTCGGGCGCGGCCCGGGCTGGGCGCCGATGCCGCGTGACTCGGCGAAGGACAGTGCGAAGGCGCTGCGCTGGTCCAGATGCCGGTTCCAGCACAGAATCACCCGACCACGTGTCACCCAGGAAGGCCCTGCATGGAATCTGTGTCTGGACCAGGTAATACCCTCCCGCTCCTGTGATACCAGCCTGCTGCGCTCCCAGGTCACACAACATCACCTGAATCCAAAATTCACCTGTGCAGGTCTGGGCTCAGGCGCTGTCAGCACGGGTGGGCAGGCCCAGGGGGAAGGCAGTGAAGGGGTGCAGGGGACAGCCTCCTGGGGGGGCCCAAGGGGAAGGCAGTGAAGGGGTGCAGGGGACAGCCAGCCTTCTGGGGGGGGCGCCCAGGGGGAAGGAGTGAAGGGGTAGAGGGGACAGCCTCCCCCCGAGGGGTCCCAGATTGGAGAGGGTGCAGGCTGGGTTGAAGGACACGAATTTTGTGCACTGGGCCTCTAGTTTTATATAAGACCCAGGAAACATCAATGCCCACACCCAGGATGGTATCACTGCCTTTCTGTGATGCAGCCTGCGATCTAACGGATGCTGAAGCCGGGTGCCTCCCAGCGGTCCCTGGCGTTTATCCTAAGTTAAGGGCAACCAATTGAGCATCTAATAAATGGGGACACTTTAAAAAAATTTTTATTGATTTCAGAGAGGAAGGGAGAGGGAGAGAGCTAGAAACATCAATGATGAGAGAAAATCATTGATCGGCTGCCTCCTACGAGCTCCACACCAGGAATGGAGCCCACAACCTGGGCATGTGCCCTGACCAGAAATTGAAAGAACTGTGACTTCCTGGTTCATAGGTCGATGCTCAACCACTGAGTCACACCAGCCGGGCTGGGCACTTTTGAGAGTGAAAGGGGAGATGCGAGCAGTCACCCCAAGACACTAACAGGCCCAGGCTGGAGGTCACCCAGCACAGGGGTGTGCGGTCCCCCAGCCGAGGCTCGATTCCTCCCCACCCACCACGCCCGCCTCCTCTGCCTCAGGACCCAGCATCTTCGTCACTCCCATCCGGGGATTCACAGGAGGACACAGTACCTCCCATCATGTGCTCTGTGATGTGACATCCCAGTAACAGGAGATGCACACGGGGCCCAAGCAGGGGCTGAGCAGTGGGAAACTTACATGCTGACCACCGTCCCTCCTGTTCTTTTCCTCGTAAACGACGGAGAGCTAATGTGGGCCAACGTACCCCCAACACACGAAAATACAATTGCTCGCTCCACCGAGGCAGAGAGGAAAGCCTGTGTTACTAACCTACTGTGCGCTCCCCTGCTGCCAGCACTCTTATCTGGGGGAAACCAGTTTTTGTTGGCCGAGGAAGGACCTATACAAATAGCACGAGTGCTCCGTGCTGGGAATAGCAAACGCTTACCTCTCCAGGGGAACAGTCTAGCTTCTGTTTATTTATATTGCTCTTTTCCCCTCCACAACTGCTGTCCTCTATAATTTAAATGTCTGCAAAAATAGCAGCTATGTAAACATTAATGCATAAGAAACTATCATTTCCGGGCCGTCTGCAGCTCCTCGAAGGTAAGCATCAAGCAATCGGAGATCTTTTTCCCTCTAAGCAAGGGGGGTACCTCCCCATCTTCTTCTCCCTCAAACCCACCCTCCAACGCTTGTCAAGCTCACACAGCGAAGCCTGCGTGAGCCTCAGCTCTCCATTCCCGTTTGCTTTTCCTCTGCCTCGGTCAGGCGCTCCTCTCGTCCCCACGGCGCACGTGCGGATTTCATGTCTGTATTTGCTGATTTTTCCGTGTTAAACACAGTCTTCTGTTTTAACATGACTATTCCTTTTCTAACCACGATGCAATAAACATGTGCAGCCGAGCAAGGCTAGCTTTGAAAACAACCATAGTATGAAATAAATCCAACGATCCCATTGGCTTTCATAAATTCATAGATATGTGCCCACAGCAGGGAAAAATAAAAAATAATCCTGGCATTCTGAGTAAAAGTTCAATCCCAGAAAAGTGCTTGAAATGTTAAGACTGATGTAATTCTGGAAGGTACTGGGCCGACGGAAGAAAAAGACAAATGGAGAGGAGAAAGGGAGTAGAAAAGTTTACAAAAACCTGATCACAGGTCAGCTGTTTACCTGTGGGTGTAAGGACCCCCGCTCCAGGCCTCTAATCACATGGTCAGTTCCCCTAGCAACCAGCTCCCCTCACTAGGTTACCGAAGCCACCGCCGTCACAGAAACCCAGGTGTGGTTGAAGGGGGCTTGCTCCCACCACTTAGGAAATTCCAAAAGTTGTAGGAGCTCTGGACCAGGAAAGGGAATGAAGTCAAATTTACGTTTCTTACCATAATCACAATACCGCACATATGGTTTAACCTAATTCTAATAGTGATGTTGCTGTCATTAGAGTGTTAATGTAAGAGGTTTATGTAATTTATTGCATTTTATAGTGTTGATAAGCTTTTAACGAAACACAAATTAATCCTTAATGCTGCTTTTAGAATTTGTTTTTTAAGACTGTGATAAATCAGATGACTAGTAATAAAACTGAAAGTTATGAAATGAACAGAATTTGATATTTGGCTATCATTCAGGGAACAATTCCTCATAAAATAAAATTAAATGTGAGTTGCTGTAAAGTGTTTAATTTTAAAGATGATTGCCTTGAAATTGATTTCGTTTTTAAGAGGAAAGTAAACTGAATTTATATTAAAAGCAAACAATTTTATTTTTATGCCAGTGGAAAAATATTTGTTGTTTTAAATGACCACAGGATCATTAAGTTACATCCTTTGTGGGAGATGGGTCCCCAGCCAGGGCTTTAAAATCTGTTTACTGTCTTCCTCTTAATACAGGATATTTTGGGAATGCATTTTAGTTTCCCCACAAAAATATTACTCTTTCTCTAAAGGAAATTTACTTTCTTTAGGATATTGGAAAAGTAAGGCCCTCAGCCAACCAGATCTAATTCTGTCCGTAAGAAATAATTTTAAATACACACATGCCCACATGCACACACTTACATACACATACAAACACAGCAAGAAATAACACGCCTTCATAGTAATTTTTTGAACAGTATAGAACAAACCCTCCATAACTCTCCGAGATTCTGATCAACAATAACAATAGTTTTAATTGACTGTTCTTTAAAACGTTACTTCTAAATTTTTATCTTTTAAAAAATTATTTAGTTTTTATTTTCATTTTTTAAAGTATAATACTACCCGCGGTGCCCCGGCAGCGCCATTTTCACAGCCAGGCGGCATTGACGCTGCGCTGCTTGCACTTTACAACATTCCCTGCCTCACCGCCCTCCAAGCTGGGGATTCCTGTGGGCACTGCACGGGCACCAGAGACCAAAGCAGCCGATGTTGGGCCACTGACAAGATTGCAGAGTAAAACACAAAAATAACACAATGGACTGAGTTCCTCATGGAACCACATCATTCAGGTTAAAGACAGTTCTAGATGGTGAGGTTATATGCTCTCAAATTGTGGGTGTGAAATATATTCTTTATTATGAATGATCATGCTACACAGTACTTTTTTCAATGTACTTACTTGACAACAGAAAATGCAAACAACTCTATTTTGGTCATTTTTTAATTTTTTTATTTCTTGGTCTGCAGAATACTAACATTTGGGAACCTCTGTTTTGCATGTCCTTTGACCCAATAATTCAAGTTCTAGGAAATGATCCTCCAGAAATAATGGATGACGTAAGAAACAATTTATAAACAAAAATACACAGCATCACATTATTTGTAAAAGGCAAAATTTCAAAATGAAATCACGAGATGCTTACATTGTGGCATAGTCACATGATAAAATAACAATAAATCTCTCATGTGATTTATCTAATAACATGGGAAGTGCTCACAATCTAATGTTAAAGGCAAAGACCCAAAATTATACATGTGGAATGTAATTGCAACTTAACAGAAGTTACATGTATAATCATAATCGTGAAAATAACATGACTACGTGTATTCACAGTTATGATTTTTCAGGTCAGGAATGTTGGCTCTCTTTGCCAATCATTCTGGCCTTTTTTTGTAAACATCGACGATCGCATGTCAGATCTCTGGGTTTGGCCCTTTGCTTGCATTTTCTCTCCCCGTCCTCCCATCCGGGTGCCCTTGGCTTCCGTGTTCTGGGAGAGCTGTTTCCGGTAGCGTCAGCTCTGCAGCGAGTGTGTAATGAAACTTTTGATTCTGCTGCAGATTTGCTCTCTTTTTAAGCCTTGCTATTCCACCCAGGTATCTCCTGGTGCCACCGTGTTCTCTCCACGTTCAGCTGCTGTTTCAGACCATACATCTTTACATCCTAGTTGCCAATTACTCTCTCTGGTTGCCTGGGTGAACAGTGTCAGGAGGCTTCCTCTGAACACATTCATCAGGATAACATTTCTTCCCTCGGTGCCTACAGTCGTCTGCAGGAGGCTGTGTCTTCTCCAGTTTAATCCTAAGGGGAGAGACACCTCCGCTGACCCAGTGTTTGCTGCCCAGAGCGGGTGGCGGTGGCCCTGCTCTCTCGCTGTCCACGTGGGTGGGCAGCCCCTCTCAGGTCCAGAGCAGGAGGAGTGGGGGACCCAGGGCTCAGCTGTGTTGCCTCACTGTCATCTGTTGGACTGAAGTGGCATCTACCCCCTCATTGTTGGGGTCCTGCCCTCCAGCAGGCTCCTTAGCGTCCCTGTTTACCCTCCTAGCACCATCCCCACTGGAAGGGGCTGAATCACGTCTACCAGAGTCACCGGCTAAAGTCCTACCCCAGAGCCGTAGCACGTGGCCTTCTTTGGGAATGGGGTCCTTGCGGCTGTAGTTAGTTAATATAATTAATGCATGGTTATTAGAGTGGGTCCTGACCCATTATGACTGGTATTGTTATTAAAAGGGGGAATTTGCACACAGACAGACAGAACACACAAAAAACACCATGAGGAGATGAAGGAGAGATCTGAGTGGCCAAGGTACGCCTCCAAACGGCCAGCCCCCACCAGAAGCTGGGGAGAGGGGAGCAGGCTGTCCCTCACGGCCTCAGGAGGACCCGACCCTGCTCTCACCGTGACCTCTGGCCTCCAGAGCCGTGAGACATACGTTTCTGCTGTGTCAGCAGCTGGGGAAGTGGTGCTTTGTTACGGCAGGTCCAACGATCAACACGCACCTACGTCCCTCCGCCGTCCTCTGGGGTCGGGCTTGGTCCCTGGGGGCTCATCCTCCCACTCCATTTCAGAAGCTGGGGCGTGGGACCTTGGAGCAGCCCCCCGGCTTCTCCACGCCCGGTGCTGGGCAGTTGCCTCAGCCAGGCAGGCTCCTCTGCCGGAATCTGTCCCGCACCCTCACCCTGACCCTCCTCCTACAACCCACCCTCACTCACCACGTTGCCCCTTCTTGACCTGGAAACTCAGCCCACAAGTCCGGGCACCTCTTCCAGAAAGACTTGGGTGTGTCCCTTGCCTTTCCTAAGGTGACCAACCATCCGTTGGTCTGGGACTTAGGGATCCCCATACTCGCCGTGCAAAAAACAGGAAAGCCTTGGGCAAACCAGGGCACATCGGTCATTCTGCTCCTCCCAGAATTCTCCCCTCCTACACGCATCTTTCCACATGTTGGCCTCCTAGACTTCTACTGGGATGATCCGATCTGATCCAATCTGACCTGACCCACACAAGAGTACAAGCTCCCCCACGGCCCTGGCCCCAGCTCTCCCTACATAGTAGATGCTCAGTTGATGTTTTTAAATAAATAAATGACAAGAAAATCTCTTCAGGGTTACCCTGGCATAAATGCAGTCATCATTCCTTTACTCAGCATTCATCTATGGACGGCTAAGTCCAGGCACTGCTCTCCAATTAGCAGCCTTGACATCCTCCTCAACCAAGGAGCCAAAGGCCCCGAAGCAACACGACTCTAGGAGCATCCTGCGAAACACATGACCTATTTCACAAAGACTCCGAAAGCAAACCACGGTCGCTCAGCTCACTAACAAAGTCTTTTTCCAACAGCAAAGCTTGCAGTTCATCAAGTCCCTTGGAGAATCGAACTTCGGCCTAGAGTTGCTTGTTGTTGTTTAAATTAAGTCTGGCCTTCCTACCAGGAGGGGCTCCAACCATCCGCCCCCCCTTTTTAATAACATATAAATAGAAAAGTGACTAATTTAAAGAATGTTTTCCTGTGAAATGTCTACGGGGTACTGGGGAATACCTCTATACTAAGTCGACAGTGAACATTTTTACAATATGAAACTGTAGGCCTCCAAATGAATTCTTAAGATTTATTAGTGTTTCACTATCTACACAGACCGTTTTTGTTATTATAAAAAATCCTGCAAGGAATATGTGTTAACTAAATAGCTTTATATACCTCGATTCCGTTAGACTAAATCCTTAAAAGTGGGATTTTTCAGGTCAAACTAGTACATTTTGAAATGACTTGCATTTAAATATTTCATATATTTTCCTAGTCTTTGAAGACAATAAAAACATGTCCTGACCCTCATGGTCCTCTTGTATGGACTTGTGTGGATATTTTTCATTCTTTTCTAATTTTCACAATCCGATCTGAAAGATGATTTCATTGCAGATCAAGAATCTTTTTGATGACCAAAAAAATGTTTATTTTTCCCTAAAAAGGGGATGAGGATGATGCTGCCTCTGAAGTGCCCGGTTCTCTCCGTGTTGACACCGTTTAGGAGAGAAGCAGCTTGAACACGGAGGGTGGAGCCGTGGCGGGAGTTCGGGCACCCAGGGCATCTTAGCGTCTCACCGAAGAGACATTCCAAAACCTCGCAGCGCAAGAAGGACTGTGAAAGTCGGCCTTAAACTTAATCCCACCGGAGGGAGGCTTGGCAGGCGAGTCGCAGCCTTCTTGTAACCCTGCAAAGGCCCCGGATTCCAGTAAGCTCCACGCATGTTGCAATCCAGCTTCTGCCCCATGAATCTGCCTTCCTCCCAAGTTTAGGAGATGTTCTAATTTTTCTGAAACATTCTATGAATCCTCTGTGGTGTATTGCTCCATCATAAAAGCTCTGTTTTTCTATTATCCTTTCCAAAATCAATAGATCCCTCCACTCCCCAAACAGAGGGCGAAGGATCTGGAACCCCTGTATGCCACATCCCTAACGACAACATGACAACACCCCCGTATTCCAGCGGGCTCAGCGGGGCCGGCCTGGCAGCGCCCGGCCGTGTCTGAACACAGCGCATTCTCCGGGAAGTGGTGCGGGTAACGCGATGAGCAGCAGCTGCTGCCGGGCCTTTGAAAAACATGTCTCACTGTTCACTGGCACTCGGCGTCCAGGGCGATGCCCCTGCTCACGGAGGGCCGGGCCAGAGTAAAGGCCCAGTTCCTAGGATGGTCCGAGAACCTCCGGGCAAATGAAAACATGAAAAAACAAATGTTTGCTCTTCATCTGCAGACCTTGTCTCGAGTCCGACGGGCTCCGCTCACATCAGTGTCTGCGTGATGGTAATTTGCACTTATTACCCAGAAATTCCTCACACACGGCGCCCTGGCTCCATCCCTCCCGCCTTAATGAGCGCTCCGTCCCTGCGCCACTTAGAAAGCTTTCTAAAGACGCTTTTAAACTGAAAGGTGATATCACTGAGTGTAATGTTTATTTACAAGATCTGACGAGCCCAGGCTTCCAGAACGCTCCGTGTAAGTACCAGCCCCGCGCACGCACGGCAGCAGATAGAAATGGGATCCCATCAATTTTACATGCTCCCGCCACGGAGAGTGGAGATGCTAATGACGCTAATGAGGATTTGATGTTGACAGAAGATTCATTTCTAAATAAGAGTGGCCCGAACGGTGATTAAATCTGATGACGGGTTGTCAATACCCATCCAGCGTCGGGTCTCGCTATGGAGGTGCCCCAGCGCCTTTTCAGGGACCGTCATAATAACATTGCGATTC
The DNA here is from genome assembly GCF_028538775.1 of Myotis yumanensis. Lineage (NCBI taxonomy): Eukaryota > Metazoa > Chordata > Mammalia > Chiroptera > Vespertilionidae > Myotis > Myotis yumanensis. The sequence goes on along the minus strand of NW_027223753.1, from coordinate 214,389,163 downwards.
CAGGTGGTCCTGCTGGAGCGCTTTTCTTCAGCGGCCCTAAGAAGACATGCACGGAATTAGGGCCAGACTCCCTGACAGCCCGGGCCCAGAGCATCTCCCTCCAGGAGGAGTGAAGCGACTCCATGTTCCTCATGGGCTGCGGTCACGCCGGGACCATCTGCAGACCTCAGCCTGCGACACGCAGGTGACCGGGCCAGAGGCCTGGAGAGGACAAGCTGCCCGTCCACACGGCGAGCCCAGGCCCCTTCCCTCTTATGCCTCTGTCCTCCCGAGGCATCCCTGGAGGTCAGGGGCTTCGGGCTTGTACAATCCAAACAACTGCTTAGACTTATATGTTCTATTTCTTTTTTTCTTTTAAAAAATATACTGTTATTTATTTCTGAGAGGAAGGGAGAGGGAGAGAGAAACATCAATGATGAGAGAGAATCCTTGATCGGCTGCCTCCTGCACGCCCCACACTGGGTATTGAACCTGCAACCCGGGCCTGTGCCCTGACAGGGAATCAAACCGTGATCTCCAGGTTCATAGGTTGACTCTCAACCACTGATCCACACCGGCCGGGCTATGGTCTATTTCTTAATTAAGGTCACTAGATGTGTCTACACATTTTTAAGGAAAAAGAACAGCTAACTCTAAGAATACTGCAGCGTTGACAATAGGAATGCAAAGGGAACGGCAGCTTATAAATTCTTCTGTGTCCTCATCCCTTTTGCCCGGTGGCGGCCCTCACAGACCTGGCCGCAGCACTGGGAGATTTTCACCTGGGTCAGCCTGCCGTGAGCACGCCCACCCCGCTGGCACCGGGCACCGTGACCATCAGTCCCCGCACCGAGGACGGAACTGTTTCGTGACAGAAGCGGACCACCTCCCAGAGAGCCGCCCGATCTGATGTTCACTGTGGTCCCCTGAGGGAGGCAGACACGCCTGAACAGGTGGGTGGGAAGACGTGGATGAGGGATGATGGAGGGGAGGAAGACGCAGGGTGAAGAGGGCTCCAAGGAGGCACGGCAGCTCTCCAGTGTGCAGAGGGCCCGACGCAGACCAGGGGAAGCTCATCACACCACCCCGAGGAGGCAGAGCTGGGCCGGTACGAGGACCCAGCTGGGCACCAGGAAGACAGAGCCGGGCACCAGGGAGACAGACCTGGGCCAGCACGAGGACCCAGCCGGGCACCCTGCAGTTCCCAGGACAGGCAAAGTCATGCTGCTCAGTGGAGCTCCCTGAGCAGGAAGGAGAAAGAAGGTGCAATGACTGCACTCACTCATTGCAGGAATGTTCTCCAAGCACTTGCTCTGGGACAGACACGAATGCAAAATGCTGGAGACGCACATGGGAGAGATGGCCACGTGTCTGCCACCTGGGTCCTGGGCGTCTGGGGGTGGCAGACAGGGGCCACCACACTCCTGGATGAGCAACTGCAGCCTGAGCCAGGAAGCCCCGTGGGGGGGGTGGTACTGGCCTGGGGAGCAACCCAGTCTGGGGTTCAGAGGAGCTCCCCCGAGAAAGAAGCACTTGAGAAGAGATCACAGTAAAGGCTGGGGCAGGAGGGGCCAGAGCAGGACCCGGGGCGAGGAGTAAAGAATGGGGAAGGGGAGGGGCCGACCAGGCCCCCAGTTCCTGCCCAGGAATTTGTCTTCCTCTTAAAGACAGAGGGACGCATCAAGATGCGCTGCTCCTGAGCGGTACGGAGGGGGTGACGGGGCCGCAGCTGCACTTGGAAAGGCCGCGTGGGCAGTAGACGGGAGAGCGGGCTCGTGGGGCAGTGTCCTTGGGAGCCAGGAGGGGACATACTGGACAGCAGGCATCGGTTCCAGCTGGGCCTCGAGGTTCAATGTCTGAAGACATCGGTATTTGGCATTCATGAACGTGGCTTCACTCACTCACGGACTCAGTCACCGTGCGCGGTGTTGAAGGACAGAGAGTAGATCTCAGGTTGTAATGACCGACCCCAGCTGTTCAGGTCCTGTGACGTCACTGCTGCTGTGGCCACAGACATTCCCTTGGCATTGAGAGTATCAGTCTATGTTCCTAGCTGAGTGAGGACGGCAGAGTTGGCCCGCCCGTTATCAAAATTACCATCCGTGGGGACAGATTAACTTATTGACACCAGTTTTCGTCTTTCGATGGCTGCCCGCCGGGTTTCACATCGCCGAGTAGAGCTGACCCGAGAAATAACCGGGAATCCCTCCCCTCCATACCCATGTCTTTTTTGTGATGACTTTTCCGCAGTACATGAGCGAGCAAGGCCGAGGTAGACTCTCCCCACCCCAACCCCCGAATCGTATTAAAAATAAGTGTCTACAGAGCCGCCCGGAGCCGAGTTTAGAGTTTAGAGAAGGAGTTTCTATCATTCAAGTATTTTCTCCAAGTGTCCAGAAAACCAGGTGGATACTTTCTAAGGGCGGGTTGCTAAGCCAATGTGAGCTAATTTTTTCCTTTTCTCTCAGTGACTTGACTTTTCCCCACAGAAGATATACATGTCAAGTCACTAGTATTGCTCCTTTCTCCCCCATCCCCCTCCTGTGGCTTGTTTTGTGGTTTAACTCAGTCCAACCAGCTAAACAAACAAGGAGGGCCTTGGTATACACACACATGTGCCTCGGTGTCCATTACGCCTGCTGGGGTGGCAGGCAGGGAAGGTAGGAGCAACCTTTAAAGTAAAGGGACATGCCCAGCCCGTGTGGCTCCGTGGTTAAGCATCCACCCATGAACCAGGAGGTCACGGTTCGATTCCCGGTCAGGGCACAGGCCCCGGTTGCGGGCTCTATCCCCAGTGTGGGGCGTGCAGGAGGCAGCTGATCTGTGATTCCCTCTCATCATTGATGTTTTTGTCTCTCTCTCTCTCCCTTCCTCTCTGAAATCAATAAAAATACTTTAAAGTAAAGGGACAGGACGTAGCCCCACCAGAGTCAGGAGAAAGTGACAGAAGCTTCCCTTTAAAGCTGTGGGAGAATGAGCCGCACAATCACACCCTTCTGTTCACACACGGCCTCTCCGTGGTGTGAGTCCAGCTTGACATTTGACATTGTGACACTCAAAAACACAAACACAAACAAGACGCCAACAACCGCAGGAGCCCACGCACCCTCCTGGGGCTGCTCTGTGAGAAGCCAGAGCCGACGGTTGTGCAATGCGGACTGAGAGCTGGATGGTTACAGGCAATGCACACGAGCATTCTGTGTGTTTCACAGCACACGCCATTGTTTATGACACCAGGAGGGGAGGCAGGTGTGAGGCTATCCAATAGTGTCCCTGAGAAACGTAAGAGAGAAGAAGTGCCCCGGAAGCCGCTCTGTTGACACTGGGATGGCTCCTGCTTTGGTGCCCCCTCTCTCTCCCTCACATCTGGATGGGGTTCAAGTTCAAACAACAGGGCCTGGACCTCATGCTGAAAGCCAGGTGGAGAGGTGCGTTCCACACAGTGGGCTCCTCCCACACAGAGGAGGTGGCGGGGAGCGTGGGCTTCCCCTGGAAACATGAAAGCCCGAGGGAGCGCAGGTCTGGCTCCAGGCCCTCATAACCAGGAGTTGATTTAGACCCTGAGGCACAGCTGACCTGATGGGCTTACAGGAGACGGACATGACTTTAGTCCTGCAAGCACTCACTTCCCTGCTCCTCCCCTTGCCCCTCAGCACTGTTGAGGCCCCGCCTGCCCCAGCAGGTGCCCTCCCTCATCCTCAGGCTGCGGAGATGAACCGCACACCCCGCTGCCCTTCCCAGGAGCGCAGGTCCCGGGAGACACAGTAACTGGGCGGGCGGTGGAGCCGCAGCAGAGAGATGTGCGGTGTGCAGACGCAGAGGGAGGCAGCGCCATGGACCTGCACCCTCAGCCGGGAGACGCCCCCTCTGACATTCAGCAGGGCAGCAGGGAGCGCAGGGTTTGGAGGGGAGGGTGCAGAGAGCAGAGACAGCACGGTAAACAGCCCCTGAGTGGAAGTCACAGTTTATGGCAGCCTCTCCCTCTGAGGGAAGGACCCTGAGCAAAGGGAAGAACTAAGGAGACGGGTGCTGCCTCCAGGGGCCTCTGTCGCCTACTTCTCACAGTGGATGCGACTTCTATTCGTGACTTACTTATTTATTTATCTGTTCATCCTCATCCAAGGATACTTTTCCGTTGATTTTTGTAGAGAGTGGAAGGGAGAGAGAGAGAGACACAGAGAGAGAAACATCGATGTGAGAGAGACACATCGATGGGTTGCCTCCCACACATGCCCCATTGTTCGGTAGCTACTCAGGATTACTCTGTTACCAGAAGCTCCTGTTTCTTGCTCACGGCAGTCACAAATATCGACATCTATTTTGTGTGTGCCTTTTCCAAGGTTTCAAAAGAGTTTAAGTGGGTTCATAATGGAAATCACTGTTTCCTTGGCCGTCGTGCCTTCGAGGGTCGCGCATGCTTCTGCATTCGGCAGGACTTCCTTCTTGTTTAAGGCTGAGCAATCCCCCTGCATGGAGACCCCGCCTCTTCGTCCCCCGCCCGTCCCTCCCTCAATGGACGCTGAGCATGTTTCTGACCTGGGCTGTTGTGGGTGACACTGTAAGCACCGGGGAGCACGGTATCCGTTCGAGGTCCCGATCCCAATCTTCCGGATTACTACCCACACGTGGCGTGTTTTAATAACATGGTAGTCCTGTTTCGAATTTTCCTTTACCCTCCTAGGCCTTCTCCAACACTTGCTTCCAACTGCAGGTTTCTTTACACACAGAGTAGAGTCCCGCACCCACCCACCCACCCCCAACACCCCCCGACCTCTGTGTTTTTCTGGCGGTTCCCAGGGTTTTGTGAGTCAGTACCCCTTTTCCTTGCTGCTGCCTGGAGTGAAATCTCCATGCAACTCCCAGCAGTGACCTCCACGGGGAGGGTAACATGCGAACTCAGAGGTTAACAGGGAACTTCAGAGCGGCGGCAACCAGAAAGGGCTGTTTCAGAGCCCGCAGTGCATAAACAACAGATTGCCTCACAGCCCGACCAGCGAGAAAGCCAAGCTTGGGGTTCCCATGCTCCCAGTGTTTGTTTATTTTAAGGTTGTGGTTTATTCTTACCAAACAATACGGCATATGTTTGTGTTTTAGATAGAGTATCTGAGTGCTATCAGGAGATCCATTCTTTCATGAAATCGCAAGTCAGCCCAGCAAGACAAACACGTCTCGGTGAGCACACCGCAGGCGAGGTCGGAAGGCACCAGCAGTGTCCAAGCCGCAGCTGAGGGCCTGAGCTGGTCCAGGGACGGTGTGATCTGATTGTAAGTGACCGTCTGATTCCCCTGAATCTCGCTCATTAATTCAGGGAAGGCTTTCTTGGGTCGCTGTTGAATAGATTTGTGCCCACAAGGGCCCACCTCTGCAACACTCATTTTTAATTCCGACTTCCTGCTGTTTGAAAAATGATCTGCACATTTATCTTGGCAATGTTTGCAAATGAGACAGGATTTAGTCACATACACACTGAGCAGAAACAGCGCACACAGTTCTGCAGAGCAAGGTTGGGAGAGCGCGGAACTGGGCCAGCAGGTCCCGGCGCTGACCCAGTCTGTCCCCCTCACCCGCTGTCCCCTTCCCGCCCCTGGGTCCCCCTGAGAGGCAGCACACAGCCCGGGTGGTCTCAGAGCCCGCCACCTCGTCCCCACACCCCGGGTACTTCCTGTGCTACGGATGCTTGCAATGACCACTGCTCGGGAAACCGGAAAACCGGTGTGAATAAAGAAAATACGCAACCTTTGGCCGTGAACGTATCATGTTTTTATCCTGTACAGACCCATTTAGTTAGGCTCGAAACGGAGGGTGTGGAAAGCATGTTGTGATGGGCTGGCCTTGCCTCACGGGTTAGGACACCTGCGTGGGGAGCTCGACGCGGCCGGGAGGGCTCCCCCGAGGACCAAGCCAATGAAATCGAGAACGAGCCCTGCGCCAAACCCGGAGCTTCCCATTGACAAGCATCCTATGCGTCAGAGGTGACCAACTTGGAGAACTTCTGCGACACCTTCTCCCCGGGAGCTGGAGCCCCTGCGCTCACATCCCCCGGCTGTGCATTCAGACGGTCCCGGGGCCAGGTCTCCCCAGAAGGCTTTGGGGAGTCCTTCTCCTTGAAGAAAGTGATGGCCGGGCCGGGTTCACCAGGGGCAGGTGCGGGAAAGCCACAGCCAGAGCTGCAAGGTCGCTCATTCTCAGTGTGTTCACTCTATTTAAGGAAGTCCTAGAACTTCTTCCAAGAAAACACATCGATTTAAAATCAGATCATTTTTTTTGTTGTCAAATTGGCTTTTTTTTTTCTTCTTGAAAAATAAACAAGTGGAAACATAGGATGTTTTCCTGCAGTGGGAAGCGGTCCACGGGCACCCGGTCTCCGTGCAGCTTCTGGAAGCTGCCGTTGGGTGTAAAGAGCGGATTAATGAGAGCCACACCAGAGGCTCGCCCAGTGCGAGGCCTGAGGTGAAGGGCAGAGGCCTGGCCCCAGGGCTCCTGGAGGCCATTCTGGCCAGCTGCCTCCTGCACACCCCCTACTGGGGATGGAGCCCACAACCCAGGCCTGACTGGGAATGGAACCCTGACCTCCTGGTTCATAGGTCAACGCCTGGCACAGCGGACCCTGCTTCCCACTGACTGTCCTGCTGGAGGCGAGTGAGGAGGGGGAGGGAGCACGTGGATGAGGAGGATGGATGGCGAGGTAATTACCAGGAGCGAGAAAGAACGCATCAGCGACCGAGAACCAGGCCGTGCCCAGCAGCCGCGCACGTCGGCCTTGTTTGTTCTCCATTACCAAGGCCCCGCATAGAATGAGTGATGCACCGAACCAGGACCTTACGCGCCACTGCCCTTCCCGGGGGCAGTCACCAGCCCACCGGCACATCGGTGGCCTCTGCTTGAGGACAGGGCTGGCTGTGTGACTGGACTGCAGCCCCTGGCCATTTTCCATGTGATTTTAGTCCTCAAAAGAGGCTACAGAACTTGCTGCATCTGTTCACTTGGGCATCAGTCTATTTTTCTTTATTTAAATATACTTTTATTGATTTCAGAGCTGAAGGGAGAAGGAGAAAGAGAAAATCAATGATAAGAGAGAATCATCCATCGGCTGCCTCCTGCACGCCCCCTACTGGGGATGGAGCCCACAACCCAGGCCTGACTGGGAATGGAACCCTGACCTCCTGGTTGATAGGTCAATGCTCAACCCCTGAGCCACACCAGCCGGGCTGAGCATCAGTCTTTTGATGCAAAGCTCTTCCCAAAGGAAAAGCCAATTCCTGATCATTTCTGCACCCAGAGGAGAAGCAAGCTAGGACCGCCCCTGACGCTCCCTGTGTGGTCCATTCCTGGTCCGAAATATCCGGTGTCAGGTCATCTCTGCAGTAGGCCGGGCGGTATGACAGGCGTGGCTACGCCCTTCTGAAAGGACCAGGAAGGGAACAAGTGATTGATCAGAAAGGAGAGATCTGTTGATAATTTAATGAGTTACGCTTCCAGGAACAGAAGCAGAGGAGGTTGGTTGGATGCTAGCTGAGGCTGATTCCTTCTTAATTTACGAACCATCCACCACAAAATGTGGACGTGAAATACAAGCTTTCTCCCAGGACGAAACGTCTAGACGAGATCTAACTGTAACAACTGACAGAAGTGGGGACGCGGTCAAATGAATGCTAATTATTTTTAATAAGCAAAACTCAAGGATGGTTAACCCCCAGCAGTTGTTAAAGTAACTAGCAAATTTACTTTAAGAGACACCTCTATCAATTAAACACATATTAGGAGGTAAGACTTTGCTGGGCATTCTACAATGCTGTTCCTCAAAGCCCCTGAGGCAAACCCTACGACCAAGGATTGCCGTAGTTAGCAAATAAAAACACAAGATGCCCAGTTCCATTTGAATTTCAGATACACAATAAATAATTTATGTTGGTGTATGGCCCATGCAATATTTGAGACATAGATATGCAAAACCTATTACTCGCCCTTTATCTAAAATACACAAGTGATTAGTTGGGGGCTATGGTCTTGCTCGAACTCTACTCCGGCGTTACTTGGTTCTGCACTGAGGTCACATGACTGGATGGAGCCATGCTTCCTGGCATCGCTAAGACGTTTCTAAGGGGCGTGTATGCGTAGGGCCCCTTCTCATGTCTTGTCCTCCTAACGCCCAGACTTCTGCTGACCTGGGGCTTGGAGAGGCCCTACCTGGTTTGCTCAAGACCGGTGCTAACACCCCAAGAGTCAGGCTGCCTAACAAGCCTCCCGGCTTAAAATCAAACTCTGGGCCCAAAACATCTCAGAACCAAGATGTGGCTTAAAAGGCTGATTGATGCCCGGGGACACCCTGGGAGTCTGCACCACGCCCAGGCCCCCACTCGAATTCCCTCAAGAAGATACCTTCTTGGAGTGTAGCTGCTAGTCCTATGGCCTTTTCTGTGCGCGGCCTGGCCCTGTAGCCCATTCTCTTAGTCCTCCTGACACCCCGTCGTGCAGACCTGTTATTATTATTTCATTACCTCAGGGGACACTGAGGGGCAGGGTGGACGGGTAAAATAACACCCCACCCGGCTACCAAATGGGGAAGAAAGATTCCATCCATCCCTGCAGCGGGCCCAGGATCCACACTCAGACCCGGAAGGACTGCCACTGCTTGTGGAGTTCGGGAAACAGATGGAGGATTCTCTGCCCATGTGAGAAGCAGGTGATGGATATAGCCATCATTTCTAGAACTATCTTAAGGCCAAGAGGTGATGGACCACTGGCCCCACAGAGAACTTGGAAAGGCTCATCTTCGCGTCTCAGCCCGTGCTCTCTCTACTCGCCGAGGCTCAATGTGGGGGTTAAAGTGGAGCCTAGAGAAGGCGGGGCCTGGCCATGGAGCTCATCTAGAATCTGGATGCTGGACAGGCGTGTCCTTAAGTCGGGGGCTCCCGGGAGCCAGAGGCAGGCCTGCTCGGTGAGCCGGTACACCTCAGGGGAAGGGGGCCCGTGCCCTGACTCGGCTCTGTGGTTGGAGGGTGGCGTGGAGGCCGGGCCACAACAGGAGGCTTGGCTGTCATTACCGAGGGAACTTCTGAGCTGGAAACCGTGACACCAAGAGCAATACAAATAGAGCTGAGACCAGGCTTCTGTGGACGGGCGGGCGGGGATACTCTCAGACATGACGTTCTAGAATGCAGTCAGCTCGGGGGGCGGGGGAACTTGGAGCTTCACCGTCTATTGGGCTCTTGGGCGTGTTGTCAGCTATAAGGTGCCTGGATTTGAGTTTTACTTGGTGGCATTTGATTTGCTTTGTTGTTGTTGTTGTTGTGGTGGTGGTGGTGGTGGTGGTGGTTAATCCTCACCCAAGGATGCTTTCCCATTAATTTTCGGAGAGAGTGGGAGGGAGGGGAGAGACAAGAGATATCATTGTGAGACAGAGGCACACGGATTGGTTGCCCCCCAACCAGGGCCTCAGGGCCGGGGAACGAGCCCTTGCCTGGAATCGAACCCGGGACCCTTTAGTCCGAGGGCCGACACTCTACCCACTGAGCCAAACTGGCTAGGGCTTTGGTGGCATTTTGTGAAACTGCCTCAGTCAAACCAATTTTTGCTAAAACTCGGCCCTGCTCTTAAAGTGCTTGTCGGCAATGCAAAGGCGGTGAGAGCTGAATGCAGCAACACTCACAATGCCGGGGTCCTCGCTTCCCAAAAGCCGTTCTTCTCGGCACCAGGTTTGACTGTTGGGAAATTGCTGTGGGCTGGTATTGAGTACCAAGGTGATGATGGGTTTAGAGCGAAGTGAAAAATGAGAGAGCTTTTTACGTAGAAAAAGACAGTGGTACGCACCAGCCGTATTTTAGAAGAACAAGAGTAATGAGTGACTTTTCTGAGGAAAGGAGAAACCGGCTGTGAAAATCGCTACCTTTGTTTAACGCGAGTGAGTCGCTGTCTGCGGGACTCACCCGCGAGGGGACGTGGGCGGCCAGGCCAGTCCCCGTGTGATCCGCGGAGACGTGGAAGCCGCCGACACGCCTGCTAATGAGACCCCAGAAGTGTCTGATCATCTCCTCTAATTGCTCTGAATAATTGGAGAGCGGCAGGGCCTGCTCTCCTTCCCAAAGACGGCCAACTCCGAGATGCAAATCTGAAGTCCTTAGAACGCTGCTCTAATTGGCGTCAGGGCTACCCATTGTTTGCTGAAGAACAAACAATATGACTTAAAAAAAAGTCACTGACTCTCACAGCCTTCATGGTAAGCTTCACTGAGCTCCCCAAATTACCCCGAGGCAGCCCTGACAGGGACCCCTTCCGGGGGAGTGATGATCTCTAATTAAGACACAAGGAACTTCTAGTTATGTTACTATTTGACATTGAAATTGGTTTGACCTATGCAATTTCATGGCATCCCACCAAATCCAGGCACCTTCGTTGACAAAATGCCCAATAAACCAGTAAATAGATGGTGAAGACCTACATCCCATCCCCCCGGCCCCTGGTTTGATGGCGTTATAGATGGCGAGTGTAACATGCCATGGTTTCCTGTGCTGTTTTATCCAACAAAGGATGTGGGGCAGGCCTCCCTTCTTCTCTCTCCCTCCAGGAGTTGGGGGCTGTAGGGCACCTCTTGTTCAGCCTCTCTTACCTGGAACAGTCTTTCTCCATCTCTTTCTACTTACCCTCTCAACAGTCTCCTCTTCAAAAATATATATACTTTTTTATTGATTTCAGAGAGGAAGGGAGAGGAATAGAAACATCAATGATGAGAGAGAATCATGGATCAGCTGCCTCCTTCACGCCCCCTACTGGAGATCGAGCCCACAACCTGGGCATGTGTCCCAACCAGGAATCAAACCACGACCTCCTGGTTCATAGGTCAATGCTGAACCACTGAGCCACGCTGGCCGGGCAACATACTCTCCTCTTGTGAAATGAGCCTGATCTTCTCCCCTGTCCCTCTCCTCATCTCCTGAGCTCCACACACCTTTCCCTGCACCCACCTCCCTGCTCACAACCCGGAGTTTGTTTACTTTGTTTTAACCCCTCAGCCTATTGCTGAACCCACCTTAGTAACACCCCCCTTTTTACCACAACTTCCCAGATGAAGTTACGAAACCCTCCCTTCTCATTTCGTGGCCACTGATTCCATCTTTTACCCGTATCCTGCCGTCCCCACCCTCAGAAGAACAGCGGTAGAAATCTCTAAACGCCTGTCTCTCAACCACACTCTCTTGTTTGCTCTCTCCCCCCTTCCCATCCCCGCCACATCTCTTAAAACAGGAGTGACCCCCTGTCAGGTTCTTCCTCATCCCCGAAGGGTCCTTGACGTCTACAATCTGTCCTACACTCGAGGTGTTTTCTCTGCAGAGATTAAATGCTCAGAAGCTCCTGCTTTGGAATCAGACACCAGGAGTCGGAACCCCAACTCTTCAGAGGGCTAAGGCGTTGGTCTTTTTAACCAGTCGGCATCACTCCTTTTTCCTCACATTGAAAGAGAATGATAATAAACACAATGTTTCCTGGGGACATTGTAATGATTCAGCGGCGTGAGTGTTTAACGCCAGACTGGTCCCACCCTGAGTGGTCAGTAGCGCTGGACATCGTGTGTTGTTCCTGAGTGGCCAAGTCCAACAATCCCTTCCCATTTCCATCTCCTTTACTTTTGCTTCACAGTTTGTTTCAATGTTCCCTCGCTTCTCTTCCCCGGTGAAAAGCTCACCTCACTGTCCTTCTCTCTGCTGGCTTTTCTTCTGTCTTCATTGGATCCAGTTCCTTCCCCGCCCGGATGCAGATGGCCTTCGGGAGTCTGTTGTCAGCTGACCTGCCCCTCCTACCCTGTCTGCCCTGTGCTGTCCCCGTGACCTTTATCCCCATCTTGTCCCTGGGTCGTTCCCAAACGTACAGGGCAGAGCCAGCCCCTCTGATAAACCATTCACTGAACAGACCCGGTGCAGCAGCGTATCCCCCATCACATTAACCCTAACAGGTGAAAACCAGCATCTTCCCTCCCCCTCCCCTCCCCTCCCTCCCCTCCCCTCCCTCCCCAGAAAGCCTGCTCCCCTCTCCCTTATTCCTGTGGAAACCATGAGCGCAGGACCCCAGGCGGTAAAACTGAGAGCTGCCTCCAACTCTACTCAGTTACTCTCCAAATCCATTCCATCTCTCAGAGAGACAGAGCCCCGTGGCCCTGAGTCCAGGGAGGTGGTTGGAATAAGAGAGAAGGAAATCCTGGAAGAGAGCGCTAGTTCAGAGACTGTAATGGCCACAGAAGAACTCGGGAAAAGCAGTTCCATTCCGTGCCCGCTGCGCTCCAGAGAACGTACGAGGTGGGCGCGCTTCCAGGTATGGTTTCAAGAAGGAACGGTTTCTTGCAAAAAGGAACTTCTGGTGAAACCTGGGAATAGCCTGGATGAGGAATGCGAGGAGCAACGCCTACGGAGAGGAGCACTGCGGGGCGTCCTGGGGGCCGGAGCCACTCTGGACGTGGGCGGTCGGAGGAAAGAGGGACCCTCTCCCGGAGCCCCCGGTTGTAATGAGATTATTGGAAAACCCGGTGTCCGGGAGCCTCAATCTTTAAAAATCCCCGAGGGCAAAACGGGAGCGGTGGCGTTTAGGACCGCGTCACAGCAAAGGGAGGCCGCGTGCGTCCCAGGCACCGGGGCGCCATGGGCACTGCCCCGTGGCCACCTGGCAGCATCTCCTCTGTGCAGACTCCACTTTGGCGGGAAGACAGCAAGGCCATAAGCCGACGCCCGAGCTGGCGACGGGAAAGGCGACCTGCGCTGAGGGCTTGCTGTGTGCACCCCCCTCTCCTCCGCACGCGCTCTGGACCAGAAAGCGGGTTTGCAGACGAAGGAACCCCCAGGCCACAGGAGGCTCGTGGCCCTCAGCTCCTAATGGGCTGAGCCACGGGCTGCCCGCCTACAGCGCAGGACTTGACCTCACAGGACGCCGCTTCTCACGGCCGCCATATCTGGGCCCCGAGTCCTGGCCTGTGACACATGGCAGCGTGAGCGCTGAATCATCACCAACCTCTAAGGAACCATGGAGAACCGGGGGGAGTGGGAGGGGGGACTAGGACTGATAAAGATCCCCATCTCAGTTTCCAGAAAGGGGAACAAGGTCAATTCTGCAAAACGATCATTTCCAACATGAGTCAGGACTCACTGTGTACTCAGATCTCGTGCCAGGACCGACACAGGAAGCAGTAGGGTTTCTACAAAAACAGAGCGACTGTCGGGAGAGCTGCCCCCGCCTTTTCCCCGCCGTAAGTTGACAAGGTGGGAAGCGGGGAGCCGAGAAGCCCACCCTCGGACAGGGGAGCATAGGGCTCGCTGGGCAATGTTGACCTTCACCGGCAGCGCCTCACCCCGGCGTCCCTGGCCCTTTACCTGTCACCCCAGTGCACGGAGCTCGCCCCTCTCCTCGCAGCCCTCTCCCTGTGTGAGGAGCAGAGAGCACGGGGAGAGTTTGGCCGAGTCGGCGAGTGTTTTTCAACATCGAGTGAAATCCACCAGCATGAGGCCCCACCACGTGGCTATGCTTCCCGCACTTGGGAGAATTTGGCACAAACGGGACCCTCCTGCCCACGGGACGGCTCCTGTGTGCACCAGGCATCGGGCTCCTCCTCGCACACGCGGCCATGTCTCCTCAGTCACTCCTCGTCGGGGAGGCGTCTGTCCTCTCCGTCAGCCATCCCCACCTTCCCGTCTCACACGCGCACACACACACTAGTCAGGGAAGTTCTGCAGCACAACCAAGATATGCTTTGCTGCTCGGACAAAAACATGGGCATAATTTTGACTGATTTACGAAATAATAATAGTTACAGTAATTACCCACCCTTTTTGCTCCAAAGTGACTTTTTAAAAAATCAGGTGCCTATACTTGTATATAAGGATTTCTGGTGCCAAGAATTAATCATTCAGATGCAACTTTATTATTCGACATTACCAATAAGGTGCGACGCTATCATATGACCTATCTGGTTATGGTTCAAGACAGGGCACGCACACTTGACAGCATGCTGGCTGCATCTCAGCTGTGTTGGCCGTTGCCATGCTTTCATTTGACAATCTAAGGCAGCAGTTCTCAACCTGTGGGTCGCCAATCTGTGGGTTGCCTAAGACCATCGGAAAACACATATATAATTACATATTGTTTTTGTGATTAATCACTATGCTTTCATTATGTTCAATTTGTAACAATGAAAATACATCCTGCATATCAGATATTTACATGACGATTCATAACAGTAGCAAAATTACAGTTATGAAGTAGCAACGAAAATAATTTTATGGTTGGGGGTCACCACAACATAAGGAACTGTATTAAAGGGTCGTGGCATTAGGAAGGTTGAGAACCACTGCTCTAAGGGGAAGGGTCCGTGCGCCTGACCAAACAGTCAGCTGCGGCATCTTTCAACAATTCTTGCAGCACCCGGGTTGGAAGTCACTGCCCTGTATCAGCATCGGCAATTCCCCACCCTGCTGCACAGCACCAGGCCCAATGCGGCCGCGTCCTAATGTTAGCAAAGACCCTTTTAAAGCGTAAAATTATTCCATCTTCCCGACAAGACTGCACACACAGTATCTGCCACTCCGCTTTATCAATTCACATCCTTCTATCATATTTGCTTCAAATCTCTTCCCAAAAATCATTACAGATACGTGAGATGCCCCTCCTTTATCATTCCCGGGTGCCACTTACTTCTCTCCGTCCCTGTTACAGGTCGACGTATGTCCCCCAAAGTCCATCTGTGGAAGTCCTAACCCTCAGTCCCTCAACACGTGACCTTGTTTGGAAATAGGGCTGATTCCGATGTAATCAGTTAACGTGAGGTCGGACGGAAGGGCCTTCTGGCTCCAGGGCTGTGAGACAATACATTTCCGTGGTTTAGGTCTCAGTGTGTGGCACTTTGTTACGGCCGCCCCAGCAAACTAAGGTTCTCCCCGGAGACGGCCCCTATCATGGCTCAAGTATTGATCACGATAGAAACAGAGGGTAATATATCGATACATACGAAAAGTATTGCTGTCCAGGTAGCAAAGGTTGTACACATGTTGTGCGATCGTATATATTCTTCAACACCGGCATTGCCTCTGGTTTTGAGATGTATCCGCGTTGATACAGATGCGCTAGATCACCGTCTCTGACTCAGTGGACTGTAAACGGGTTACAGAAATACTGCAAAGGAGATGCCACGGGCAGCCTGGGGAGGTGCCGGGAGGCGTCCTGCCCCAGGAAGGTTTGCATGAGTGGCCTTCTCAGACACTCCAGGGCTCCATGAGTGATGAGGCTGAGGACTGCCATGCTCATGCGTGTGCTTTAGGTCCCGTGCCGTGTTCACCACTAAAAGGCTGAGCCGGCAAAAGGAAGGTGCCACACGAAGGGACAGGATGCTGCCCTGAAGTGCCTTAGGAGTCCTCGCGTGGATTCATGCAGCACCAGCCAGAGGGCAGGGCCAGGCGCAGATGGGAACGAGGGGGGAGATGTGGGCTCAGTCTAAGGGGAAGGTCAATGTTGTCCGAAAGGGTGGCGGATGCACCGGGGGTTGGAAAGCTGTCATCGGGGCATCAGACCCTCAGTTGCCACCTGTCACCTGCATTCCAGGAGGCCTCAGGGGTGGGACGCGGCTGGGCAGTCTGATCTATAGGGTCACCTTTAATGTAGTTCCGTGATCCGATCAATCCCAAGCCAATCACCGATCCATGCTACTCTCGCCACGACTCCAGTCTTCACCTGCCAAACTCACTCTTTCTCCTGCCAGCAAGACCACACCAACGGGGCCAGTCATCTGGCATTTTACAAAGGCCTCCCTCCGACCTTCCATGTGCTTCTATCGGACTGCTTCCAGGCATGTATTCTATTCATGACATCCCTCCTTAGCCAGCGTTTCTTGATGGTCCCCCATTGTCCTTGGAATAAAACCTAGACCTGTTAGCCGGACAAAGTGGCGCCCATCTTCCACTCCCGGGCCCCTCCCTGCTCTTCTCCATGTGCCTATCGCGATGTCTTCGTCAGTTGGGGCTGCTCTCACAACAGGCCGTGGACCAGGGGCCTAGAACAGAAGCAGTTATTCCCTGTAGCTGGAGAGGCTGTGCAGGCCCAGGTCCAGGTGCTGCAGACCTGGTGTCGGCCGGGGCTCGCCTCCTGGTTTGCAGGTGGCCGTCTCTCACTGAACTTCGCATGGCTGACAGCGAGCTCTCGGGTCTCTCCTTATAAAGAGAACGAATCCTGCTCGTGGGTGCTCCACCCTCATGACCCAGCTACTCCCAGCGCCTCAGCTCTTCACGCATCACAAGGAGCTAGGATTCAACACACACGCTTCGGGAGGACACAGCCTTCAGTCCATGGCCCCTGGGATGAGCCTGCGCGCTTCACCGCTCACCAGACAGGGACGGTCTCTCCTCTGGCCAGCGTGGGTGGGCCCCTGGTCTGCCATCCGGGGTTTACAAGTCATCAGGTGGGACGAGACGCAGACACAGAAAACGAGAACACAAGATTTCAGTGTCCAGGAAGTTAAAAAAAAAAAAAAAGGCAGGTTGACTCCTATCGCAGACAGTCAGGAAAAAGGTCTTTGAAGGACGCGTGGCTTCGGAACAGGCTGAGATGGAGCGTTAGTGGCATTGGAGCCAGGGTCGCACCACACTTTTGGGCTGGAAGAAACAGATCTTTCCTCCAACAATTTCAAAGGAAAGAGGGAGAATACAAGTTCTTTGAGTCACAAGTACTAACAGGACCTCTCAATGTTGACAGACCTCAGCCATTTCTATTCTGGAATATTCCAATAAATTAAACATTAAAACATGGTTACAACGGCTGGTGTGGCTCAGTGGTTGAGTGTCGACCTATGAACCAAGAGGTCACAGTTCAATTCCTGGTCAGGGCATGTGCTGGGTTGCAGACTCGATCCCCAGTGTGGGGCGTGCAGGAGGCAGCCGATCCATGATTCTCTCTCATCGTTGATG